>NC_060212.1:161020000-161620000 GCF_021130785.1 Homalodisca vitripennis | reverse complement strand
CATAAATAGGCCTTGGAATCTCCGTCCCCTAACATTTTCACATAGCGAACCTGTCTCTTCAATTCAGAGTCAACTAATGGAGCCTGAAAATCAACCTCACAATACGTGACAATGGATTTAAAAGAATTATTTCAAATATTTTTCATAATATTTTATGCTAGTGTTATATATTGTCGTTTTCACAATTAAATATACTATAATAAAACACAAAAAAAACAAAAAATTTAAATTTTTTTAATTTTAAAGTGTTCAAGTCCCCTTAAAGTAAATAATATTTCGGAAGCCAATATTGAGTTTGCCTTGTTACCAAGATCAAGAAAATATGTCAAATGTGTACATATATAAAAAAATTGTGTGTGTTTGTGTGTTTGTGTGTGTGTGTATTTGTGTGTGGCCAGTTTAATTTAATCAGGTCATAGTATTTTTTTGTTTCATAGTTGAATCTGCCTTGTTTCTCGATCAATCAAATACATATGTAAATCTCAGAACGCTAGTTACGTCAAAAAACAGTATTTTTGTATATAACACTATCTAGTTGCTAAACAATTTACAGTTAAAAGTATTTTTACTATAACCTATTTTTCTGACCTGGTTTTTTTCTTATTCTTTTTACAATAGAAGTTGGACAATAATTCGAAATAAGAAATATTTAAGGCGTACTCTATGTTTTCACACTATAAATATAAACAAATTAAAAATAGTGGTTAAATTAATTAAACATGTGATCGTGCTCTTATAATACAAACCATACACAGAAAAGTTGATTACATTAATATGCTCTTTCAATTACAATTTTGATCTTTAGAAACCAAGATGGAATATCCAAGAGCTTTAGAGATTTGTGGGTGTAGCCGGAGGTATTATCGAAAAAAAAATGCCTATATTTATTCAAGGAACCCTAAAAATATCCATGTAAAATTTTAATGCAATCAGGTGAATAGTTTTATGCGTGAAAGCAAAACCAACAAACAAATATTTTATAATATTTCGTTTTTTATAATATTATTAGGATTAGATGTTTTATATTTTACTACTAAATCCTTACCTCATACATTTGTACAGGCACCTCATTATAGGATCTCAAAGGACAAAAATGAAATTAAAATGGCGTAAGAATATTATAAAGATTTAAGAAAACGTGTCATGTAGAAAATATCTAAAAGAATATAATAAATTTATATTTCTAAATTTCTACGTATTTCATTAACTAATTCATATTAAGAAGAATCACAATCTTATTGATAAATACAATTTTTAATAATATCGTATTAGATTGTTTCCGTCAAATTAATGTTTATTTACATAAATCAAAATATATATATGGATATGTCTACACATATATACACTCAGACAATAATCTTTAAGAGCCGTATCACTAAGTTTTCTTAACAGTTCTTCCCTTTGTCTAACGAAATTTTCTTCATAATTGTTTCTCAACTTATCCCCACCAAATTCGCTCTTATTTTTACAATCCCGAGGGAAAGTTTTCTCAACGTAAACTGTTTTTTAACCCAAGTCTTAAATGGTTTCTACTACAGTTTTCTTGTTTTGATAGTAGTTAAAGATCTCTTTCTCTGGTTAAACAAAGAACTTGTAGTTAGTTCAATTCAAACAAAGTTTCTAGACAAATTTATTGCAGCAGTTGCCACGAGAGTTTCTTTTGAACTTCCTTATCTAAATTTTTAGCTAGAAATTATTTGAAATTGTAACGTGCAGTTTACTAATACATTTTCACAGTATCCCAGTATTATTTCTTATAGTTTGAAATAGACGAAGGTATGCCGTAATATCATCATGCATATTCTACAAAACCCTTTATTTTGTAGAGACACATTTATTATAACTTTAATTCTTCAGTTCCAAGGTAAAAAGTTAATATCTGTAAATATAAATACAATTAGGCCCACTAGTTCTGTAAATCACGTCCGATCCTTTAGTATAATACTCCTTTAGTATTTCAAATCTCGATTAAAATTTGTTTTATTCGGTTTTTTAAATATTTCATTACTAATATTAAAAATACTAAAATTAATATTTCATTTCAATAATTCATGTAAAAATTAAATTAAGCTGTCTGTAAAAATTTTAAGATTTAGTAATTTTAAGTTACATATCCTCAAAGTGACATTATCAATACTTTTTATCTATTCTATTCAATTATGTACAAATGACAAATGATCGTACGTAGATATATTTTATGATTAGTCATCTGAGTAATATCTTATGATACTCGTTCTTTTACGACCGGTTTTAGGAGATTCTAAAAAGTACCTTGAAGAATCGAGAAACAATAAGATCTCAATAAAGTATCGGGTATAATACTTATAACACTTTTATAATATATTCCAGCAGAAAGCATGGATATTGTATCTTTTTATAGTTATTTAATTTTAAAACAAAGGATAAAATGTGTTTTTGTGCTAAATAGAGCGATGTGGCATTGTTTACAGACGGAGATAATACAATATCTTGCTCACAAAACGTTTTGTGTCTGGACAGATCGTTAACAAGACGGTACAACAATACGCATTGTATGTTGTTTCTTTCCCAGGTGAAAATACTTCCAGTCGTTTTGTTTCGTTGTTTTTGTTAGAAATTGTCGCTGTGTACTTCGTTTGGCTGTCAGTTGAATTACAACAAGAAAACTGATTCTGTCCGAATCAGTGTCAACGTTGAACTGTAATAGTGTAAATGTGATATTATTTACTCTTCGATATTTGACATATTGCACTGTCACGATCACTATTGAGCTATTTTTAGGTTTGGGTAAATGGAATACCTACATTCATAAGTTTTTATACTAAACAGGCCCGTACTCAAACCGGTTATTCCGGGCAATTTTACCAAGTCCCCGGCTTCGGGGGGCCCGGGCCGTGCCCCGTCACACGTCTGTTTGTAGGGATACTGCTGGAGGCTGTGATAGCTCAATATAATTACTGTAATGCTATTACAGGCTACATTTATAATACCGCTCATTATAATTTGGAAGAATCCGTTACTATTACTCTTTAAATAATATCCTTATTTTTAATCTTGCAATCTCGATAGTGTTTATTTATATCGTGCAGTTAAGCGGAAAAGTCAATAATAGCTCCTGTGATCAAACAACAAATACACACTTGTGTTCCGTATAACGCGGTGAATCATAACTGGAATATCGATAGTGTTTATTTATATCGTGCAGTTAAGCGGAAAAGTCAATAATAGCTCCTGTGATCAAACAACAAATACACACTTGTGTTCCGTATAACGCGGTGAATCATAACTGGAATATCGATAGTGTTTATTTATATCGTGCAGTTAAGCGGAAAAGTCAATAATAGCTCCTGTGATCAAACAACAAATATACACTTGTGTTCCGTATAACGCGGTGAATCATAACTGGAATATCGATAGTGTTTATTTATATCGTGCAGTTAAGCGGAAAAGTCAATAATAGCTCCTGTGATCAAACAACAAATACACACTTGTGTTCCGTATAACGCGGTGAATCATAACTGGAATATCGATAGTGTTTATCTATATCGTGCAGTTAAGCGGAAAAGTCAATAATAGTTCCTGTGATCAAACAACAAATACACACTTGTGTTCCGTATAACGCGGTGAATCATAACTGGAATATCGATAGTGTTTATTTATATCGTGCAGTTAAGCGGAAAAGTCAATAATAGCTCCTGTGATCAAACAACAAATACACACTTGTGTTCCGTATAACGCGGTGAATCATAACTGGAATATCGATAGTGTTTATCTATATCGTGCAGTTAAGCGGAAAAGTGAATAATAGTTCCTGTGATCAAACAACAAATACACACTTGTGTTCCGTATAACGCGGTGAATCATAACTGGAATATCGATAGTGTTTATTTATATCGTGCAGTTAAGCGGAAAAGTCAATAATAGCTCCTGTGATCAAACAACAAATACACACTTGTGTTCCGTATAACGCGATGAATCATAACTGGAATATCGATAGTGTTTATTTATATCGTGCAGTTAAGCGGAAAAGTCAATAATAGCTCCTGTGATCAAACAACAAATACACACTTGTGTTCCGTATAACGCGATGAATCATAACTGGAATATCGATAGTGTTTATTTAGGCTATATCGTGCAGTTAAGCGAAAAAGTCAATAATAGCTCCTGTGATCAAACAACAAATACACACTTGTGTTCCGTATAACGCGAGGAATCATAACTGGAATATCGATAGTGTTTATTTATATCGTTCAGTTAAGCGGAAAAGTCAATAATAGTTCCTGTGATCAAACAACAAATACACACTTGTGTTCCGTATAACGCGATGAATCATAACTGGAATATCGATACAACAGACGAACTATCTTCCATAGAGAATATAATTAAAATTAAAAAGCAAGTCTTTTGAAGACTTTTCTCACAATCATTAATATTTAAAAATAATTTCAGTTAGACAACTAATAGACCAATTCATATAAATCCACTAATAGACTAATTAATGTGAGTTCGATATATTAATTAACGCGGTCCTGTTTATTATCGATATAAACAACCTCTAACACATCTTTAATTGGCTGGAACACTAGAGGGGCTGGAAACATTTCACATATGTTTGTCTGTCTGACTGTCTGTCCGACGTAAAATTGTACATGAAGATTATTTCTATATGAGGGACACTGAGTCAGATTTACATTGATCGTTTGGGAACGAGAAAATAGTAGAATAAATACATATGTAAACAAAATTAATACAATGAACAATTTATTCTTTAAACATTGCTATAAAAATGCGAATATATGTATCATGTGGCAAGGCATCTTGAAAAATATTTAATCTGTAGACATTAAACTTTACAGGAAATTTTATTTTTATATAGACAAAAATGAGTTGTACGATAGAGCTTGGCCAGTTATTGAATTTTTGGCTGGACGTCATTGAAGTCAGTAGAGTGACACAGTTTCCTTTTTCTTGCTAGGGAGATGTAAAAATATATTTTGAGTATAAAGGTATATGCCTGACTAACCAACGTCAGGAATTTGTCGTGATGGGGGATTTCAACATTAACGCGTTGGACAACACTCACCATTCCACAGTTCGATTAGTTGATTTACTTAGGTCATTTGACCTGGAGTTGCTAGTCAGAACTCCGACGAGAGTGACGGCTACAACACAATCTGCTATCGACAATATCATCACCAACCACTCAAGTGTCGCAGTGTCTGTAGTGAATACAGCTGTCTCAGACCACTATGGCCAAGAAGCCGTCATTAGTGGGGTACAACTCAAAAGGGAGCCCAAAATTAAACAAACAGTAAGAGACATAAGGCCAGAAAACATCGCTCACCTCAACACTTCTCTTTCTAAAGAAAGATGGGATTTTATAAATTCATTTCAACCTGTAGAGCAGCAGTTTAGATTGTTTAACGACACTCTAAATTTCCACATTAACATTTTCTGCCCTACAAAAATTATCAATGTTTGCGAAAAAAACTTCCAAAAATAACTGGATCACAGCGGGTATCTTAGTTTCTAGAGAAAAACTAAAAATTTTCTCCGAAATTTACAAAACCACTTCAAACGAACAATTTAAAAACTTTTTTCAAGAATTACAAAAAAACATACAGGAAAGTGATCCAAGCTGCAAAAGCATATGATGTCTCAAAATCTATTCTCTCTTCCAAAAATGTTTCAAAAACAACTTGGGGCATCATTAATATTAAAACGAAAACTCATAAATCGTTCAAAATTAAAATTGGGTCTAGTCTTGTGGACGATGAAACGGAGATTGCCGATCAGTTTAATAACTTTTTTGCATCCGTTGCTGATGGGCGGGGTCCTCGGCCATCTGAACCTCAAGTACGCCCCTTGCAAAGACAGAGCCCCACATCGTCAATGGTGTTGGCGCCCGTCGTTGAGGATGAGCTTCACCGAATTATTCAGCAGCTCCCAGCCAAAAAACCAACGACCTCAATATAATGTCTCCATGGCTCATAAAAAAATGCTGCAAGCATTTAGTGAGACCCTTAACCCAATTAGTAAATTATTCATTCCAAAAAGGAGTGTTTCCCTCACTCCTAAAAATTGCTAAAGTTATTCCTATTTTTAAGAAAGACGACCCAGCTTCAATTACTAACTATCGGCCTGTCTCAATTTTTCCAGTGATTAGCAAAATTTTGAAAAGCTATTTTTTATAAGAATGCTTCACTTTTTGGACAAATACAATCAGCTCTCAAGTGAACAATTTGGTTTCAGAAAGGGCAAATCGACAACAGACGCGGTTTTGAGTCTTTTCGATATGATTGTAGAGGGAATTGAATGTCGAAACCACACAATGAGTGTGTTTTTAGACCTGTCCAAAGCATTCGACTGCGTAGATCACGGTACACTGCTCGACAAACTTGAGTCCCACGGCATTCGAGGCGTGCCTCTTAAATGGCTTAGCTCGTTCCTAAGTCAGAGATCCCAAGTTGTCCAAATATCAAATAAATCATCCAAACCAATAGACCTGAGATGAGTCCCTTAAGGTCTATCCTCAGTCCTGTGCTTTTCCTGTTTTACGTGAACGATAAAAATCATCGCTTCTGCATGGAAAATTGGTGCAGTTTGCCGATGATACGACTCTTTTTTTGAATGCAATGTCAAGCGAAGTTTTGGAACAACAGGCTTTTGTTGACATCAACAACTGTGTCCAATACTTCCACAGCCTCAATCTAACAACAAACTTTTCAAAAACCAACGTTTTGAATTTTGCCTTGCGCACTGCAGGCAACCAGTGTGAGCCGGCCATTTTGTTAGATGACTCCACACTGGAAGAAGTCTGCTCTCTAAAATTCCTAGGAATGCACCTCGCTCGAGGGCTGACTTGGCATTTTTGTTTTGAGGCCAAATACTGTCCGAGTCAGGTACAGTACGGCGTATTACGGCTTGATTTACCCCCATCTTGCCTAAGGAGTGGTCCTTTGGGGAGCTTGCGCAAACACTCAGTTTCAAAGAGCATTCAGACTCAAAAAAATAGCAATTAGAGTAATCGCCAAAATCAAATTTAAAGAGACATGCAGGGAAGCTTTAAGGAAATTGCAGCTGTTGACTCTGCCGTGCCTCTACATTTTGGAAACAACTTTGTTTTGTATGAGTAAATGTGCCTTAACCAGAGGCCAAGACATACACATGTATGAGACGCGTGGCAGAGCAAACTACCGGACTGGGAGACACAGAACGGTGGTTTATGAACGCCTACCCTCGCAAGCGGGTGTGCAGTTCCTCAACAGACTGCCCAATTCAATTAAACATGCCCCACCGCCTAAGGCGTTAAAGACTCGCCTTCTTGGTGTCTCAGGCATTCTATAATACGGGTGAGTTTTTGGCATTTGACTGGGAGACCGCCCAATTAGAAGACTGATTCTGCTGTGCTAAGTGGGCTGCATTGGTGAAGAATGAAAGAGGCGTGATTGTAAAATTGTAAGTATGAATGTGTATTGTGTGTATGAATGCCTGGAATTTTAGAAACCCCGTATTGACGTTTGCCATACAATGTATATACAATGTCGCTGCAATAAAAAAGATTTTGATTTTGATTTTTTTTTTTTTTTTATAAATATTTAGTTGTCTCAAGAATGGCAAAATCTATAGATTTAAAATTGATCATTCTACGTTTTAAGTGACTCGTGGACTCTTACATCGTATATACAGAATCTTCAGATACATTCTAAGTTTTATCAAGTAGACTCATGTGCACTGTAAACATAAAAGTCTATGTCACGGTAAATAATTCCTGAGTTTGAAATTCTCGGAAGTTTAATGATCTATAATGTATGTACGTTACACCACGCGTCGCGTAAAAGGCTTCGCTAACGTTGCCTGCAACATTTCAATTTTATAGTTTATTTTACTTTCGAGATGTCCTGTGGCAAATTAACAGGCATGCAGTTAAATATATATAAAAAAATTTTCATTTCCCCTACAGACATATGAGAAGCATTCTGTGATAAGTTTCAATGATATTCGGTCAAATTCCATGGTTTAACATGCACGATCATAGAACTCATATTTCCTGTATAGAAATGAAGCTTCATGTAAAATGTTAAGCAGACAGAAGAAGTCTTACTTAAGATATATGATTTACATATATTCAAATTTGTTATTACAGTGTTTCAATAATTAAAGTCTACAAGACAAGTTATAATGTGGTATGTATAGAAATGAAGCTTCATGTAAAGCTCCGCGTCTATTTGTCTATATATACGCAAGATATTGTACCATAGTTCTAATTATTTATGCTGAATCGCGGTAGGAAGTAGGCTCTTGTTAACTAGACGCGGTGCGTGGACATTGTTTGTTCAGTTAGACCGGTCAATCAGCTGATCGAGCTACGGTGATACGTTCCGACCCGGCTTGCTGGAGAGAGGGAGGGAGTCAGTCGAGTCTTGGAGTTTCCACGAGAAGGTGTACCGGTCCAGTTAAGAAGCTGAAGTTCTTTCTCTAACCCTATAGTTGGGATTTATAGTAATTATTTTATCGCGTGTAAATTCAATTTCAAGTATTTCATTTCTTTAGTGCGTTTTAGTTTCCGATCTGCCTCCGTAAATCTTCAAAGTAGTAAGTCCCGTACCAGCGTATAGTTAATATCTTTTATTTTTATAATACTGTAATTAAAATTCCTAAAGTTTCCCATATTTCAGAGTCTGAAAATTTAATTTACTTTTTTTGAAGTATTGTGAATTAAATTTTGGTGATAAAGTAAATATCAAGTTTTGTGTTATATTAATTTTGAGTATTTTGAGAAGAGAACTTTTTATTTTGTTTTGTTAATTTAAACCATTTTTGGAGAAGTATACATTTTTAGTTTAATTTAAATTTTAATTCATGTTTATCAGACTCTTAATTAGATTTGTTCGATTGAGTGACATTTTGAAGAAAATCGAATCACAAGTTTGTAAACTTTGTTAACTTTTTGGTGAACTTAAATTTCGGAATAAATCAAGTATTTCCGAAAAGTTGTTCTAATTTATAAAGTATTAGCTCCATACAAATTCAATATATGTACTATAATAACGGTATAATATCGTACGGATATGTAAACAAAAATTCATTTTTCCAGGTACTCGAGTGATATTCTTCGCTGACACATTCAACCTCTAACACTGACTAACCAATACAATGTATAGTTACATTTTTGTTTCTTCTATACTCCATTGTTTTATAGAATTGATATGTTTATCAAAAATCTTTACATTTTCATTAAGTTATCTGATGACTAGAGCCCTAATATCTCTATTTTGGTACATTTGTGATTTACTCATTAATAAAATGCTACGATGTATACAGCGAGGACCTAAGTGGGGTTGTTGGTTGTTAACATAATTTGACAAATATTTTATACAACAAAACCTCAAATACGGAGTACAAAATAACAACAACGCAAAAATTTAAACAATAAGCCTGCATTGTTTGCCTACCTCATTTCTACTTTTATTCACTGACAGAATGTTCTACCGGCCAATCATTCACTGCAGTCCGAGCTCTACAAGCAGAAGTATTGTCAGGTAGATCCATTGTCGCGTTTATTAGCTCCTGATGGGCACAGGTTCGTTTTGTCCTCAGCATTGGCACGAGATACTGTATTGTCTGTATATTCCTCTACGTCATCAGTGTGTTTGTACCTCTAGAATGACAATATATTGTCTTTATTTTAGCGGATACGCTATGCACTGTTATCTATTCATTTTTAATAAGACAAAATTGCTGATCAAGGAGTAAAGAAATACAAATAGAAGTTCGGTCACGTATACAAAGGAGTTTGTTGGTCCCAATTTGATATTATGTTGATGTTATTAATTAAACGTAGCTATTTCCATTAATTTTGCATTTAATATTACAATTATATAACAAAACGTAGTTACACTTGCATATTATTCTACGAAATTAAGTTTTTTTATATAAATATAACGATATAGAGGATAAAGAAGTGAATAGTAGTAAACAGAAAATATTCAATATATAAGAATTAAAACGTATATAACATTTATAAGTAATTAATTAATACCTGAAAAACAATATAATTTATTATATATATTAATACATACTATGCCAATAATCACGTATAAGGCTTTATGAACAGTGTACGTGTTCAATAATTCCTTTTTATATTGTTAACTAAGTTTTCAAAAACAAGAGTTTTTAGTACATATTCATCCAAATAGAAATTTTTTATAGAAAAAATCTTTCTTCTTCTTTTCTTAGTTTATTGTTTATAATATAGTTGTTGATGGATGGTACATTTTGGGGGTTAATATCCGAATGCCTTTTTGCATAGTTTTAAAATATTCTGACCAGAACACATTTTTACCATTTACAGCTTAAACCATTAACAGTTTAAAAATATTATTATCAAATTGCTACTCATCTTAAACTTTTACACATGATATTTTATAAAGTTATTAAAGTTTCAGAATTATGAATAATTCTTTCCATTAAACAATTTTAACAATCGAGGAATCACATGTTTACCCTTTCTTCTACTTTTGTAGTTCACGCATAAATATTTATTCGAAAAAAATCATAAATGTATTTTTAAAAGTCTACTATGATTATGCATAGACGATATTTTCCTTTTCCTATAAAGTTAGATCCTTTAATAAACAACTATGTAAAATTGCAATGACGCATACCTCAGGTAGTTTATAATTCTTAAGCTAAACATAGAGTCACAGTAAACAAATAATCGCCCATACTCATCTGATTTGTCACTGTTCACTCAATAAGTATGTCTCCATTTAGAAAATAGTTTACTAGTTTTAGCAGTAACTGAAACAAATTTTAAACACTACCTCACAATATGTATTTGGAAAAAAACTTTCTTGTGTTTTAACGAGTTCGTTACCAGGTTTATATCCATTCCAAATATTCCTTCACTATTGAGAAAACTTCTCATTTTTTCTTAAGGTTTTCTAATGGTAGTATAACAGTATTTATTTATAGCGACAATTTTCCATAGCTTGTGTCGCACAGAAGATAAATTAATGTTCTGTTGAAGTATAGTTAATAAAGTCTGAGTATCAATCACTGTACTCCATGGCCAGCTCAAGCGAGGAGAGCTGTCACACAGTATATAATATAGAGCACGGTATAGTCTATAATGCATCATGGAACTTGGCCCTACTGACAGACACAGACTTGCTACTAACTGGAAGTCTGACTACCGACACATTATATAATATAGAGCACGGTATAGTCTATAATATATCATGAACTTGGTCTACTGACAGACACACACATGCTACTAACTGGAAGTCTGACTACCGACACATTATATAATATAGAGCACAGTATAGTCTATAATGCATCATGGAACTTGGCCCTACTGACAGACACACACATGCTACTAACTGGAAGTCTGACTACCGACACATTATATAATATAGAGCACGGTATAGTCTATAATGCATCATGGAACTTGGTCTACTGACAGACACAGACTTGCTACTAACTGGAAGTCTGACTACCGACACATTATATAATATAGAGCACACTATAGTATGTAATGTATTATGGAACTTGGTCTACTGACAGACACACACATGCTACTAACTGGAAATCTGACTACCGACACATTATATAATATAGAGCACGGTATAGTCTATAATATATCATGAACTTGGTCTACTGACAGACACACACATGCTACTAACTGGAAGTCTGACTACCGACACATTATATAATATAGAGCACGGTATAGTCTATAATGCATCATGGAACTTGGTCTACTGACAGACACAGACTTGCTACTAACTGGAAGTCTGACTACCGACACATTATATAATATAGAGCACACTATAGTATGTAATGCATTATGGAACTTGGTCTACTGACAGACACAGTCACGCTACTAACTGGAAGTCTAACTACCGACACATTATATAATATAGAGCACGGTATAGTCTATAATATATCATGAACTTGGTCTACTGACAGACACAGACATGCTACTAACTGGAAGTCGGACTACCGCACAGTACATAATATAGAGCACACTATAGTATGTAATGCATTATGGAACTTGGTCTACTGACAGACACAGGCTACTAACTGGAAGTCTAACTACCGACACATTATATAATATAGAGCACGGTATAGTCTATAATGTATCATGGAACTTGGTCTACTGACATTCACAGACTTGCTACTAACTGGAAGCCTGACTACTGGCACAGAGAAATAGTTAAGTAGATAAGTACATTTATTGAATACTTTAATCACACTACTCTGTCATCAGTTTAAGAGTTTTTTAATTTTTTATATAAATATTAACATGAATTCTATTTTGTTGTTGCATAGACTGTATTATTTTTAAACATATATTATTATTGTTAAACATCTCTCTGTTTCATTTTAAAAACTATGACTAATAAAGAATGTATAGATTATTAGTATTGTTATTGAGTTCTAGCACAATATGAAGCATCAAAATGTAATATTACCGATAAAATTATTTTTAGTGGATCCATTACGTTTCAGTGAAATATGTATTATTATGTTTCATTAAGATCAGAAAATACAGAAAGAGCCAAAGCGTGTTTTCTTATAAAGGATCTAATTCTCTATTTGCTTGTTAACTAAATGTGAATGTGTTAGCAATAATTATATTTGTAATTATAATTATACTAGTTTAGTTTGAAACGTTTACCGAGATTGATAATTGAACATTATTAACGAAAACTTACCATTTGTAGTCTCTCAATTTAATCTCAAATAACTTCATAAATTTAAATTATATAAATGTGTAGGCGTCATATTTTCCAGACACCACCTTTGACAGTTACTGTTTCAAATTGTACAAAGTTAAACAAAAAATAAATATACCCATGAAATAATTCTCAAGCTTTATCTCACCAATAACGAAATTATCAGCTATATGCAGAAAATATTAAAATATCATTAATTTACCGGCAGGATTATAATCCAAAGCCTGCGTGTAAATGGTATATCCAAGAGAAAGAGCAGAAAGGGATCATTTCTATCTGAGGATGACATGTACAACACTCACCGCAGTTTAGTGGTTTGTGTAAAACTTGTCGATATCCAAATAAACCAACACTTTATGAAATATCACTCTTACTGCTGTAGCCAGGTTTAAATTCCTATAGGTTTCCAAATTTATTTAATTTCCTATGTTAATCAAAGTTTACAAACAGCTTCGATTATGAATAAAAACCACTTCAAATACTTCTGGGTTTATAAAGGACACAGAGAGAATAGATACGCCATATTTTTTATGAAATTAATTCTATCTAGAACGATTATGTTTAACATGTGGTGTTTTCACTTACGGCGGTGGATGACATTTAAGGGTCTTAATACCAAAGTGCATTAGATGAACTAAAATTATCGTGGGACATTGATGTAATTGTATTAGCTACTAATTATTGCTCCAATATCCAAAATATATATATATATATACGTGCACAGCTCTAAGAATACCTTTGTCAAATGAACACTAAGATGGGTTTTATAATAGTCATTATATTTGTAGTAAAAATTAGACAGTAACTTTGTCTTTCATGTCTATTACTAAATATTTGCTAAAAATGTACACATAAAAGTACATTAACTACGGACACTATTTACGTGTTTTTTCTATATTAAATGATATTTTGTAATAGTTAGGAAAATTTATAATTTTGAATTTGTACATTAGTTTAAAAACACAGTCCAACGAAATCTCATGTGGCATAGTTTGTCGCTTAAAAGCGAGTTTTCAGAGTCAAATTCTGATCATCGTATATTTTAAGACAATTTCTAAGGTACGTGAGGACTTATCTCATCACTGAAATATAAAAATGGTTGTTAAAACTAACAGTTACTCCTTAGAGAGTTTACGCGCTATATGTGTAAACAAATTTAAAATATTCTTAAATTAATTAAAAATACGATTGCGCTCTTTAGGAAACATTGTTTACAACGAACCATTTTGACATTTGACAAGGTTCTGTCCATTAACATTTGGTAACTTTGGAGGCCAGATGAGATTTTTCATACTTTAAAGACCAGTAAGGCTTAGCCCATAGGTATTTTAAAAATAAGAATAGATGCTTACTCTCATCGTATACAGGTATCGTAAGTGTATTCATGTAAAACTTCAGAGCAATCGGTTAAATAGTTTACGCCTGGAAGCAAAACAAACATACGAAAGCACTTTCGGATTTTATACGTTATGTTATATAATATTATCTATTATTAGGATTAGAAATAGACAGTGACAGTATGTTATGACACGTTTGTGACAGGAGCAAAGAAAAAGTTCATTCGGTCTATCTCTAAAATTTACTTGATTAATACACAAACAAACACTAGTTACAATAAACAGAACTAAATACTGTGATGGTGTCACAGTAGATCTGTACATAGCAACAAACCACTGACAACTAACCAATACCAAATGGCATTCGTTACGATAGAACAGCATGGCGAAAAATCAGGAACGAGTTCTTAAAACACTCCTTAAAACCTTACTGACATTTATTAGGTGCGATTTTTAAGATTCATTTTTATTCATTACTACCTTGCACATTAATTATATTAGTTATGTGGTATTGGAAAAGAAGAATGAACTCATTCAATAAATTAACGCTTTAACTTTTAAGAAGGCTTCAATAGCAACAAAACAAAATTACGTGAAACTTATCCCAAAAATGCTATGAAAAACAAAAGTGCGCCATAAAAAAATATTCCTCGTCAAGCCAGAGTGCCGAGACGAGTTAAAGTTTATCCCGTTGTTGAAAGTTAGTCGAGTTACAGGAAACAACTCCTTCAGCGTCTTGGATACTTTCGTATTACACTTCTCTTTATGTCCAACATGCAAGTCTTTAATGACGGCGTATTTTATATATTTTACGAAATAATAAGATTATTCATTAATAAGACAACACAGTTTGAAAGCTCAGACCTTTGACAAGTAAAATATTTTTTCTAAAATAAACATATGCATATGTAAATTGTTTCTTGATTACTACATTTCAACGAGCTATTTTACTGTTTTGATGTTCTGAACCAATTTTGCAAATATTTGTTTCCTGATATGAATTACTCTCTATAGTCATTGTTAACTCTTGCCATTCCATTTGTACAAATTAAAAATAACCCGTTTGTAGAATGTATATATGGTATTAAATTTAATAGTTGAACAATTAATTGTAATTCTAATTGAGAAAATTCAATTTTTTGAATTAGATTATTTAAACTATCAGTTTTTTCTCAATCATAGAAAACTTAAATATTTATTAAAAGGAATTTATTTATAATTTTAGACCATAGTCATTGTTTTAAAATGTTTAAAAATAGCATGTGCTGGCAAATACATCTATCATGTTTAATTTTTGGCATTTATTAAAACCACATTAATGGTATTAACGTATGATAATTTTGTAGGCTAGTAAAGTTTAGCGTTTACGTATGAAAGCAAAACTTGACCTTCATTTCACCGAGAGGTCACAAGTCAGACTGATGGAGATTTAAATAAACATTTGAAAATGGGCTATAAATATTTTCTCTACAATATTAAAAGAGACCATCACATACTTTTTCTTAATAAACACAATGACAATAAGATATCACAAAGATAGTACTAATAATATATATATATATATTTCTTGTGTTCGTGTGTATGTGACAGAACTCCTCCTAAACGACTGGACCGATTTTGATGAAATTTTGTGTGTATTGAAGGAGATTCGAGAATGGTTTATATTCATGATTTGGTCCGATTTAAATAGTTTACTTAATTAAATTTGTATTTATAAATTGTTGCTGATGTTAGAGTGTTTTATATTGGATCCGGCAGATTGCGCTACGACACGTAATACAAAGTGAACTAATACTTTCAGCTTTTAACACTTTCAGCTAAAGTTCATCAAAGAGGCAGAAAAATTTGTTTACATTGAAATTTTAGTAACTATTAAATGATTGTAAACTGCTTGATCAGTAGTGTACTGCAGATTTCAGAGACGAAGTTGTTATCTAATTTTAATTTTTGACTCTACCAATGATCAATAATCCATATAATGCCACGGAAATGCTATTTATACGCTGTTATAAAAACTACGTCATTAAATAAAGCTGTGGATTGCACATAAAGTAATCGAATCTATTTAGCTCCTTTAACATTGTGTCTGGCATTTTGACTGTAGTTATTGAAAAGTAAATGGGGATAACACTCTCTTGCCCTTATACTAGAAGCATATACCCATATATATATTTATTGATCGGTATAAATATAACAAAATCACTTAATCACCAAAATTTAATCTAAGTTGAATTCCGAAACCAACATATGAGACCATTGTTTTGGTTAGTGCAACAGCATAAATCAATTGTGGAACTGCAAATAGATTAGATCGGAGGTGATTTTAAACGACCAGAACATATTGACCGCAGCAACGTTTTAGTTGGACGATACACTTTCGTCATTGGGATAAAAAGCTAACTCTTATTGTTAGTGAAATCGTCGGAGCACTTCAATAGATTATCATGGAATGTTAGAGGGAATACGAATCGTATAAAAACTGTTTCACTTTACGACTCCAGGACCCCAAAACACTGTTCTTTAAACTTAAATCTAAAATAGATCAGGAGATTGGAATAGCTTTGAGTGACTATCGATTATCACAGGAGCGTTTATTATGTCATAGATAAAGAATACATGAAAATATTGTCCGAGTTTTCAGCAGGAAAATGCGTGCGAAGCCGCGGGTAACTATGCAACAGCATTAATCATAGTAATAATTATAGCAATAGTACTTAGTTTAGTAGTTTCTGAGATCTGGGGCTTAGTAATAGATGGAACTAAGGAGTAACAGAAGTGAGTATCCTATATAATAGATTTATATGTTAATTATGGATGTAATATTACTTTTTAAGACGTAATACATAGTTACTGTCTATATTTATGCTGAATTGACCCATTGGTAGTCCATGTTGCACAGATCGCATGTATAATGAATATATAATGTGTGGTATACAGGACACAAATGATTTAGATGGTTGACAGCTTTTAAATATTGTTTATATTTGTTTGTATTATTCAATGTATTAATTATATTACTAAACACACCTTTATATGTCATTTAGCCTGTTCTAATATTTATGTCTCCTATCCTCTGATAAAAGTGTCATTTTACTACTAATTCTACAAAAAGTAAATTGTTTTATCCTATAGTAACGTAATTTATTTTGATATTTTATAAAATAAATCGTTTTAAATAAAATGTATCGTTTAATAAAAACTATTGCTTTGTTTCTTTGCAACAGAAAGTTTTGAAGAATTTCATATTTTTTTTAATGAATGTCCCTATTAAATATAACTTTCTATACAACTTTTAGATAAAAATATATTGGAGAGGAAACTAGATGTGAAGATAATATTTCACATTCAAATTCAACTGAGAAGCTTTTACTGGCAATTCAATAATTGAATGAAGGGATAGGATTACATAGGACTCTTGGTACATTTGCATAGTTGACATTCCTCTGCTGACTCAGCGTCTCTACAAAGCTTGTTCGCCAACTACCTGCAGCAGAACTAGAACCGACATTTATAAGTAATCAAAAATTCCAATTTATGGAATACTGTAATGCAAGCTTTACACTACTTACAGTAATCCACTGCTTTTTGAAATACAAGAAAATTTGAAAATATATTCTCGTGTAGAATGTAATGAAGTATGCATTTTATACGTATGTAGTGTTAGAGATACTTAGACAAGGTATACGTATTAGTAAGAAGGAAAATCACAGGACCAAATAAAGAGTTTAAATTTGAGAACATGTCAGTCCGTTGACCTTAACGTTTGTGTTTTTGTTTTGTTTTTTTTTTTTTTTTTTAATACAATAGATTTAAATTTGGTCAGATTCAATATAATAAATCTTTTAAGCCTAAGGAAATACTGCAGTTTAAAAATACTTCACCAGTGATAAAGGTTGAAAATAAAACCTTATAAATAAAATAACAATGATGATCCCGTAAAAGGTATAACATTACTATTGGGATGTCCTAACTTATTAAATACCCTTACAACAACTTGTCGTTATCTAGATGCCAATGAGTCCGGTTGTGTGCCGTCCGTCCACCTGCCGTCCGTCCCTTGCCGGTATTTAAACTGTATATATATATATATATATATATATATATATATATATATTATTATATACACACTGAAAAATTAAAAAATGTTTTTAGAAATAGAGGGTATCCTAACAAAATTGTAAATGATAACATGCAAAAATTAAAAAACTCTACTCCTAGGAATTATAAAAACCAAGGAAAATTTATTACCACCTATCATCCAGGGCTATACAAAATTAATGGTATAATAAAAACTGCACACAATATTCTACAGGCTTCACCTGTAACCAAAAATATATTCACTAATCCACCTAAAGTAATTTTTAAAAAGCCTCAAAATTTGAAAAACATATTAGTAAGACCAAAAATACCCTCTGATGAGCTAACTCAAAATTTAAACAAACCTTTTGGCTGTGAACCCTGTTTTAAGCCTCGCTGGAAAACATGTAATTTAATAATAAGTTCAAAACATTTCTGTAGCAGCACAACGAAAAGGAATTATCCGATAATTGGTAAAATGACTTCTGAATCCAGCAATGTTATTTACCAATTGTCATGTAAAGACTGTCCGAAGGACTACATTGGTCAGACTATAACTCCATTGCACATTAGAATGAACAAAAATCGCAGCGATACAAATCTTGAAATTAAATCAAATCCTATTTCGGCCCACGCGATGGAGCATAACAAAAAATTCGATGAATGCTTTTCTCTAAAAAGTATTAACAAAATTCAGAACCCCCATAAACTTAAAATAAATTATTTAGAAATAGCTCATCAGAGGGTGCTACAAACTAAACATCCGGATGGTCTAAATTTGAGATACGGATAGCAGTATGTATAAATTACACGTTACAATTTTAATTTATAGTTTTATATTCCTTGTAATAAGCAAAATTATTTACTCTTTGTACGTAATTCAAAATTAGTTTTATTAACATATGATGTTTCTTTTGTTTATTATTTTTTGTTGATATATTTGCTTATTTACCTACTGTATATCTCTTGAAAATGTCTTATGACGAAATATAGAGAATTTTTATGTTCTTTTCTTCTATTCTTTTCTATTCTTATTGAAGATATATATATATATATATATATATATATATATATATATATATATATATATATATATATATATATATATATATATATATATATATTTCCGCAATTTCATATTTTTAGAAAATTTTAATCCAGTATTAAGTGTGCCGGCGTGATCTCTAATATCAAGGATGTGTTAGTATGCGCGAAGTGTAAAGAATCTTTTCACCCAACCTGCGAGTTCACTCAATCGAAAACATTAAATTTAAGTGTGACACGTGCAGGGCGGAGGCGGGTTCGATTGTGAGCGGCAGCGATGCCGAGTTTTCTGTTATATTGGATACCAATTATAACTTGGGTAATTTGTTTGGTTTATATAATTTTCGAAATTTATGAGAGTTTAAAATTTTGTTTATTAAAGAGATCTTTATTTAAATGTGTTTATTTAAGCTAATGTTAAGCATAATTCTATGAATAATTCCCTTTTTCATTTAGTATTTTGTTAGGTTCTGACAATTAAAGTTTATTTTCATTTAAGTGGCATATACAGTAACAGACAGATTCTTTTACTTCAATAGTACTAATTTGGGTAGGTTAGTACTAATTCTTGTGCTATCAGTTCTATCTGATTTTAGTTTAACGTGTTCCTATTTTCTTTATTTTGATTACATAAGTAACTACAAGTAATAGTTTTAATTAAAGAATTAATCCGTGAACTCTCATTATGATAGTTATGGGACATAAATAAATTATGTTTCAATATTATAACTTGTAAGGGAGATCAACAAAATGTTATTAAATCATTGAATAATGAGGTGGTAATTAATTAATTAATCAGCAGTATGATGATTCTTATATGTTTATTTATATGTGTATGATTATCTGTAATTTTATTACCTTCATGTTTAAAATTAGCAAGCTGAATTTAACATATTAGTTACATAGATAACAAAAGTTATCTTACTTTTTTACTTAATAAACCAGTTTTTAATGACGGCGATACAATTATCTGTTTTCTAGTAGATAATGCTACATATTAATAGTTTTTGTTTTTTTTTATATAATTTCAGATTATCTTGTTCTAAAAGTAGCCAATATTAACTAAGCACTAACTGCTACACTCTTCAATAATTGTAATGTATCGTGCAACGTGTATATAGTTCTGTATGTCTGCGTGCGACTGTATGTGAGTGTGCATGGCGTAAGAGACAATTCTGTACAAGGTATGATTTTTTGTGTGGATAAACACCATAAATCTCCAGAAGAGAGAAAATGGTAACAATGGTATAAGATATTCGAAAAATTTTATAATGTTGGTATGGGAATAAGGGAGATGAACTAAGCATTGTTTTTTATAACAGAAAAAACTTAACGAAAGAAACATCAACGGTACCGGAAAGAAATCATTAAATAACTTATATTATTTTATTCTTATACATCTTTTTTAAATCAGCTTAAGTTTAAAATTATTATAAATTGTAATTACAATTAAAATTAATCAATTAAAATTAAATTGTGTATATAAGGGGCTGTAAAACTAAACGTTGCGGTTGTTGGCGCGGCGGAGTCGTGGCGTTGATAAGCAATAAAACTTACTTACATGAAAATCGTTAAACATTTTTTATATCAGCCATGTTTAAAATTATTATAAATTTTCATTGCAATAAAATTTATTAAATTATAATTAAATTGAGTATACAGGGGCCTGTGCGGTTGTTGACGCGGCGGGCTCGTGACGGGACGGTCGGGTTGTTGCTAAGGTTGGATAGAGACGTGTTACTTGCGCTTGACGGCCACGGACAAGTTTATTGTGAGGAGTTTGACTGCCATACTGAACTGACTGAATGTTTCCATAACGGGACAAACAAAGTCTTAAAATATTTCATATAAATATACGTAGTTATTATAAACATATCGACCAGGCACTAACATTAATACAAAGTTTGAACATTATTTGTTATATCATTGTTTTTACAGAATCGTGGATTGACTCAGACAAGACTAATATAGATGAATATGAGGTATTTTGTACGACTGACAACTGGAACAGATGTGACAGTACGGTGGTCTACTTGAGAACAGATCTATGCGGAGGCTCGTGACAAATTAAACTAGGGGAAGCGACTGGACTACAACTCGAATTTGACGTTGACGGCCGACGTTTTGACATATTAGCTATCTACCGCAGCCTTGCGATAGACTGGCAATTATTCTTATCTGATTTAGAACTTTACCACTCGAAACTGGCAAATAATAGTTCCTATATATTCACTGGTGATATAAACATTGATATCTTAGATAGTACAATAAATGACGCTCAGCAAGACAGTTATCTAAATATAATGTACAAAGCTGGACTAATTAACTGTATAAACAAACCAATACAGATTACTGCTCATTCTTTGACATTTATTAACCATATTTCTAAAAACATGATAACTATTTTTTTTTTTTTTTTTTTTTACGTGAATGACCTTAACTCATCTGTGAGGGGCCACTTGGTGCAATATGCGGACGACACCAGTGTACTTATTCAGGCTGACACAGCTCAATCTCTTTCCACCGAGCTGGCTTTTTCACTCAAGAGTCTTAGTTCTTGGTTTTCTGCTAACTATTTATTTCTCAATCCTGAAAAAACCTCAATAGTCCACTTTAGGCCCCACAAGAATGAGAGTGCGTTAGTTACTCTCCTTGACAATATACCTATCGAGCATTCTTCAACGGTCTGCTTCCTGGGACTCCACATTGATTCCAGATTTGACTGGTCAAATCACATCAGTCATGTCTGTCAAAGACTTGGTGCCAGCATTTACTCTTTAAGGTACCTAACAAGTTTTCTGTCTAGAGATACCGTTAGGCTGGTGTACTTTGGTTAATTTGTGCCCATTTTAACATATGGATTGATTTTCTGGGTCATCGTGAGAGCTGTCGGGAGGTTTTCCCTAGGGAACGCCTAATGACATTGCCATCACTTTATATATATTCGGTTGCCACATTTACATTTAAGAACCTTCAATCCTTCCCATCATCATTTAAACCACGTGTATTCTACAAGAAACAGAGATGCTCTAATCATTCCGCAACACCATAATAACACATTTAAAAAATCAATGTCATTTACAGGAAACCGACGCATATAAATAGATTTACTTTGCCTTCTAGTATCACAGCGTGCGATACTACTTCAATGATTTGCAGACTTTTGGATACACTACTATCTATCGATAACTACAGCAAAGAGTTCAAGTACATCTAAGATATTGCTATTTTTAATGGTTACAGCACAAAACTTATTGAAAACATACTTCACAAATCAATCCAAAGAAAAGTAAGAAAATCTAGAACAGCATTACTACCCCTTCAAGATAATAAAAAAGAATTCATCTGTACAACATACAGTAACATTTGAAGTGAAATACAGAAATTGTTTCAAAGTATACAAACAATTCAAGTAAAATAAACAACAAATTATCACAAATATTAGGAAACCCCAAGGACAAAATCATATTCGAAAACCATTCAGGAATTTATCAAATTAAATGCAACGACTGTGATAAATAATTGTACATTGGTCAAAGAAAAAGGAACATTAAGACACGATTCAAGGAACACTTTGCACATATGAAATATGGAAGAAATGTAATATCTGCTATTGCGAATCACTTTATTGAATCTGGCCATACCATCTTTAATAAAAATGAACGATTATTGAAATAAGTTATTAATACAGTAAACTTAAATGCTTGGGAAACATTTTACATTAACACAAATCAGGAAAATCTTATCAATAGTGAAGACTGACCAATTCAAAATTCAATTCTATACTCGTCTCAATTTTAAGAAAATTAAAATGTATTTCTGTGTACATATTTTGTACTGGTTAATAATACATCCAAATTGTTTACCATATTTTATTATAATATCTATTGTTTAGAAAAATGTAAACATTTGTTAATATGTTTAGTACCTGATGATGGAATCTTTGATTCCGAAAGGCCTTGTGCAAAAATAAAAGTTACATTGCAAAATCGCTTATTCATTTATACTAGTGATAGTACAATAAATCTTTTTTCTAATGCTCTAAGATTCTACACTTACTAACATTTTCTGAACGTTACCGTAGACGTTAATGTTATAAATTATTTAGCATCGATAGCACTATGGTCTATATCAAATAAACTCATAGGTCACTGAGAAGCCAAATTCTTTAGCTAGTGAATAGAGTGTTGCTTAATAAATTCAGTTTAGTTCCTGGCTGAACCGTTCGAAGGAGATTTACAAAGAGCAGTCGTGAACTATGCGATTTTCGCTTCATTATCTCTCTTTAGTATTTTTATACTCTAATATCAAGTTCGTATAATTACACAAGATGTCATTAAATCAAGGAATCAACAATCCTTTGAACATTTGAATAACATGATTATATTGACATGCTATTAAATTACATTTTATCATGCGTTACTAGAAACATAAATTCCAAAAATCTACAATGCTTGATTTTTATATTGCTTTATTGTGTAAAAATTAACTGTCGTATATAATAATAATATAACTTTAACTTCCTACACTCATAAAACATTTCATTCTCACCTTAACTTTTCAGATTTGGACTCCAAAAATTTCTTTTCTATTTCTTTCTTTGACATACAGGAACATATGTACCAGTTGTCAAGTCTCTAGGACCTTTTTATTAAGAGTTATTGGACTACGGCAGATAGCCCGACATACACTGACAACGGTTAAAAATGCCATGTTAGCCCTCAATATATAGTATACCCTAAAACAGCATGTATTACGTATCGTATCGTTCCAATTCTTATCATCGCAAAACATGTACAAATATTTTCTTTGTTTACAACCATGGAAGACCAATTTGGAAAAATTACTACTGTAATGTAATGTAAAAGTATAGTTTGAAGTACAGTATTATATTTACTGACCATAAAGTTATTTTGTGATAATGTGCTAATAGATTGCCACGTCATATTAAGACATGAGTTTGAGGTACCTATCCCATTACATAAATTACGCAACTGAAATGAAATTATACAGCCCTGTATTATGTAAACTATAAAGGTTCTATCTATAATCCAGGCTAAGCTCAATATTTTATAAAAAGCGTGATATAATGGCATCCAGTATATAAAACCTGGAAATTTCCAATAATAATAGAATTTGTTAAAACAAAAAATATGAAATTATAAAAATAACCATGTGAGCAAAGTATGTTTATACAACGTCACTTTTCAAAACAGAATACTAGAACGTACCTTAGGATATAAAATAAAAATCGTATCTCAATAACCGAATTTAAACACATCGATAACTGATATTCACAATATAGCTATAGAAATTCTCGTCTAGGCCTAAAATGAGGGTAATACTTGTGCAGCTACTGAGCTGGTAAAATCACAGTGAAAATATCAAAGGGAAAATTTAGCAACACTGTTTTATTGTCCTCCAGAGAGGAAAGCAGCGAGATTGCTGTGGAAAACTTTCTCAGCTTGTTTGAGTTTTCTTTCTGTACTACAAACCCTGGAAAATAACAGTATTTATCTAGTTTACAATGATGATAAATTTAATGAGGAATCATATATGATATACAATAATAAGATATCAAATACAAATAACCCGTTTTCATACAACGATTGTGACCTCATTTGGTGGAATTCTAAAGTATATTTAACTACAAATTGTTACCTATAGATGTACACTTATTACTCCTGTAATGAATAATAACTCATTTTAAATCATACACCAAATTATCTCTTGGATCCATAATGATCATTAAAAGGTACCATCATTCTCGGATACAAATCATGGAATCTGTATGTTTAAATGATAGTGGATCGGAGTCCTAAGTCGCAGGGCGAAATAGTATTCTAATTAGTACTTATATGACGACACGATTGTATATGCGGAATTCCATAGTGTTTGTTCGTGTAGTTCTAAATATTTCAGCAATTCATACTGAAGAAAGAATTAAGGCTAATATTGTGGAGCTCTCTGAAGTCACAGACCTGATGGTTTTAATCAGTATTTATATCGACACAAATGTTTATAAGCGATTTCAAGGTGTTAGTTTGGAATGTACTTGTATAATATTAACAATTCTGTTTTTTTTTTATAAAACATAATTTTATTGTTTAGATGATTTTTTCTACATTTCGAAAAGTGTGAAGAGGGCACCAAAGAGGGGACAAAGAAGGGGAAGACTGTTTTCTCAGCGGGAAAGGTGATAGCCACTGTCTATCGGGTTTTCCAGGGTATAATCCTGATAGATTATTTATAAAAAGTCAGATCCATAACTTGACTCTATTATGCTGCTCTGCTGGATCGTGTGTGAACAGGAACTCATTGGAAAACTTCGAAGATTGACGCGGAGAAGGTGTTGTTTCATCAGACATCCCAATGGCAAAAGTGCTTCACTCGGGATTAGAATAGGACCACTTCCTACCCACCCACCCTATTTACTAGAATAGGCTTCGAGCCACTTCTTCTTATTCACACACTTAAATATTTGTATTGGTGGGAAGAAAGTTTCATCGAATGAGACAGTGTTCACCGCTGTGACAGACTATTTTGCAGATTTTGCCAAGACCTACTTTGCCGAAGGATTGAAACAATTGGAAATTCGTTGGACCAAGTGTATAGGTTTGCAAGGAGACTACGTCGGGAAATAAAGAGAGTTGACAATAGTTTATTTTTATTAATTAGTGTATTATTCCGATGATATTATTTCATTTATTTCAATTCATTAAAATTATATTTGATATTCTAGTATTTGTTAATGTGCATAGGTTAGTGTATAGGAGAGAGATGAACGAGACACTGAAACATTACTGTCACAAACAGTGGACCATAAACTGTAGCAACTTGCCTTAGTAACTCTTAATTCAAGTGACGTCAGAGCAGCTGTTAGCAGTTTACCTCATTCTGCACCGACCAAGGATCAGCGCAGCGTTGGACTGGCGGCTGGTGATTTGTAGCCTCTATCTTGACAACTGGGCCTTCCATATCAACTGATATACTGTTCTGTAACACATTAGGTGTGATAAATTACTTATAAACCATGTGTCATATAAATGAACTATGAGTTACATTATTTCCTTTATTGTGTGGTTACTACATAAACGTGGTTTGTTGATAACGGCGACTATTCAGTTACATAACGGATATATTTAATATAATTATTATTAAGTGAGAGAGGTAATTTACAACCTATTTTGCTAATATCTACTTGTATTTCCACAGATACTCCGCTCTAAAGTAGTACAAAAGTTCAGTAAAATTACCTGTATTAATTTCGATAAATAATATTGCAAAAAGAATGAAAAGTTGGAGATATAGTGAAAATAATTTTAACAAATAAATTTTTCACAAATTCGTTTATTTTTTATTCTTGTAATTTTATATTCACGAAAAATATGTTTTATCCATAACACTAACTAGAAATGTATCATAAAAGACCTATGTCTCAATAAAGAACCAAACTTCAAATTAACATAAAGATATAATATTGGTTATTTTATGCTTTTAAAGAATATTTATGAGAAGAACAAACACTATAATATGTTTACTAAACTTGTGTAAAGGGCGGCAATGAATTTTGTTCTCTACTAGTGTAAGAAATGTACACGTACAGTGAAAACATTGTGCATATTAAATTTAAAACTGTGCGTATGTACTAATACCTCATCCACCTGAAGAGGAGGATGGACTGCAATACTCGAAACTTTGTTCTGTACCTTTGTAACATATAATGATGGCAATTTTCCGAAATAATGTTATTCTATCAAACCTCCCTCGTCAATAACAAACTTTAAACATAAAAAGAATATTAATGTTACTACTAGACTGTATCTGTTTTGTATTACACAATGAAAGATACAAAACTTGATATGATTATGATATTATTACCTTTGAAACATGGAAAAATTATTTCTTACTTAATAGAAATATTTTTCAGTTGAAAGCAAACAAGGAATAATGGAATACTTTTCTGAGTTGTTCTACCACAAGTTTAAATACCAGAACTCTAAGGAACAAAAAGTTAAATATTTGTATTTGTTGCTGAAATGCACTAAAAATTTTTTAACGACAATATAATACTACGGTTATCTGAAATATTTTAACAACAAAAACAGCGTTTAAATAAAATATACCAATCCGCAAATAACAATAAATTGTTTGTGAAAACTTTCTTTCCGAGGAAAGGAACGTAAGTGGTTAAATTGTTAACTCGATCATTCGCCTACAGTAGATACAAAATCTAAGGCTAGGAAACTTTTATTTCATTCTGTTAACTTAAACTTATTTTACGTGTCTTTAATTTATCTAATATATCACTAAAAACATGTACAATTTTAATAATATTGATTGATGATGTTAATGAATGTTTTATTTAATGCAAATAATCAAAAATTAACTTATAAGCTCATGAAAATATCGTAAGAAAATTTTTGTTCTAAATTAGATTATATTTAATATAAATGAACAGATTTAAGAATCGTGAAACAACAAAACATCTCAAGATACTGGAAATTGATCTGATAAGTGAATAAACAATTGAAAAATGTTATGGACGTGGCTTTCTAACTAAATCGACACGATGTGATGTAAATAGTCTAAAGTAAAAAGTTACAGGCACCGTAGTATATAATAGTCAACAACATTTAGTAGTTGAACAAACAAATATTTTAAAACTTGAAAATAGGATATTTTTACATAGAAGCATGTGATATTTCATATTTGGGTTTAGTTTATTTGAATTTGACTCAAGGGATAATTTATAACAGTCATATGAATGGAATTGTGGGATACAAAACCACTTATAAATCTATGGTCTCTTTGTTCGCACTGCACGCGCGTGTCTGTTTTAATGACTGATATCTTTCACGCTTTTTATGATAAAATGAAGGCCAGACATATGTACCTCTGTCATATTATTTATGTTGACTAAAAGGGAAATATTATTTATGTTATTTATGCAAACATCTAGCCTAAGTCAAAATGCTTTGGCTAATTTTCCAAGTACTTGGCAGTAAAAAATGGAATTACATGAATTAAATTCTTACGCACACATCGAATGTCATCGAAGTTTTCTGTTCAACGTTTTCAGTCAAATCTATCAATAAGTGTTTATACCAAAATTTTTTTTGCTGAAGATCTCCTCAACGAGGGTGAAATACTTCAAGATTTGAATTGTGGTATCAATTTTTCGATCCAGTTTAGACGGTAAACCCTTGATAGTCTTATTACAGTTTTTTTCCTGTAACATATATTTGTTTCTTTAATGTAAATACTGTGTAATGCAAAACATTGATACCTTAACTAGTGCAAGAAAAATATACATAAAGATTAGAAAATGTTCCAAATGGACTGATACCATCAGTGCCGGCTGTGGGGTTGTAGCTTAGGTTCTAATCTGGCGCTGATGGCGACCAACGAAAATCATCCCTTGAGATACCTGTTACCCAGTATCCCCCCCCCCATTAATTACCCCAGATACCCCCCCCCAGTACCTATTAATTAAGCAGATCACCATTTTAGAGCAAAAACCCATGAATTCACAAGATACAAGTGTTATAATCTCAACCAAAGCTTTCGAAAAACATTTTTAGGACAGATAACGGAATCTAATTAGATGAATTGGAAATTAACATAAAATTTAAAGTGTGCCGTATCTATTGATGATTTTTTATTACATTTTACCACAAGATGAGGTAGAATTAGAGTTCTGTAAAACTTACAGTAACCAGACAGCTTTAGTTGCAGGAAGTATCCATGTAGTGCTGGAAATACGATGCGAAACATATCAGAGGGCGTCTCCACCGGCACTGCTTTATTGCCCTCCAGAGAAACAGCGGGGATTGCGGCTCGGCCCACTGCTGCCTGCTGTCTCGGCCAGCTTTAATCAGTCTAGTCTTAACTTTAATACTTAGTAATAGCTTGGGTCCAATCTACCTAATATCTATCGCGTGGTTCTACTATTCTACTGTAATAAAAAAAAAATATTATTGATCTCTCTTTCTCTCTCCCGTGTAACCCTCTTTAGATTGTTTGTTGTTGGACACAGTTGTGTAAACAGGTATTGCAAAAAAGCAATATTGGTTCAAATCTTAAATTTTAAAGGGAATTCAGTTGGGGACATCAACAGTGCTTTTTAAAGAAATGGGAGTAGAAGATCCACTAGTCTATTCAAAATGCCCAAGAATTCCCTTTTCATACTCAAAACTATAAGTAATGAATAAAATTTAAATTAAACAACGAGAATCACCTCACAAGAATATGTTTAGAATATGAACTCACAAATATATGGAATTATTTAAATTCTTAAAACCATTTCTTCAAAAAAAGATAATGAATTTCGTCAGGCTGATTGAATTAATGCTCAAGCAGAAATCATTAAAGTGGACTATGCGCTTATATTTTTTTCTCATAGCTCTACTTCGTTTTATATGCCACGAGTTCTAATCGGTTTCACAAATCATCTAATATGTTTTATAGTAGTTTACCAAAGTACAATACATTAATTAATTAGTCAATTTTTATCAAAAATAAATTAGCTTATTTTTGTATTGTTTTATTTTAAGAGAAATCCCGCAAAGGTTTCCTTTCCATCAGGACAATAGGCATACGTCAGTAATCCATTAATAAATGTTATTCTAGATATTACCACCATTAATCCAATACATTCTGTATCACGTTTCTGTCGTATGCAAGTTAAATCATCCTCTACTATTAAATGTTTCGTAATTTAACTCAGTTAAAGACATAAATGTTAAAATAAGTAAATAAAAGAATGATAAATTTAGACAACAATTTGTAAGCTAGATAAGTTTAATTACATGGTCGTGTTTTAGAGCACATTTATTTCGATAAAACATGAAGTGAAGATACCATTAAAATATTTTAGTGCTCTATAATCCTTCCAATATAAAAAACGAACATCGAAAAAAAGAATAAATGTTGGTTTCAGGTGTACATATATGTGTGTTCTTGTGCTTGTATCTCTTTTATATTGCAGTTTGAGAATAGATATTTCATTCTGAAAGTAAAAGCCGTAAAATTATATATCACGTCATGTAAAATACATACTTCTATTATTTAATTCAACTAACAGTAACACGCGACTTTGCATGTGTTGTCCTATTAAATAATAACACCTCATAGGCATATCTTTAATGTAGCATAATAAAAAGTGCTGAAGATTAGAGATGATCACTGGATAATATTCTAATCTCCTGATCCAATTATGAATACATGGGCTTTAATAATAATATTCCATAAGCTATAAAAAATTCTAAACTTTAGTGATGATCACTGGATAATATTCTAATCTCCTGATCCATGGGCTTTAGATTTAAAAAGAAAAGGCCCTGAGGTCGGAGAGTTGTTATGAGTAGCAATAAAATAAAGTAATATTTTTGCAATATTCCATAATATTTGAATAAATAACTCCAAAAATCAGGCCATAGTGGAGTGTTTATGCTGTCCTGATTAAGAAAGTACATGTATACGTTCATCTGGAAAGCCTCCTTCTGTAAAACAAACGTCTACTTTCTGACATTCTAATTTACATACGAGCTAATTTATTTTCGGTCGAGAGCTGTATTATGAATTCATCATTACTGACCATGGGGATGTTTAAGCATAAAAATCTGACTTTTCTACAGGTTGCAGCCCTTTTAAACTCCATAGGATCAGTTGTTCTTAATCAAACTACTTTTTTTCTTTGTAGGCCAAGAGGCACGTACAAAATTTTATCTTTTAAGGACTTCGCAAAGTTTATGAATGGCTAAAATTCCAACGTTTATTGATGTCGGGAAGTTGGTAATTAATGATGAGAGAGTGAGGGCTGTGGATTTTTATTAAGATAAATTAGTGATAAAATAAACCCTCTGCATCACCCAGCAGGGATCACTTTTGGCTGATTTATACTTTCAATGGGCACAGCAAAAACCGATGTGCCACTTAAATCTGGACAGCCTTATGGATGTCCAGGAGCGGCACATCACTAACCGAAAACATTGACATTTTGGGGCTCATAGGCAATTCTATAGGTCTAGTCTACTGTGGAAGATGACTGTTGGAGTTGGTGGGGTTTGTTCCCGAACTATCAGAGGTTCTTGCTAACCTCAACAAGGGTATGCCACCCCCTACCTACTTTGACTGGAGAGCCTGGTTCAGAGCTGGCCTCCTTCTTCCGGGGAGACATGACTTTGAGATGTAGTGCCCTAATTCTTCCTCATGGATCTCGATAGGAGGCGGTCCTTACTCCCTAATCTTACCTATCTTGAATATCCTGTCACTCCGGAAGTAGCGCAAAGTTTCTTACAGGACTACGTTCAATTTATAAGCTTCTTGTCCTAAGAGAACAAAAACCTCTTTGCATAAACACACTGCAATGCACTTTATACTAATCTTTAATATGTCAGGGTAATATAAAAATTAAATTTTTAAGACTCATGAACTTTTTTAATCAAAATATATTTAATTCAATTGAAAACTTTCAAAGTTACAGATATGAATTTCGTAAATGATTCCAAACTTGTTGATGAAGAAACAGAAAATAATTTATGATGGAAATGTTTAAAAATAATTAGTTTTCAGTTGTTTCCAAAATTGATCTTCAAGTGTGTAACCCCCCACCCCAAATTGATTTTCTTAGGTCCAGACTTGTTCAGTGGAGAGGGGTGTGGGTTAAGTTGACTGAGATCTACTCCTACTGTAATGTCACTAGCTAAGCTCTGATGGAATGCAAGGCTATTTAATAATATTTTTAAAAGTGCCACCCCATTTCTAGATATGTAGATGAATCTGCAGGACGACAATGGGGAATCAATCCTACGGTCCAGGTGGCCAGGATTGCCCAGTACATAAATTTATTTATCGCCATACTATTATTTACAAAATAACTACTAGCTGAGACAGTCTAGTTTCGGCTATTTTTGACAATAGACATAAATATTAAGCCATTTCACATTTTATGACATCAAATCTATAAAATGTTTTTATTAGCTTTCACTTAGACGTTTTACTGTGAACTTGCAGAAAATTTAGTTTGGATTCAAATTAAATATAATAACTTTATTTTCCTGTCATTTAAAAATTTAGTATACAGTTTAAGTAGTATATAGGACTGTCAGAAAATATGCACAACAATCTAACATGGGAATAGATTCAGTAAAGCATCGCTTCACTCCTTAGTAGAATTCGTTAATATTTAAACCACACTAGACGTCATATTAAATAATTCCCAGCACTTAATTAGAACGCCATATTCAATCAGTTAAGTAAAAGTTCAGACTGCTATGCTTTCTGATCCATTAATTCATTAAAAAACAATACTTAGTACAATATCAGTAAGTCAACATAACAATTAATACAGTTAAAGGTGGCATCTAGAAATTCAATATTACAACTGTGATGCTCTAAAAAATATCTAAACATTTCTTGTGATGTAACTCTTCCTTAAATAAATCCACATTCAAACAGTTTACTAGAACTTCAGTATGCTATATGAAATGATATTTCATAAAATACATGGTACAAAATGTATTTATGATTTTGTAACTCACTTTCAAATAATCCTCGAATTTGATTTACAAGTTAGCAGTAAAATTTCTGCATTCAAATAAACGTTAAACATTACTAGGCCTACAAAAAAACGTAGCCAGCAAACATAAAATTTACAAACTTTAAGTTGTCCAAAGATAGCTAGTTGCATTTTCCCTGTTTAGAACATAATACAAAAGAAATAGTGACTGTAAGTTTTAAAGATACAATTTTATACAATTCACCAACCAAAAACTACTATACAAATTATTTACATACGATTTATTATCTGCAACTTTTATTCCACTGACTATTTTATTCTTGCATTTAATGTTACCTAAATTTGAAATGACAGACAAATCAGAATATTGCTTTGATATAACAATAATCAGGATACTATTAATGCCAGTATTAAAAATGTCTGAAGTGCCTTAGGTCCAATTTATTAAATTTACTGAAGAATAAACTTTTGCAAATGGCCTATTAATGAATGTCGATGCATAAATAGTCAACCAATTTCAAATATCATTAAGTGCCAATAAGTTAATATCACCATGAAATTTCACTGTACATAGTTACAAAATAATGATTTTAAATGAAAAAAATTCTGCCTTACCTCTTTATAAAAACCACAGGGTTTTTAAATAGCCAGAGAATAGGGTTCCTGACGAACTTTACATCAACGGAGTCTAACACCAACAGCCTGTACAACAATGTCGTACATCTTGACTGTAACTCTCGTGTACAAACTTGTGGGGTCCATACTACAATTGGGGAAAGTACGGGTGGCAACGTTTGTAGCGGTTGGAATTTAATTGCTCCTTCAGTGGAAGATAGGCAAATGCTAGTCTTGAATGTCACGGAAATGCAGGGTTGTTGAAGGCGTCCCTCCAACATAGCTAAATTACGATCGGTTGATCGGACCAATGACCCCAAGTGTATTTTTCACGTAACGATGACGTTACAAGTGTATAACCTCACATGAAATCTGATTTTCTTCCTGTTGTACCTATGACATTCTAGATTTTCTTGTTTCAATGTACGTATAACAGAATAAGAATATCGGTAAGTTAATATTTCTTAGCTTGTACACATCTAGACGTGTCATCGTGTAAAAACAATATATTACAACAATACAATATATTGTGTAAACAACATAAGGCCTAAAATAAACTTTGGTATTGTTTGTAATGAGAAAACGTAAAAAGTTATCGCTTGTTCTATTGTTCCGGTACAGAAGTGTGCCGTTGTATTCCGTGATGATGTTTGAATAGCAAGTCATTAATAAGAAAGTATGTTTAGACTGAGAAGTTAAATTATGCTCTGTGTCAACTTTTCATCGTTTCAATTCAGTAAAGTTTTATCTTCTCAGTTGCCTTCTTTATAGAGAACGAGAACAAACCGTGTAAGCCACTGTCCGTCTGTCACATTTCCACATTTATTTTCATTATTAATTGTTGGTTTATAACTTAAAAGCCATAACAATCCGTAAATTGTGTATATAAAGTTCGAGCGCCTTCTTTAAAACATATTATATCTTAGTAAACTAAACCCAAATTTTATAATATACAGGTATTTATCGTATGTTTTGTATCCTTTTAAGCACTTCTGAATTGAGTGAATTGTATTCCTGACGCGAATGATGAGTTGACCTTCTTGTAAAGCAAGAAAGTACACACACACACACACACACACACACACACAGAGAGAGAGAGAGAGAGAGAGAGAGAGAGAGAGAGAGAGAGAGAGAGAGAGATCAGAGAAGCTCACTTTAGCCGAAAGACAACTAAGATGTGGTTTTAAACAGTATAAATTTATAGTAAAAGTTAGATGGTGAACTTCGTCTTTCTATCTCAAACTAAATATGAGTTAAAAGTAAGTTAACGATAATAATCTTTACGTTATTGCATCTTTGCAGAGTGTAAAATATTTTTATATTTTAGAACATTTTCAACTGGAATTGGCACATTGGTTTAAAAATACAGTCCAACGAGCTTTCATTTATTACAGTTCTTGCCGACTGTCGTATTTTGAATTATACAGTGATCATCGTTTTAGGACATTTTCTAAGGTAGATGAGTGCTTACCTAATCGCTGAAATCTAAAAACAGCGTGATAACTAATGATTTTTTTTTCCTTGGGGCGGCCTACTGCCGCACTTAAGCCTCTAGGGCTTTTTGCGCACCCCTGAAACACACCATGAGGCCCACCAGTCTACAACTTCAGCAGTTCAACAAACCGCCGAAAACAACCTATCAAGTCCTCCTGGGAAAATTCACCACCCTTGTCCCAGCTACCAAAGATGGCATACCGCTCTCTTGCTATTGCAGGGCAATCAAAGAGCAGGTGCTCAGCAGTCTCCTCCTGCTCATTACACCTTCCACAGAGCGGATCCTCCTGAAGGAGTTGGCTCTGTGAAGATGCTTTCTCAGGTGACCATGCCCCGTAATGAGACCAATGACCTTAGAAGACATTGATCTGTTTGAACTAATTATTACTCCTTAGAGTCACACATTTTTTTACACACTTTAAATATAAAAAAAGAATGAAAATAACTGTTAAATTAATTAAACATATGTTGTCATTTGATAGGCTCTTTCAAATTAATATTTCACATCTTTAGACACCGAGATGGGATTCTTCACTGAGTTAGTGATCAATGGGGCATAGACCGGAGGGAGTTTGGAAATAATAATAGGCATATATTTATTCCCAGGGATCCTAGGATTTTCCATATAAAATCAGCAATTAAGCGATTGAGTGATTTACACGAAAAATCAAATAATAAGTAACTTTTTAACTATTTTTTGGCTTTCAAACTCATTAGGTAATATGTTTGTGCATTATTATTTGTGTTATAAATACGAGCACAGCTTTCAGAAGAACATCTACTTGTATTAGGAACTAATTAGGTATTATATTTGTTCATTATTACTTGTGTTATAAATACGAGCACAGCTTTCAGAAGAACAACTACTTGTATTAAGAACTCATTAGGTACTATATTTGTGCACTATTATTTGTGTTATAAATACGAGCACAGCTTTCAGAACAACAACTACTTGTATTAAGAACTCATTAGGTATTATATTTGTGCATTATTATTTTGTGTTATAAATACGAGCACAGCTTTCAGAAGAACAACTACTTGTATTAAGAACTCGTTAGGTATTATATTTGTGCACTATTATTTGTGTTATAAATACGAGCACAGCTTTCAGAAGAACAACTACTTGTATTAAGAACTCATTAAGTATTATAATTTTGTGCACTATTATTTGTGTTATAAATAGAGCACAGCTTTCAGAAGAACATCTACTTGTATTAGGAACTCATTAGGTATTATATTTGTGCACTATTATTTGTGTTATAAATACGAGCACAGCTTTCAGAAGAACAACTACTTTATTAAGAACTCATTAGGTATTATATTTGTGCACTATTATTTGTGTTATAAATACGAGAACAGCTTTCAGAAGAACAACTACTTGTATTAGGAACTCATTAGGTATTATATTTGTGCACTATTATTTGTGTTATAAATAGAGCACAACTTTCAGAAGAACATCTACTTGTATTAGGAACTCATTAGGTATTATATTTGTTCATTATTATTTGTGTTACAAATACGAGCACAGCTTTCAGAAGAACAATCTACTTGTATTATGAACTCATTAGGTATTATATTTGTGCACTATTATTTGTGTTATAAATACGAGCACAGCTTTCAGAAGAACAACTACTTGTATTAAGAACTCATTAGGTATTATATTTGTGCACTATTATTTGTGTTATAAATACGAGCACAGCTTTCAGAAGAACAACTACTTGTATTAAGAACTCATTAGGTATTATATTTGTGCACTATTATTTGTGTTATAAATACGAGCACAGCTTTCAGAAGAACAACTACTTGTATTAAGAACTCATTAGGTATTATATTTGTGCACTATTATTTGTGTTATAAATACGAGAACAGCTTTCAGAAGAACAACTACTTGTATTAGGAACTCATTAGGTATTATATTTGTGCACTATTATTTGTGTTATAAATAGAGCACAGCTTTCAGAAGAACATCTACTTGTATTAGGAACTCATAAGGTATTATATTTGTTCATTATTATTTGTGTTACAAATACGAGCACAGCTTTCAGAAGAAACATCTACTTGTATTAGGAACTCATTAGGTATTATATTTGTGCACTATTATTTGTGTTATAAATAGAGCACAGCTTTCAGAAGAACATATACTTGTATTAAGAACTCATTAGGTATTATATTTGTGCACTATTATTTGTGTTATAAATACGAGCACAGCTTTCAGAAGAACAACTACTTGTATTAAGAACTCATTTGGTACTATATTTGTGCACTATTATTTGTGTTATAAATACGAGCACAGCTTTCAGAAGAACAACTACTTGTATTAAGAACTCATTAGGTATTATATTTGTGCGTTATTATTTGTTTTATAAATATGAGCACAGCTTTCAGAAGAACAACTACTTGTATTAAGAACTCATTCATTTCTTATAAAATTCAATATACCATTATTACATATATTAAATAACCAGAGTATTTTAAAAGTGTGGAGTTGTCCCAAGTTTAATGAAATTATCATACAACACATAATATAATGATACTTTATTTAGAACCATAATGAGGATGGATGGTTCAAAGGCATAATAAGATTTTATACTGTAACCTTCCCTCTATCGATCATGGCAATCCTGTCTTAATGTCTTGTGCCGGTGTGACGCGTTAATTGCGTTCTTGACTTCTGTGCAATGAGAACGCATAGGTTCACTTTCTTCTGTCTGGACTTCAAGCATGAATGTCTTGTAACAAACGGGCATGCTACCATATGTTACACCTGATGGAGAGGGTAGATTTCAGTCCTCGAAACGTAGTGCTCTACATTTTGTAACATGCTGTATAATGATGGCAAATATCCAAAATTCTATTATCCTAGAAAAATGCGTTTTTATTTTAAATTAATCTAACATCGTTAAAGAATCTTGTCTTTATTAACTCTTGTAAACTATCCTCAATTATTACACCGATGTAAGTATGCTATAGTCCTATTACAGTCCTGCTATTGTCCGTGTATTCCTACAAAGTAAGTTATGGACACCAACCGTATACTGTAAGCCTAATAGCTCAGAAGACTTTATTAATTTTATTTCTAGGTTGATTTGGACTTTGATGCACACGAAATATAATTCCGTACATCTTAATTCCTAAGTTTATAGTACGTGGCCGCCGACATTAATATTTTCGCAAATTTCCAGTTCATACACCGTTAAAACATCGCTGTGCAGTAATCATAAACTTAAGATATTTAGAAGAATTTTTCTTAACTGAAGGAAGCAGTCCATGGTTAAGATATTATAAACTGAATATTTTTTTTAAACTAAACTAAGACTGTTTTAGTTTGAAATTGTTATGAGACCAAAATACCTCAATACTATAATAATATGAGCAATGCTTAACGCAGAGAAAACTGGAAAACTAGAAGATTATCAATATCGAACTGCAGTAACATTCAGGTAGTCTAAGTTACAACCTAGGACAACGTAAAACATGGAGACCTTCTTCTACGCGTTAAAGATTCATACAGCTAAAAGTTTACTCTTCATTTCCACTTCTTGTTTACGACTACCGCTTGCACGGAAACAGGCAGGGTGCATTCATAAAACCAGAATTTTTGTTGTTTTTGTTGAGTACAAAGAAAGTCATAAACTCTTTAACTTTTACTATTTCCCTTTGATAAATGGACAAAGTTTTCCCGCTGTTGATGCTTCTGGTTTATTACCTGAACATTAATCCTGTGCAGCGGATCTCAAACTTCTTCACTTCTTCAGTGTAAGTTGAATATTGTTTTGGATATACAAATGTTACATTTTTGTTAGACATATAACCGGAAATTATTGCGAAATTTCTACTGTTACTTTGAAATTGTACTCATTATCTTTAATACGCAGACGCTACCGTTATTGCTATTAAAATATATGTAATCCTTACTGGTCTCTTTTAAATACGTGTCTTACTTTCGCATTGTTACAGTTATTATTTAACAGTCCCAAGGTAAAATCTTGTGTTGTATCAAAGGTCTATTCTTGTTTTAAAACAAAGGCCAAATCTGTGCCCTAAAGAGAAGACATAAATTAGGGTATCAAAGAGTTGTTTACTAAAATTAAAAAAAAAAACTAGGACAGCGTTGTTGGAGTAACTAAAAAAATTTGTATAAAAGTCTCATTACAAGACAAAATATTACCCTCTATGAGAAACCGACTTCAACAGCGATTAGGACGTTCTTCATTTGGAAACAGTGAATGACCCTGCCAGTTGAAACTATTATGGTGTTATTCATTTGAGAACGATACCTGACGGTGGTCCCTGGCAGTTGAAGCGATTAGGACGTTATTCATTTGGGAATGGTACCTGACAGTGATCCCTGGTAGTTAAAATGATTTGGGTATTATTCATTTAAGAACAATACCTGACAGTGGTCGCTGGTAGTTCAATAATATACAAATAGATATCAAAAATATTAAAATAAAATTAAATACGTTTTAGTTCAATAATTGACTGTTTATGATGCTAGGAGCTTAATGTTTATTGTTGTATAATGTTGCATTTCATAACACCAGAAAGTGATGAAGAACTTCCCATTAGCACTAACTTTTTCTTTGCGATGATCTAAAACATGTCTACGGCGGACGTTATGATACTCCAAACTTTCGTCAATCTCAAACTTGTGTCATCATTCCTATCAAATACGTCCTCAATACGTAAAGTTTGTATTAAATGAAATAGTTTGTTTGCTTGCATTAGAGCCCCACAGGACGAAACCTTAGGTAAGATGTGGGTAAATCAGACCATAATATGCCGCCACCAATACCTGAATTGGGCAGTATTTAGCTAAGGACCTCAAAACATAAATACCTGAAGCTAATTTGGTGCAAGCAGAATCGATATGGAATTTCCATGTCAATCCATGATCAAGGTGTATTTTAAGGAATTTATTGGAGTGTGTTTCTTCTAGAATTGATTCTGCCAACATTATGGCAGACCCACAGTAAAATCTCCATTTCACAAAAATAAGTTCAAAAAGTTGTTTATTGAGGGTTTGAAGTATTGGACACAATTTTTCAGGTCAATAAAAACGTGTTGTTCCAAAACCTGATTTCCATCAGCATACAGCAGGAGTCTCCCGTGTAGTAGTGGTGACAATATGTCAATGACAGTGACGAGGAAAAGAATTGGATTGAGGATGGTTCCTTGAGGACCTCGTGTATTGGTGTGGAAGTTAATTTGATTTTTAAATTTGGGTTCTGTAGCTTATGCGTGAACTCAGCCACGAAAGGGGAACCCCTGGGATGTCAGGCGATTCTATTCTGTTAAGTAGTGATTGTGGTCGACACAGCCGAATGCTTTGGATAGGTAGAGAAAGACACTTAAGTTGGGGATTCGACTTTCTAATCCCTCTAAAAGACTTTCGACTAGACTCAGGACTGCATTTACAGTACATATGCCCGTTCTGAAGCCCCACCGATAATCAGACAGTTGGTTGTGACTATAAAGAAATCTAAGCGTTGTTATCAGAAATCTAAGCGTTGTTTTTTTCTTATAACTGACAAAAAAGAGATAGGCTGATAGTTATTGATGAAACATGATAATTTGTTTTAAATTAGAGTTAGGTACTTTAATAGTTTTGAGCAGTGAGGGAAAAACTTCTGTGTAGGAAGAATAATTCAGTTAGGGAATATAACCCTTACTAGTATTAAATTGACATTGGTTAATTTTTTGGCTGTAACTAGCTGGATAGTTGTATTTAGCTCTCGTTTAAGAACAGACGCCAACACCATAGATACTGCAGGACACTGTCTGCGTGTTATGATACCTTAACGTACCATAACGAACTTTATGGTACCTGAGTTTGTGCAAATTTTAGTCTCTAAAACAACAGGTTTCTAGACCTGGGCGAAAGACTGTAAATTGGCATAACGGTTACGGCGAGAGTCCATAGACGGAGCTCGGTCGGTCTGAACGGCGCGATGTACCGGCGCAGTAAACACTTCAGTAACAAGGGAGGGGTGGTCGGGAAGGGAATGGTACGTTGAGGGAAGTCAAAACACCTGTTACCCCTAGCAAATAACAGCTAATTATGTGCAACAGGTTTTTTTAGGTTTTTTCAAAAGAGCTGTTTATGGCTAAAAATCTTTAATTTTATAAACGATGTTGTTCATTAAAAATGTTATCAATAACATATAAAGGATAGATAGAATAGATGAAAAACACAACTGAAAAATGTATTCTAGATTATTTAGCGTGATAAGTTCTTTATCCGGATAAAACATTGAATCTTTAATTTAACCTTAGAATATCTGACTTGACTCTTCTACTTAATGAAAAGAAGATAAATGAATGAACAAGTTAGAAGGACACATAATTCGTGAAGAACATCAAAAGTTTAATGAAGAAGTGACGCAGCGGTGTGGCTGTATAACGCACAGTTTGCTTGGACAGAGTTTGAAAGACATTCACAGGTCAGAGTAATCATTGAACCTGATCAGCGGAACAATCTTAGTGTGAACAAGGTTTCTTAAAAATTTTCTGTGTTTTTCAACTAATAAACCAGTATAATTTTCCAAGAGTAAATATAAAATCAGTATTTAATTTATTTTATTTTTCTTAAAAGGTACGGATGTTTGTTTTCTGAACTAATTTGCAACAACGCAAATATAAAATGAAACCTTTAATCCCATTTTCATATTCGTTTAATATTTACGATAGTAACACCCTTGGCAACTAATCGTAACTTGATTTTATTTCTTCAATCATGCATATGTTATAACCTATCAGCTGAAATTAGGTTTGTCTATTGGATTGAGAATAATTGTTTAAGTAACACGGCTGTGTAAGTTAAAACTACACAAAATACTAGCATAATATTAACATTTAAACTTTGGAAGCGAGTGGGCCAGAGACCTACTATCAAATGTATTTTAACATATATTCATATCCAAAGGCATACAGTGTGATATGAATGTAAGAGCTTTCGATTGACACGAAATGCGTATATAAAAATAGTTATAGTGCCTAAAATTACTATAACGACATGAAACTTCTGCATCAGCAAGTTCAATAAACACATTTCGTGCGCGTTGTATCAACAATAGGATGATAAAAATAAAAAATCAAGGAAAATCAAGGATTTTAATTTTAATTGCTTTAACATTCTCTGCACGCTTCTTCTTGATATTTCTAGTTCAGCAGATGCCTTACGCGATTTAACACTGGCAATAAAAGCTTGAGCAACTGTCTGCAGGTTTTCATCGTTGCAAATGCATAGTGGAAGACCACACTTTTGAGCATTTAAAACGCTTTCTGGGTTTTCAAATTTCTTATAGTCCGGTAAAATAAGGATGCAACCTCGGAATGAAAGATAATAAGCTAAAAATTTGCATACGTCTTTATTTTGATGGTATAAACCTTACCTCAAAAGTCTCATATAATCACGTGTACGGTCTTTATATATTTAAAGTCAAAGTTCACGAAAATCAGTTTTTTGCAAATATCTCGTTTCCCTTACGCTAAATGACTTTGAAGGTGGTTAGAGAAATTGTAGAACGGGGAATTCTCTTCAACGTTTGTCTGAAGTAATTTAATGTACGTTCAACCCTTTTTGTGATACAGCGCAAAGAGTAGGGAACCGCTTACCTGTATATACGATAATGCGAGGTCAGCCAGTAGAATACAATAAATAAATTAGTTATATTGTTAATTATTCACATTCAAAAGTACAATAATATCTAACTCTCATATTGTCCAGCCAGAGAAGCATTTTAACCATCTAATTGATTATATGTATTATTTAAACAAGATTATAAAACTCAACAGAAAAAAAATTAACTTCTAATGTATGGTATGTGAGTAAGGTACTCAAATTGTCTTCCTTGACATTGCGGCACGACTTATTTACAGTGGCTGAAGGAAATCATCAAAGGAAGGAACGCAAGCAAGCCTAAACTAGTCATTCTATTCGAATGAATTATTTATCTCTTCAGTGTACCAACTCTTGCCGCTCAAGGCTTTGGGCACATTTTAATATTTGTCACATTAAGGTGATTTAGAATATGAAATATCTTGACTAATTCATGTTTGTATTGAACGATATTCTCTAAGTGTTTACTTTTCCAATGATATACATACCACAGACACACCCACACATACACGCGTGCGCACACACACGCACACACACAAATACATATATCAAGAAATGATTTTACGTTTTTCACCATACTTTTCTTCGTTATAGTACTACTCATAATAATCCTATGTGTCCTAGAAAAACTAATTGGAATGTATCATTCCTTCTGTCTGCAGCTATCATTCATTTTGTATATAATGTGGCGTTGATTTATTTTATTTCTATCCAGTTTCCAGGTGTTCTGCAGTGAGAAATATAATTATGATTGTAGTTTTACGTATCAAGACCTATTATTTATAGAATATTGTTGCAGATAAATATTTCATAAGGGTTAACAGTAATAAAGTAGGCACTATGTATATACTGTGCAAGAAAAATGTCCAGTAAGAGTAATAGCAAAACACGTTCACATACAAAGCCTAAAATTTAAACTAGGAAACCTGCAGTATTTGGTACCGTCAATAACCAGTGACGTGTCTCATAATGTTACGTTCAATCTCGGATGCAGAGTGATTCCTTGGTTAGTCTCGGTCAAAACTTTTGTCGCATTCGGTGAGATGAAAAATAGGGAAAATACTGTTCTGGCAATAATTGTCTTTCTACACCGTAACCATTTTCCAGACTTGTAGTTCTTTCCTAAAACTCTTCATTTGGATATCTTTCCGCGATAGATTTCTGCTATACTTCTCCTCTAAGATTTACTTATATTTTATTTTGTATTTTTGTGCAAGTCATAATCTGTTATGTTAGTTTTAAACTTTCGCCACTGTTTCTGTAGGAACAGCATTATTCTGCTGCTTCCCTGTCACTCTTTCAATGGCGGCTGACAAATTAATCCCTTTCCTATGACATTTCATCTCTTAAGTTTTAGTCCAATTTCTGGTGGCTTTATTAACCTTTTTAACTCCCAGCAACTTACTCCACACAACACCATATCCAACACCCTCAGTTACTTTTAGCACAGTTTAATATTCAAAGTTAAATTGTAATGTTATTCTATGTGAGTCTCTTCGTCTAATTTGTTCGTATATTTATTTCCAATTTCTGTATCGTCTTCCTAAAAACGTTCATATACGCAGCTATGTTTTCCATTGTAGCCTGCTAACGTACGCTTTCCTACTTTCCCTTGAAATGTATAATATAACAAGATGTTCAGGGGAGGGCTTTATTCAGTCTGCACTCTTGAGTGTTTTTTTAATGACCGTCTGCCAAAGTGATCGATTTTTCTAACAACTTCTGTACCACGGACTTCATCTTCAGTTTTTCGACAGTTTGCAGTAACGATAGTTCCTTTCTAGACGAAGAAAGGAAGAAGAGGGAAAGCCAGACTCAGGAAGGAGGCTCATTATTGCTGAAGTTTATTGCCAGTTATGTTCCAAATACCTACCGATCCTCTTTACGACCTTACATAATACATATACGTGTGATCAGCACTAGAGCTTGCTGTTTATTTATATGTACACCGTTATATTTCTACAATTCGATATAAACACCACTAGCTGTGTTTAGTGCTGACTTTAAATTAAAATACCATATCCAGCACAGTATATATTTGAAAGGTAGATTTAAAGAAGTCTTGAAATAGTAAAATAATAAGTTTTAAAGATTGATTTCTACAACACTTGAGTTATGGTAATTCTAATGCTTAGTAAGTTAGTAAACTAGTAACACTTTTCAATCAACATTATTTTTACTCCTTACTAAACTTAAATCGTATATAGATATTTATAACGTTATATCGCAAATTTGATATACCTTGTTTTATATGTTCAAAATATGTTCCTTTTAGAATACCGACACTTTTTTATATGTTTAGCGTTATGTTTTATTATGATACGTTTGAAAAGAACGTAGTTATTGAGATACTGTTATCTTTCTTTTAAAGTGTTGTGCGGTTATTTTGGGATGGTCGTTGTTATTTCGCTTGCCTCTGACAGGTGCAGCAGAGTTCTGTTTCCAGGATCCAGAATATATCAGTAAGCTTTCACTTCACCAGCGCCCTTTAGCTGATAGGAAACGAAATTATTGGTAATATAAAAGAAAAGTGAACTGAATACTCAGACTGTTGTTCCCGAGGGAATTCATTTACTCTATTAAATGGCACGATGACATCACAAATTTCTGTTCTGATATCGCTTTTCTACGTAAATAATCTTAAATTCGCACCACATAGATTCTCTTGAATACATTTAACAATTAACATGCAATTAAATAGCAAAAGTTCACGCTCAGCTATTATTTGTGGAGAAGGGAAAACAAATGTCTGTATTGGTGGTCTGTGATATAAATCCGTTGACATAAACCGGTACTTCTATCGTCTGAAAGTTCCTCTAGTGTATGTTGTGATAAACAAAGGTTCTTTATGATTTTAATAAACACAGAAATAAAATAATAAACATATTACACCAAACAGATTCCTTCCTTTTACTAATATTAGTCTCGATTTATTTTCCCTCTCCAAAAACACAGCTAAGGTCTACTAAATCAGTTTTTTGTTATCTAACATAAGTATTATATTTCTACTGTCCTCTCTGTAGGTAGGCCTGTTATAATATATTTAGTGTTTTCACTAAGCAGGAAAACCTTGTTCCAACTTATAAACTAATCTTTGCTTAAAAATATAATTTTGTGGACAGGGGACTTCCAGTAACCTGTACTGGTTGCTTGAAGGATGAAAAATATACCTTTGAAAACTATTGTAAGTATTGAAATGTTTGTAGAATCTTTATTAAATAAATGTTCCACTATTACTAATTTCGTTAGCCTATTTGAGCTACTCAGCTATCGTACGTATCGAACAACACTTCTAGGTTTTGGATAGGAAGCATATACAGCTTAAGAGATACAAAATATACGCTTGCGAAGTGAGAAAGGAAGTGAAAGGCTTTGTGGAGGTAAACTAAAAATTCGAATTCATGTTCTAAACCTTTCCAATATAGATAGGATACATATGTGTAGATAACTGGGCTTAGATATAATCTAGAGTCTAGAGCATTGTAGTGCACTCAATTGTGCGCCTGATGAGACAATGAGATTGTTTCTTCACATAGATTACACAATGTTTTCTATTTAAGGAGTCTGATGTCAAAACTGTATACAGAGCTAATTTGTTCAAACGAACATGACTTTAGTTTCCAGGATTCAAGTCTGTGACAGCGTAAGATTCCAGGCGCTACACTAAGAAGAAGGCGAATAGTAGCTAAACTCAACATTCACATTGAATAAACCCTTCCCACCATAGCTATGTTATGTGTACTCCACTGTTGTTTCATTATCCACTGCAGAGGCACAATATAATCTGCTTTGTTTTGTCGCACAGCTCCCTTACCTTTTGTTTACATGGAGAGAAAATATTGCTTCCCTACAATGTTTTGTTGAAAATTGAGTTTTTAAATTAATATAACTTTTTTTATTTAAGATACTATCAATGTATTTAAAACTATATGTCTTTTTGTCATTGATTTATGGAACATGCACTGTTGACATGGCTCTGTAATGTAACTTGAATTGCAAGTAACATTGTGAAGATGAGTGATTGTAACATTGTGACTGTTTGGAGTTTGAGTTCAGTCCCTTCAAATTCAATTGTACTCATAAACTTTTAGATGATAAGTAATGTAATGTATGCCTTGTAAAGAGTCCTGATGACGATTTTGTGGTGAACTTAAGGTGTCGTTAACGGTATTTACATAACGTATCGGTATTATTTAGAGCGGGTGCCGAGTGGTCTAAGGCGTTGGGCTTTGAGCCTGAGTTAAAATAGTGCCGGTTCAAATGCTGTATGTGACTGTTTTAAATTTACTGCACCGATTTTCCTCATTATTCTATTTCCTCATTGTCCTTGCACAAGCCTTTGATCCAAGGGCATCTCTTTGAGTCACAAGACTTTTTTATGAGGGGTTATATTATGAATTATTGTAAATATATTTTAATCGTATAAATATGTTAATTTATTATAAGGAATAGCTTAATGTTCCTGGAAACTTCCAAATCAGGAAAAGTGAATTGTTAGAAATATCGAAGGCTTAGAACTGCGTGTATTCACCGTCCCTGATTCGGAGGCAGTCGAAATATATACTCTGCATTTATTAATTTAACATCACCAGGATCAGGAATCACAAACAAACGCCATGTGCATGTTAGCATACGTGTTAGAGATAGTACTGTATACATGGAGAATGCAAAGAACATGTTTCTTGTGATTCTACATTGAAAAGTGTCAAAATGATCTGGTATATTTATTTATCTTTATGTAGGTAGGTTTTACTTATGTGTTATTTTAGTTATCCTTCTCAGGAATATATAAGAATGTAAACCTAATGCTTCTGTATTTTAATACATAAACGAGGGCAAACATCAGAAAAATTCCTGGTGCACTAACAAACTTCCCATTGTCTTAAACAAAGAATTCATTCATAGTATGAACAATTTTAAGTAATATAGATTTTTAAGTTTAATTCTTACAGCTTCTTTCTTACATGTTTTTGCAAAATTCGCCTCATTAAAACATATGGAAACAATAGTTTCAAGCGACGGTCTCCCTGTTTTTCAGATACGACGGAGATTTAGCGTTGTAAAACTGCAGTAAAAATAAATTCCGGCACAATTGGTTGTGACACGGGATATTAATGGACCATTACTCGGCAGAACTGCGCCTGTAAACGGAGCTCTGGCATCAAGGAGACGATTAAGTGAAACGCTTCTTGGAAACTTTGCAGACTGTAAGAGCTCGAAAATTATTTTTATAGTAAAATTTCATCACTTTTATATGAACAGCATATGCTTCGTAATTCTTATATGAATATTTATTTCTAAATTACTACTTCTTAAAACAAATGTGCAATCTAAATATTATTTTCAACCGGATAAATATAGTTTGTTTTATAGGTATGAAAATTATAAAATTTAAAGACAGACCGAGGCTATTGTTCCAACATTTATATCATTGTGTAGTCTGTTATTATTAACATTTGTGAAAGAGATTTTGATTATTAAATATACTAAAATTATGTTTCTCGCAATAATTAAAATTCAACTTTTTCAAAGCTTTTTACAATTGTGACATAGGTTATTCAAACCAAAGCCTTTCATGTATTTCTTAACTCAGCAACCTCTACTTAAAAAATAAATTATAATCAACTAAGGAAAAATATTTTATGTGTATTAGGCTTAGTAGCATCTAAGGCCATCAAAAAGAAACATAAAGGATGACCGACCCTCTCTTTTAGAACAAAGTCTAAAAAATTTACTAATATGTATATTATAGATTGTTGAGTTAATTAAACTGCACAGTTTTTATTTTCTTGCCAATCTTCTTTAAGTTGTGATAATACTTAATGAGTAAGTTTTAATATTAGGTTAGTATTCATTTAGGCGAGAGTGTTTTTCACATTTAATTAAAAATGTATATTTTAGAGGTTATTTATATTTTAGTTAATTTCTAAATGAAAACTTCAGTTTAAAGTAGTTAGGAAGTTTAAATCATTAGGAATTTCGAAATCTTAATTTAGTAAAAGGAACACTGGTTGCGAGTTGTAGAAATCATTCTATAGTTTGGGTTCTTAAGAAATGCAAATAATAATCCGGCAAAAATAAACACTTTGTAGCACTTTATTTCAAACAGTTATAACGTATATAATTTATAAATTCAGTAGTTTTATAAATTTACCATGATATCATTACTATACTCGTATTTCTGCCATTATTTATTATTCCATTTAAGATATTTTTAATTCCTACTACATTAATGAACTTTACCTATTTATATATTTCATTTGTTAATTATAATCATGCATTAATTTACATTCAAGCACAGGTAATTAATGGTACAGAACAAAATAATGTACAAATATAAAATATTATATAGAAAAATATAGAAAAAAACATAAGCTATTCAGGTTGAACCATTCAAGTGAGTATTAAATATACCTTCTATTAACATACGTTTTTTATAGCAAAGTACTTAAATATTAACAAAATATTTTCTAGTTATCTAATATTATGTAAATATTTGCTCGAATGTTCTGCTTGTTGTGACCCTTACAATAGGTTGTATATGAGCTAGCGTTGTGTACCAAAAATCAATGAAAACACCCACGCTAAGTTTCAGCATAGTATTATTTTTATTTTATCGCACGTTCCTAGCTAATGAAATCAGAAACGAGCTGCTTAGCATGACCTGCTCTGGTGTACACGTCACCGGTTCATTAATCAGTTGGTGAGTGACGCTATACTGTAAAGTGTGACATGTTACACCGTCACTTAGTACAAGTAGTGTCTTTATAGTAAACACTAACAAAAAATATTCGATGTATTTTTGGGGTGACACACGATAGAATATACTCGCGTTTTATGTGCATTTGTTAGCACTTCGTTGTATCAAGTAGAATATATAAGTTTATAGTTTTGAAAATAGTTTTGTCTTTATATTACTGCGATTCCTGTCCTTATAATAAAACACCTGTCCTTATAATAAAACACACCTACTCACAAACCAGGCCATTGTCCATGTAAACCTATTTCTACAGAACAATTATTTCTCTTTTAAAACTGACAAAAAATTAATAAAAGGTTTGATATTTTGCATTTTCTTATCTATTAGTAATTTTCTCTGTATATTCGTATTATACAAAGAATTTCTTTTATACTTTTGCTGTATTTGAAAAACGATTATGATGTATAAAATAACGATTTATTTCCTACGGATTAAATAAATTATCTAAAATAATTTTCTCCAGCGTAGTACTGTATGCTTTATTGTGCCTCAAATTTATTTTGAGAGAATTGATGTTAGAATATTTAACAAACTGATTCTTTACAGTACAAAATCGACCAGTGAGAATAGTTTTAAGACAGTTGCTATGAATTGTTAAGTACAAGGTTTACCAATCTCCACACGTTCAACTAGCGTGTGAAATATTTTCTTTTCTTTTACTTGGCCTAAAGGTTTACTTTGGCTAATTCATACCTTCTAGTTTCACCTACACTTGGTACAGCGAAAGATGATGTGTCACTTATATCTCGGCAACCATACGAGTGTGCAGTAGCGGCACATCTCTCTAACCGCAAATTTTGACTATTAATGTTGAAGGGTGAACCAATAGGTCTTGTCTACTGTGGACGATGACTATTGTAGTGGGCGGAGCTCCCTCAATGTTAAAGGTTGTTGCTAGTCTGGACATGAAGTAATGTCTCCTGCCCGCTTTGACTGGAGAGGCCGAAAAAGTGCTAGCCTTCCCTTCTTCCACTTTGGCATGACTGAATAGGGTGAATGATTATAAAGTCTTTAAATTAAAATATTAAAAAATTATTTTTTTTTATTAGTAATGGTGTTTTACATATAATTCCGTTTAATTTGTGGCCACAATAATTCAAAAGTTGATTATATAGAGTATATTCCCATCAAGAGAAACAATTAACACCTACAATACAGGGAGCTATAACTTATTGAGTGAAAAATATGTTTTTTCCGCCATAAACATTATTATATTCGTATTATACAAAGAATTTATTTTATACTTTTGCTGTATTTGAAAACGATATGATGTATAAAATAACGATTTATTTCCTACGGATTAAATAAATTATATAAAATAATTTTTATTGGAGGATATTAAAAGCTTTCAGTGACTAAGGGTCAATTAACAAGAGAAAGTTTGGGAACAAACCACGAGAGAACAGAGATTTTAACCCGAGCCAATTATCTGTGGCAGCAGAGGACTCTGGAGATAGATCTCTCTGGATTCTCTCTCTCTCTGTATTCTGTATCTTGGAGCAGTTATTTATTCCTGAAGTAAGTTACATAAATCGATGCCTATTACTACAACTGCGACTTCATATAGAAGAAAGTTTAACTAACTATGGATAATATGATTTTCATACTAATTTGGTTTTTATCTTAATAAACTTATGTCAGCTGCCTTAAAAAACATACGCTTTTGACTTTCTGTGTCACTAATTACCGTACAAATTCTATAATCAGATGGGTTTCATAAATACTTATAACATAACTATGAGGTGATTATCTCTGTATATAACAAGCAAACCCCTGACTTTCTGTGTCACTAATTACCGTACAAATTCTATAATCAGATGGGTTTCATAAATACTTATAACATAACTATGAGGTGATTATCTCTGTATATAACAAGCAAACCCCTGACTTTCTGTGTCACTAATTACCGTACAAATTCTATAATCAGATGGGTTTCATAAATACTTATAACATAACTATGAGGTGATTATCTCTGTATATAACAAGCAAACCCTTGACTTCTCACTCCTCACTTATCACAAATTTCTCGATATTTCAAAAGTTTAAATCTTAGTATTATTATGCCTCCTGACTTAAACAGCAAATCACCTCATACTGCAGCATTTCAGTGAGAATCAAACATCCATAGAGGTTGCTATCCCTAGTATAAACATTTTTTTGTTTTTCAACATCCCGCTGTCCTAGAAAGGTGTAACCTACTAAACTAGTATGTGTTTTATGTACTCAACAGATTATCGGTACAGGAAATACATTAAACTAGAAGTAAACTGCAATGACCAGAAATAGTCAATTTTTGACCGAAGTATACTTTTCAGAACAACGTATATGTATATTTTTTGGTTGGGGGAAACAAAACAAACACTTCTACGGCATTGGAAATACTTTAGATTAGAATTCGATGGCAATGAAAAGAAGTAAAGACTTCCAGTACTTCCGGACTTATGTATATATAAGTGTGTGTGTGTATATATATATATATATATATATATATATATATATATATATATATATATATATATAATATTTTTGTATTTATATATTATATAAATTTTATACAGTGGTTACAATAAAACTCTAATACGGCAGCGGAATGACCTTAGACCGTGAGTCAATTGCAATCAGTAGTTAGACCAAAGTAAACATTTTGGACGAACGTATGTATATAGTTTCATGTTTCTCCATACATTTTCCGTCATGAGCATAGGACTCCATCATACTACAACATAAGTGCTCTCAATAAGATAAATACATACGGTATTTACTCCAAATAACATAAAATAGTCCGTGTTACAGAAAGATTTGGAGCTATTTATTATAATATCATGGAATGTTGCAGGGAAGCTTTGCATTTCATTGGTACTTATAATAGCTGTTTCACAACCCTCCCACTTAAGGACCCCAAACACTGATCTTGAAACGTTTTACGAAATGTATCGTCACTGACCATAATTTACTATATTCAGGAGAGTTTGCCAAAAAGTTATTGAGAATGGCCTATGGCGTACCTGATATTCCATAGGAAATCGCGTACGACTGGTAGTAACATATAAGAGGGAAGGAGTACCCTTTTACATGATAACACTATGTATGCATCTGTTTGTTTTAGTATACGTTACAAGAAATCCAAAAAAATAATAAAAATTGATGGTTAAATATACAAACCCCTATAAGAGTAGTAGTAACTGATTTGGAAAATATTGTTTTACTGCTTAGCGGAATTCCACCCAAGGTCATTGGTTTTATGAGGGTGCTGCTATATTAATCTTTCCTTAAATTAAATTAATGTAAGTTCAATGAAAACAATTTAAGTTTTAATTAAATAATGTATTACAGTTCCTACTGTATTCTCCATGTTCATTGTCACGGATTTGAAGAGGTCACATAAATAAGAGATTTCACCTTTGCTGTAGAAGTTCTAGCTGTTAGAGCTGGACATTGAAAAATTTCAGTAGCAGTGTGGCTCTAAAAGTTGGACTCGCTGGATATAAATACCTGACTGCAACATGATGTCATTCCAGTATTCAAAATAAAACTTTACACACAGCCTTGAAAATATCTAAAAACACTTAGGCTAATTACTAAAATGTGAATGGCTAAATATCATAGTAAAAGAATCGTTTAGTAATTGAATCTTTTGTGTATATCTAGATCTTATTTACTGTTTGTTGTAAGATATCAATTACGGTGTATATCGACTGAGCTATAGTCACCAGAATGGACAAAATTCATAAAAATATTATATTTATAATTTTAATTTAAAATTGAAAAATACCAAATATAGAATATTTTGATCGACGGAAGTAACTATTGCGGACGTTCATATTAAGTCCCATAATAAATGCTTCATGTTTTAGTGCAACGATAACATTTCAATAGTATGACACAGATATACAATTAAAAATGTTCAACTCTTTAAAACCAATGACCAACAAGATTATGGAATATCTGATACACGACCTCTAGTAATCCTGTTTATGGTCAATAAATATTTATAGGCATGTTATGTTGGAGGAACGCAGTCCTTGCAGAGTACAATATTGCACATAAATCTGTGAAAAACGCTGGGACCAAGCCTCCCCCATGGTAGTCAGTATTAATTGCCCTTGCTCTTAATTCGCTAAAACTACGCTTCGTGTGTGAATGGCTCTCAAATTTATGACCAGCATCACAACAAGAATATTTATAAATTTAATTTGTTTATCGTAACATTTTAATTTACCAGTTCAACACTACCAACCAATAGTTTAAAAATATTGAAAATTTTCCGCCCTTGTTTTTTATCTAAGGATTGTGAAGGATTAATACCAAAAGATGTTTTTAGATTTTTCAGAAAATTTATTTATTTTAAATTAAAAAATCACATTTGTACTTTGTTGTTTATTTTAATAATGTATTAATTATCAAATTTAATTTTTACTTTATTTATTGAAATAAACTATTAGATAAATAAAATATTTACTCAAATATTTAACAAAAGGATTTATAATATAAACAAAAAGGCGTTAATTATAGCTTGGAAATAAGGCTCGGACAGGCTACATAACTTATATTCTGTTAATGTTATAATCTGTAGCAAGAAAGTGTAGAATGTAAATAATGTATTTGATCATACAGAGATTTTCAAGTAAGCTTCATTTGTACTTTTGGAGCCAGGAAAAGTTCCGATACAAAAGTTATAGGTTTCCAAATACATACAAAATGTTGTACAAGTGTTGCCTTATGGTAAAATTTCAAGATTTTTATGTATGAGAATTTAGATTATTATTTAGAAATGGGCTTGGAGATCAGGAAGATATTTTGAAAAAAGGTTAGTCATTATAACTATACTGTGAAAGTGACTGTGTGAAATAAACTTAATACATTTGCTTGCCGTGAACATATATTTTTAAAGAATTAAAAACCACTGTTGGGGTTTCTAGAATTTATTTGGGGCACATTTAAAAAAACCTTCTACTTGATGAAATGTACATTTAGATGAATTTAAGTTAAATATATTATAATCTAATGTTTCACACTCTGAATTCTCACTTTTCTAATTCAGTTTTATGTACATAGGAAAATTTATTTAAAGTTGTTATAACAATTAACGTATATATGTGAAACAAACTAACAATTTGTTAGAAAGATTAATATATAAATGAACGAGCAAAATTAATTATACACAGGCATATGAAAAGATGCTCGTATTGATTAGGTATAAACGTCAGTTTGAAGAAGCTGCAAACATTATTATAAGTTAGGCAAAGGCAAGTCAGTCCATAAGTCTCAGCTTTGTAACTGAAACTTGGAAGTTCAATTGAAATTCCAAACAGGACTTCGGTACTACTTGGATGTTACGGACTCGGGAGCAAGTTTCTGTGAGTCTACAGTTTAGTAATTGACAGCAACATTCAGTTAAGGGATTAATTAATTTTAATGCAAAAATTCAACGTGAATGTCTTATAAAATTATAAACTAGGTTTAAATAATTGTTTACACTACGGCACAATCTTCCAAATACTCTAACAAGCATTTAAGTGACAAGACACTTGACTTTATGAACACACGCATGGTGTTTCGTGGCGCTAAATATAACTAATAGAAACAAAATATTTAGCTAATATCCCCTTTATTATTAATACATGTATGCACATTTGTAGGTTCTCTTTAGATATGAGTTTCCAGATTCAATTCATTGGGTTTTCGGACATGTTTGTGGATGTTTGGATGAAACCTTCTATACTTCGGGATACCCTGAAAGCCATATATGAAATAATATTGAGCGCTTGTTTAGTTTTCTGGTAAAAATAGGTATAGTAACATTAAAGTTTTGCGGCCCAAACAGTGCCGAAACATTGCTGACAAAATTAACTTCTTGAGATATTTCACCCTCAATCTGGAGAGCCATCTGCAGTCAACGGACGTTAAACCGAAACTTCAGTTGTGGAATTGTGTAAGCAATTACTGACGTGGTGTAAACAGCAATAGATGGAGTTGACAGTGAGTTAGTTCAAATCCAAAATAAGTATTTACTTAACCTCTTAACGGCCAGAGAGCCTTATACAGCACCTATCTTTATTTATACATACATAACTGTAACATATTATTCGATTTTGTAACTCCTTTCGTTCCCGTTGTGCCACATGTTGCACATGAAATAATGTGCTTCATTTTCATTGAGCTTCATAGTTCTTAGTATGGAACTAAACTATATTTTTAAAAGTCAAAAACGTTTATGAAAGATGTTAGTTTATTTAGAATAATGTACTACTTTAGAATGTGATTTTATTGTAGTGATAAAGATCAGGCAATATCTAAAGATAAATTACGGGATTTAAAATAAAACGATGTGCGACTCGCTTTATGACATATATACATACATATTTGTCATGTATAAATATGTAAAAGCATACAAAATTAAGATAATTTAATGACTTATAAACCAATTATATTGTGGATAACTATATACCTTTAAAAAGGACCCACTTCAATGTGATTAAGTAAATGTTTGTTACATTATATGCGTCTAAGCAATTTGCATTCGTTAAACATAAAGGCTCTGGCTTCTCCCAAAACAAGTTTACATTTTGTGCGACTAAAGGAAGGAAGTCCGCCTAAATTAAAACTTTTCACCCACTTAGTTTCAAACTGGTCCCTACCGGATATTCCGTTCTTTAATAACGTCTTAAATCCTCCTTTCTTTTGTAAAACAAAGGTTCTTAATTATTCTATGTTCTTTCACTTCAAAGGCAGTTTCAATATAACTGTATTGCAGATGGGACAAATTCACAGCTACGAATATTTATTTTCCTTCCTACGTGATCATGTAAGGTTAAAGGAAGCTGTTAAACAGATGAATATGCCTTCATTGAAGTTTTAAGATTAATTTTTTTATTTTATTTTGTGTGTAATTAGCCACAAATTTAATAAAAAACGAATAACAGTAATAATAGTATGAGAAATTCGCATGGTTGAAAAATATCCCTACAATATCGATCTTGATTATATTCATATTTCTGTAAATAGTATTCATGTTTTATATGCTCAAGAATCAACTGTATGAAATATTTCAAGGTATAATTATTAGTATTAGTCGTTACACACGGTAAGTCGGTTAATTGTGATTTAACTTGTTTGTCACAAGGAAGGACGTTACCCATAAAGACTTTTCGTAATTCCAAGAAAATCTGAGCATGTTTGCCATGATTCTTTAATTTACCCACCTCCAAATAATATCTGTATCTAGACTTAAAATAATAATATATTTTAAACTATAAATATATATGTGTGCATATACGTATATATTAGTGCACTATCTAGTGTGTGATATAGTCTATCTACCCCAACACATAAACCATCTACTTGGTGAGTAATCCTTTATTAATGATCAAAAATGTGAATGTGTGATACAAGATCACTCGACAAAGATTTCATCTGCATACTAAGTTCCTCATGGAATTGTAATTCTACATTGATGAGAATGATTTCTATGATGATGCATGTACAACCATAGTATTAGGCAGAGTGTCATTGAAGCCTTCTGTAGTTATGGTGCCGTACCACTGAGTAAGAGTTGCATGCAACCTCGGAGAGGCCTGTTACACGTCACGTGGTGTGGCGTACTCCTAACTTATTATTATTATTATGAGGAAGGTGCCAATAACGAAATGCTAATTCCTCCTGGGATGCACTGATGAATTAATTTTAATAATTATAATGGTCATTCAGCGAGGATATCTTAATATCCAATGGAGTAATAAATAAAAATTGCTGTTTAATTCCTTATGGTTGTTACCTTTCTCGAGAATTAGAGGTTATGCATACGCAAATTATATTATTATATTGTTGGATGTAGTTCTGTTTCACGTGGTTGGTGTAAAAGGAAAGAATGGATATACAGAATATAGAAGATCTATAGTACGGCTCAAAGTAGCCGAATGTTGAAACCATAAATACAATTGTTTCGTTTACAATTGGAGTATTTAATCAAAAAAAATTCATTTATACTTTTTAACGTAACCGTGCAGCTTTCTAAATAATTCTGCTGAGGTTATTATAAATGGGAATCATCAAAACATTGATTGATTTAAAGCAACAAGAAGTGTATTAAATGTGTTAATATTATTTTGTAACGTAAATTATTTAGAGAGCCAACAACATTTTACAGCTTGTTGATAACAAGTTGAGGTTCACTAGACGGTAAGTCAGAGAGCAGCGTGATATCCTGCCATTTGTCTCTCTTTACAAGTACTTGAAAGAACAATGGTCGAGAATCACGGAACTGGTTCACAAAATTACTTGTGTACTGATGACGATACGAACTTTACACATTATCTGTTACCAACAATTATTCAAAAAGTACTAAGAATATCGTTTCTAATTTATTGCTACTATGAATATTACAACGCTTAACACATATTCTTGTAAATTCTCCTCGATCGATACTGATGTACATCGCGCTCTTCAATATAAATTAGTGATGTTTTATTTAGTTTTCTATAACTGTCTGTATTCTCAATGAATATGCACTATGTGTGAAACTTAATTTTAGTTTAAGTACGTTAAACAAGAGTCTGCGCAATAAACGGTAATTTTATAGTTATTAATACTAAACATTATGAATCACTATTCGGTGACATCGTTTTGTTATATAGGTGAAAGCTCTTGTAATTTTTAATTTCCTGGTACCACTAACACTTCCTTAAAAAAAATATTTTTACCTCATAAAATGCTGCAAAAATATTATTATTCTTGTACATATTGCATATTTTTTAAAGCTTCCCTATTTTAAATCAAAATTAACAATCATGAAAATTTATACGTGTACTCTTAAAAAGTTTCTCATACTAATTAGTTTATGTTAATTACGGACTTCTACCTAAAGATTATTAAAGAAAATAATATTCATAGAAGTTTTTAATTATATTTAGGACAATAATTTACTAGTTTTCGACATAAGAGAGGAATAATGCATAACATTAATGAATTGTCTGTTGTTAGAATAAGACAAATATATAGTAAGTGTACATGTGAGAAGGAAATGTAATAAAAACAAAGAAACTATAAATAGAAAGTATGAAACCTGACCCACCTCGTTCTTCTGTTGGTCATTATTCTATTGTTTATAGTTTCAACACCACTTAAATATACGTACAGTTATATATAATACTTGAATTGGCTAAGTCAGCTGTTTGCGTTTATTTATAATGAATGTTTATAGTATTAAAAACGTAGTGAAAGTCTTTTTGGTTTTCAGCTTACGCAAAGAGTAAATATCTGAACAGTTAAGCTATTATAAGATTAGCTAGTATTTTGCTTCTAAGTTTAACCGGTATGAATCGGTTTAGTTGGCTATGAACTCCGGTTGTGAGCCAATGTAACCGGTTATGCGCCAATTTAGCTGGTTATGAACCGGTTTTTTGTAATGTCTAGTACATTGTATCAGAAAATGTTTATTCAATTGACACAAACTTAACAAACTAAAACATGAATTCGTCAATGCCATAACAATCTGCTGCAACCTCGCTGTCAGCTGAGGTAGCAGTCAGGTAGTGTGGTTGTGTCTCTGCAGAAAACCCTTGCATATGTGCAGGATCACCTGACTGTAGACTTTTTCGCCAACGAGACACCGAGGGTTTGTCGCCTGTCGGGAGCATCCGGCAGAGGCTCCTGGACAGTGAGAGGGCAGGCAGTACTGAGAGTCGACACTGCTGGCCACTGGCGACATGCAGGTTTACATCACTAAAGGTAAAACTTTCTTTTTATTCAGTTTCAAGTATTGCTTCTAGCTATAGGCAACAAATGAAACCATAAATTAAAGAAAATTTTGAAAGAAAAACCACCAAATCTATATATATATATATATGACCAACAAAAGTGTACCTTGTTGAAGGCGTACGGTCGAAGACTCGCAGCAACTAGCTGAGCTGTTTGCTTCACTGAGTCCCCTGGTCAGAAGCCTCGATATTGCCTATTAGGAAGTAAATGTTCTTCAAATATGTACTTACTAAAAGTCGAAAGCTCAATTAGGGCTCGAGGAATAGTTTGGACAGACATACAGACAAAAGAAAATTTGGTCAGACCTTTAAGGGATATAGAATTCGCTAAGACGTAAACATTACATTATCATATATTATGCTATAAGGAAGCATGCAAGTTATTACCTTCTTACGCAAAATCAAACATACATACACCTTAAGACTGAGATCAGGAGTTTAGTGGCAGATGAAATTTGATTAAGAAACATAAATATTATATTTAAATTGTAATTAAATTAAATAACTATATATTTACTTACTGCAATAATACTATGTTTATACAGAACAGTTAACTACATTTTACAGGATCGTTTAATTAATAATACACAACTTTAGATACCGAAATGGTAATTTACGCTATTCTAAAGACCAGTGAGGCGTGGCCCGGAGGGATTTTCGAAATAAGAATAGGCCTATATTCATTCCAGCGACTATAACAATGTCTATGTAAAATTTCAGTACAATCAGTTAAGTAGTTTAAGCTTGAAAATAAAACAAACAAAGGCGCTTTCGCATTTATAACATTATTAGGACAACTCAATTTAAATTAGCTGCTCCTCCTCCACATTCACATCGAAGCATATGGTAATCAAAATATATTATTAGTTATGTATATGTATGTTATGTATATTATATAGTACATGTTTGCGAGTATTTCCTATGCCCTTATTAATTATATGACGCATGTCAAATTATTGTTTCCATTTAACAAGTAAATATGTATTTGAGAGCACATATACCCGAAACCTGTTGCAAGTGAGCGGAACAGTTTTGGTTTCCTGATTTGAATAATTTGAAGAATTGACGAAACTTTTTTCTGGAAGTATAATAATTCCACAAATCACAAAACGAAAAGACGGTTAAGAACTATGAACTAAGAACACAATAACTCTACTGACACAATACCCGCTTGTTTGCAAAGCCTGGATTGTACGTTGAAGAATGGTTCATCACATTCGGACAGTGAATAAATGTAGATATGAGCCGTTACAACAAAGGAACCCCATTGTTCAGAACACGATGGTGTTTTAGAACACAAGAACCTAGAAACATTACACAGGATTTCGAAATGTCACGGACTTTTTCAACACAATGCCATTATTTAGGTTTTCATAATATTGTTGATGAGTATAGATGTATTGCAACATAAGTAATACAATAATATTGTATAATTTGCTTTGGACTAATGGATATTTAGTATACAGTTTAAACAGTAAATCGCTCTTCTTTATTTCATAATTACGATATGAATAATAACTTTTTTGCACCACCGTAAACCAAATTTTATGTCGGCGTCTTAAAATATACCCCTCCCCCTTCATCCTACTACTTTGAACTGTTTATAATAAATACCATACGTAAATTAAATATTTATCGAATACTGCAAAATGCCAATAACAATGAAATCTAAATTTGTTGCTTACATTAAACCGTATGGTTAGTTTATTGGGACATCTTTATAATCTGTAAATATGGGTTAATATACGCTGTAAAAACTTTAGTTAAATACATTTTTAGTTCTGCTGGGAAATTGTCTTTTCATGAAATATGAATTTTAACTTGAAACATTAAAACTTTTATTTTAAAAAGCATTATAAACAACAGTAGGACAATATTTTTATATCTGCTCCCTCTCACTTCAAGTGGGGTGGGCTCCATATCCACTCACGCCTGTTGGCGCCAAACCTCTGAATCATACTTTTTTTTTATTGGGAATATTGATTATACACAAACGAAAAATCTTAATCAGAGTAAGTGAGTAGAAACTATGATACAATGACTTATAAATGAGGACAGCCACCCCACACTTGAATGACGTGCAGAAGCCAGTTGACTCCAGGCAGCCCCTGTACCTTAAATGAAGAAAATGTTTTCTCAATGATATTATGAGAGTCAATGTAATCACTGAAGGGATCAATCAGATAATCCGTCTACATATCTCAAGTGTGGACTTTGCATGAATATGGAGGTTAGGTTTGTAGGTACTATTATCTATCACATCATCCCGTTCACAACTTAGGCTAATCTCGATCCTCTCCTTCTATAATTTTGGTAAAAGCGGTTGTTCCGGAAATCCTGGCTACAAGCTTTGGAACGGTTTATAAGTATCAAATGCCCATTAGGATTCTGAAAAAACCATTACCTGAGAACGTTGTAATGAAACCCCCCCCCCTCAACAACACGGGACATGGTTGCTTTTTAATGTAATATAAAATGCACCAATTATCAATAACTATGATTACTCATGACGAATGATTTCAAATAGATTTTCTTGTTTATCTAAAATCATTAATACAAAATCAACTGATGATTCCTTTATAAAACTAAATCTCAAGCCTATAGGTAAAGTATAATTTCAATCGGACGCTATGTTGGATGGTGTTATGTTAGTCCTCTAACATTGCTCATTGTTCTTCTATTATCAAAAGTTTTTCATCAGCTCTCACATCTGTTACTTACCCCAAAAAAACGTCTATTTTTTTGTAAGTATTCTGCCAACACGCGATTATAAATTGAATGATTGTTAGTGTACTATGCTATCAAGAGATATTTTCCTAACCTGTATCGTTCGTCGAAAACCTAATGCGGTTTCGACTTGTGGTAGGTTCGAAGTTTTTGTATTTTTTTCTAATGTTTGGTTACTGTGTCTTAAATCTTCGAGTTCGTATGGGTAAGTACCGTATACGAATAAGTTTCATTAAGGTTGAGAGCATTTGTTTTAAAATTAATAATCCACTTTTTGCCTTTGCAAGTACTATTATAAACTTTCTAACAAGAAATAATTAAAATTTGGTTGAACCATGAACTATACCAAAATAGCAATTTGCGGCCATTTGCAAACTAATTGTACTATTTTTAATAAATGTAATAATGATTTGAAAATAGAATAACATATATATAGAATATATATATATATATATATATATATATATAATATATATATATATATATATATATATATATATAAATTATATACATTAACTATACTTGCGTTTCTTTTGCATATTTTGGATCTCAGTTTAAATTTACATTTTTCCTACGTAATATTCTTCTTTTAGTTGTCTATTCCTGTTAGAATACAGCTGAAATTATTTTATTTTTCTAAATAGTGAATTTATCAAAGTGCGGGTCATAGTATATCATGTAGTAACTTAGAATATTTAATTGTGTTTTATTTTATTTTATATTTCACTTTAAAGCAGGATTTATTTTATGTCTAATATTAAGGTACACACAGAAAACATATTTTATTTTAAATCAACCATATTTTTGAGTCAATAATATTAATTGATTGATAATCGAAATTTTATTAAATATTTTATTGTAAACATTCTCAAATTAAATGCCTTTTGGAGTTAAATTTATTTCGATGTTTTACTATAGCATATTCTAAGAAGTGTATTGTTGTACTGCATATTATAGTTAGAGATACATACATATAATTATGTAAAAATATTGGAACAGTATTTCAAGTTGTTATATTGGTGACAGCATTCAACAAAAGCGTATCTTTACTGTTGTCACAGAACACAGGCCTTCGTGTTAGCATTAACATTCTTCCCCAACTAGTCTACGACTGTATTGTTTTGATATTGATGTGACTTTTCTCAACAGTCAATTCACGAGATAAGGAACAATGGGACGTTGATCAGTGACACCATCTTCTCCAATTAAACTTTTAGACAATTAGTCACTCTACAACGACTTCACCGCTCCATTGTCTTCAGTTACAAGTGGAAGGAACTTGAGACATTGTATCTTGTATCTAAGTTTTCCCGAGTCTCAGTGGAAGTTCAAGTGTACGGTACGTGTTATTCAGTTGTGTACCGAACTCGCTGATGTAGAAGTTTCTTTACAACGAAATATTACGTTAATAGCGTGTCTCAAAGAGATGGTTAGGACAATTAGTCGCCAAACAATGAGATTACCGTGGCCATTGTTCTCAGTTACAACAGGAAGTTACTTAAGACACTGTTTCTTGCTTGCAAGTTTTCTCGTCTTTGTCTGGTCTTGTAATAACAGAATTATAAATGTGTGACGTCATTTGTTGTTAAACTCCGGGTTAAAAGTCTTATAATTGAGCTGTGTTGGTTATTCTCCACCAGAATTACATTTTAGAATGCTACTTTCTTTCACATCACATGTCTTATCTGAGTAAAGTAATTTTATAAAAGTGTTGATAAATCTATTATTTTTAGGAATTTGTAATCCCGGTTTGCAATACAAAATAAGTTTTAGTAGAAATTTGTTATATAAATCTTACCATGTTAAATATAGTCTCTTTGATATATAAAGTATACAACAAACAACGTGAATGTAACTCTATAGCATGTTCTTGCGGGATACCACACATTGCTGTGCTAGGCTTACTACTGGCGGAGAGTACTTTATATGAGTAGATTACTCCTTCACTATGATACTATTATATTAGACAAGAGTCTGTTTGATATCCAAAGTATACAATAAACAGCGTGAATGTAACTCTATAGCATGTTCTTGCGGGATACCATACATTGCTGTGCTAGGCTTACCACTGGCGGAGAGTTCTTTATCTGAGTAGATTACTTCTTCACAATGATACTATTATATTAGACAAGAGTCTGTTTGATATCCAAAGTATACAATAAACAGCGTGAATGTAACTCTATAGCATGTTCTTGCGGGATACCATTCATTGCTGTGCTAAACTTACTACTGGCGGAGAGTAATTTATATGAGTAGATTACTCCTTCACAATGATACTATTATATTAGACAAGAGTCTGTTTGATATCCAAAGTATACAATAAACAGCGTGAATGTAACTCTATAGCATGTTCTTGCGGGATAGGCCTACCATACATTGCTGTGCTAGGCTTACTACTGGCGGAGAGTACTTTATATGAGTAGATTACTCCTTCACAATGATACTATTATATTAGAGAAGAGTCTGTTTGATATCCAAAGTATACAATAAACAGCGTGAATGTAACTCTATAGCATGTTCTTGCGGGATGCCACACATTGCTGTGCTAGGCTTACTACTGGCGGAGAATACTTTATATGAGTAGATTACTCCTTCACAATGATACTATTATATTAGAGAAGAGTCTGTTTGATATCCAAAGTATACAATAAACAGCGTGAATGTAACTCTATAGCATGTTCTTGCGGGATACCATACATTGCTGTGCTAGGCTTACTACTGGCGGAGAATACTTTATATGAGTAGATTACTCCTTCACAATGATACTATTATATTAGACAAGAGTCTGTTTTATATCCAAAGTATACAATAAACAGCGTGAATGTAACTCTATAGCATGTTCTTGCGGGATAGGCCTACTATACATTGCTGTGCTAGGCTTACTACTGGCGGAGAATACTTTATATGAGTAGATTACTCTTTCACAATGATACTATTATATTAGACAAGAGTCTGTTTGATATCCAAAGTATACAATAAACAGCGTGAATGTAACTCTATAGCATGTTCTTGCGGGATACCATACATTGCTGTGCTAGGATTACTACTGGCGGAGAGTACTTTATATGAGTAGATTACTCCTTCACAATGATACTATTATATTAGACAAGAGTCTGTTTGATATCCAAAGTATACAATAAACAGCGTGAATGTAACTCTATAGCATGTTCTTGCGGGATGCCACACATTGCTGTGCTAGGCTTACTACTGGCGGAGAATACTTTATATGAGTAGATTACTCCTTCACAATGATACTATTATATTAGACAAGAGTCTGTTTGATATCCAAAGTATACAATAAACAGCGTGAATGTAACTCTATAGCATGTTCTTGCGGGATACCATACATTGCTGTGCTAGGCTTACTACTGGCGGAGAGTACTTTATCTGAGTAGATTACTCCTTCACAATGATACTATTATATTAGACAAGAGTCTGTTTGATATCCAAAGTACACAATAAACAGCGTGTATTTTTCCTCCGCCTCTTTTTCTTCCGACCAATTTGACAACCACCATTACACTTCTGTCACCTCTGGGAGCAGTGTTTTAGTGACAGGTTGATTCTCTTCACTTGGAATAACGCATTAGTGCGTACTGTGGATTTGCTTCTACTAATTCATCTTCATCAACTAGAAGTTCGTATTCGCTGCTTCTGACATTCTGACTAGCTAGTACTGGTACACGTTGCAGTAACCATGCTGGTAGTATTAATGCTATCCATAGCGTTTTTTTACTTGAGAGATTGAATTTGCTTTTTATTTCTTATTTTCATCTTAAACGTATTTCTATATTCATTTGAATTTTCTAAGAGGAAACCACTTTTCTTATCCTAAACACCCATTGATTCACTTTGCGCTCCTGAGGAACAAAATTCTGAAAAGCAGTGAACATGGTGGTAAGGACACATATGCTTTCTAATCTTAAATAAACTGGATATATTTATAGATATTCCTTGTGGACAGAAAGATATTTTTTTCTATCTCCAATTATCAATAAATCAAACGAAACTGATCGTTCCTTGGTTTACCAAAGATGTTTGAATACATGTGCAACACAAAATACAATTTTTACAACATCATCTAATGTTTTAATTTAGAGAATTTTTTTTAAATCATGAACATGAATAAATTAACTGCTATATTTAAAATGTGATTTTATGTTGAAAACTAACATCATTTCGTACAGCTATAGAAATTTTCTGGAGGTTTTGAACAACTCCATCAAGCTGATGCAATTTAATTTTTGCTGCAATTAATTTTAGTTTTTTTAAACATTATTACAATCTCAACCCTTTCAATTAGTTTTCTAAATCTATGAAAATAGAAGAAAACATCATCATCTCAACATGAGTTGTAACAATTAAAGCAGAAAATATAGGTTTTTTGTAATCAGTCCAAAGGAAAACTATTGAAGAGAAGGTTATGAATATCTTAATGAACTACAGCGAACTACTATAGCTCTGTTCTAATATATATGTAGAGAGATTTAAATCTTGTATATATAAAAATTTAAACGTCCTTAAAAAAAGTGTATTCAACATTGTATTTTCTTATATTATATTTCATGTCACTCCCTATAGCTGTAACTTGTGTACACAACTAAAGAAACTTTATCTGTCTATTTTTTTTTTTTTTTTTTTTTTTTTTTTTTTTTGGAAGCCCAAATTACATATTTTGAAAATCTGTAATTCCTCCTGGAGTGATCAAAAATGTATGTCTACTATTCCTGTCTTCAAGAAAATTATATAAAAAGGGCTGAGACTTAAAAGATAGATTTCCAAACGTGAAATGGTTGTACCACAATAACAGGACAATGATATCAAAAAGGAGGTGTGCTTTTTAGTTTATATTAGTTACTAAATTATCTTAAACTAAACATGAGCAGGCAGTCATTAAATTTTATTTTTTAGTTAATAAGTAAAGGGGTAGCAGAATTTTATTTCAATTTGATAATATATGGTTTGTTAGGGAATTTGCTCTATTTACTTCAGAGCAGTGAATATTATTTGTTACTGCTGCTGTTCATAAAAATAATTAATAACAACTGCGCTTTACTTTATTTCCAAGCTGGATATTCACATAACAGTTACATTTCATACCATACTCTATACAATTTAGAAGTAAAAAATGGGAAAGAAATCTTTACTAAAAGAGACAATAGCTGTTTAAAATTCTATTTTGTCTGAAAACAATGGAACAGCCTGAAGTGCAGATGAGTTTTTCAAGGTGGGAACGCTGTTTCAAGTTTCTCTTTCTGTAACACAAAAAACTTCTGATTTGTCACCTAATAGGAAATTACTGAAAAATACGATAAAAACGTAATTGCTGGGGAAAATTTCAATCAATTCACTTTTTTGTCAAGTACAGTATAAAATATTGTATTACATTTCTGTAGTACATTTATGTTTAAAACGACAATTTAACAGGAAACCAGTGGAAGGATTTGCTTTGTGTACCTGTATAGTAGTCTTGTTAGAAAAAGTGTTCACAAAAAGATTAACTGTGTAAGAAAATCTTTTGTTAAGATATCCAAAAGCTTGTTTTATAGATTTTTATACCTAAACTGTGGAATTTTAATAATCCATATTTTAGTATTTTGTAACGTTTGAATTCTCGACCATTTATTTTTAATAAATAACATTTATTCTACAACATTTTTACAGCAGGAACAACAGTTCAGATTAATAAATTCGATATTTAATTTTTTCACATCTGGAAAAATGTATTTAACTAACTAACGATGACAAGAGTTTAAGAAGGTCCTGACGAGTCCTTAATGAAGGAAGTACCGGAAGGACGTTGAGCACGCGTAACCGTTTCATGTTCAAACCAATTTAGTTTATGTTTGAAAAATTGTTTTCACACAATTATATATATATATATATATCTGTGTCTTGTATTTTGTTTTCATATTATAATATAATCAAGGTTTCAAACCTTGTTACGTAATCATCAGATGCACAGTCTGATTTTATTATGTAGTAAAATTATTACGTAGATTATTTATACACAATGTATACTTAATTAAATACAAATTCATTAATATCGGCTCTATATATTGGAATAACTCTGTATATAACCGGTAAGTGTATGGAGAAAACCTTATTTGTCTATGAAATTACAGTCTCTCTTCAGAGGGTGTAATGAATAAATGATTAGGCCAGAGGACAATATTCAGCCGTCTATTGAATGCACAAGATAATATTTGTTAATTAAAGTATCAATATCAACCATCTCAGGGGTGTAATGAAGAGATTGTTAGGCAAGGGAATGGAATTTAACGAGAAATAAAGAAAGTTTTAAGTAACGAACTGTAACGAAGTTTGAGCATTGTTTAATCGTTCCCTTGGGTCGGCTTTGCGGCTCGGACTGTGGTAGTTGGGGCATTCTTTTATTATTAACATCTTTTTTTGTCTTCGTTTGGGTTAGTTATAAATACAGCATATTGAGCTATATTTCTAGGTTCTATTTCTTGGTATTTGTTTAACTACCTATTGAATGGTATAATACTTAAAATTTCTCATTTCAACATTGAATAGCGATATTAACGACAATGAATATGGATGTATTCGTTTAAATATGGATCGACTGAAATGATGCTTCAACTTCTGCATTGTTTCCTGAAGCTTTAGAATTTCAACATTGAATATAAAATTATAAGGTAAATAAGGAAGTACTATTTTTTAAATTCATATTCGTCCTGTATTATTCATGCGCATTATTGATTTCTTCCCGTACTGTAGCTCTATTCTTTATTAAACTATAAGATAGGACCACGCTATATCATATGTTGCCTAACAGGCCTCTCTGTTAGTTGTATGCAAAATTTAAAGTTTACAACGTATTTATTCTCTAGATGTCCAGTGAACTGAAATATATTCAGATATATGAGAAATCTTTACAGCCCTCAGGTAGACATAAGAGAAACTTCAGTAGACAAGTGCAAGCTTACTGAGTGATCCGCACTATATATCGATAACGAAGTGATCTATACACTAGACATTTTTCATGAAGATTCATATCTATATAAGCAGCTTTGACATTGATGACAGTACATGATATTTGGCTGAGTGAATATTTTTACATTTGTCTCATTAGTAAACAAGATTATTGGTTCCAATATTTACAAACATTTTGCGTAAATTTATTTATTAGTACCTGTATTATCTATGTTACTTTTTTATCAATCTGTAGAGACAGGTGATGCCATAATTTAATGTCGTTTAACTGATTAAAAAAATAAACTGAGCTAAATTTATTATTATTGAGACTTGTAATATTGGATTTAGGAGGCAAACATTGTTCCTTTTCGTGGGTTGAATCCTGTACCATCCTCACTGTCTCTCCATCAGCATTATAAAGTACATCTGTATTTTAAAATCTCTTAAATAAGTGAGACAAAAAAATACAAGTTTTAAGATATTATTTTCATGTTTTAATTTATTACTTTTAATAATCATCGAAATTTACTCAAGTTTGAATATAACCTTTAAATATCTATTTTAAATACGTAGAAATTAAAGTTTATGATTTATTTATGCGCAAGTGCGATACAATATTAGTTAAAGACAATGATTTCTACATGGAATTATGTGTACGAACTGTAATAAATGCATTAATAAAACTGACAATTTAAACGTATTTTATCTTATTAAAAATGACACGTATAGCCTAGCTTTATAATAACTTGAAAAAAACTTAGAACTTACAGGCTATTTGTTTCCCTTAGAATATAAGACAGCCAAGGTCTATTGTGATGTGGCCGTTTCATTAGGTGCAGGTTCACGTTCTGATTGTCTGTGTTGCCGTGAGCATCCCTGTCTGCATGCTGATTGCTGCTCATTTGTTTCGGCAAATAAAGCCAGACTTTCACCCCTTTTAAGTCTCAAATGGGGTCATTGTCATTTATTTGTGTTGATGTCTGTCCGTTTGAAATAATATACCAAAGTCTTAGTGATTATCTGTTTAAGTAGGTTCATTTGGAACCCACAAATTACAATCTTCTTCATAATGCATTTTCTGACTATTTCACCTATTTATCGATTGTTAACTCCATAACTTCAAGACAGCTTACAGTCTAAAGTTACTATTCATTAAGTAGGGTAGATTTGTTTGATTTAGCCGTATTTCTAAAAGTTTACCACCATCGATTAAATCAATAAACGATCTCAACATTCAAAACTATGACAAAAAGGAACGCAAAAGAAGAAAAATGTTTAACCGGATTCAACAATATCTTTTAATTCAATACGATATGTTCCATAATAATAAGAGATCTTAATTGTTGAACCAAATAAATTTAAAGGTAGTTTTAGTATACTTTAACATGTGTATTAAGTCGTTATTTCCAAACAGTAGTAACCCAAGGCTTCTCAGGCAATTTGTGAAATATAAGTCCATGAAGTAAAAGCACATCCGGCGCAATATTATGGACTGCTATAATGTTTTTCAATCATCCTGATAAGCATATATTAGGTACATATTTTTTCAGTGTTTACGGTAAAGAGAATCAGATTTTACGAAATGTAGTAAAATAAAAAATGATCCATGTAATTGAAACATTATTACTACTTGGATTTAGGCTTTATTGTACCAAAAGAATAACAGTATACAAAATTAGAGTAAACAATAATATCTTTATGTGTCATTAAACCATCTTTTGTAACCAGCTGAACGACTGGATTATTTAGTATCACCACAATCACTCCGTATTTATAAATCAGTTATATAGTCACTGTCGTGCCTTGGTCTTTTATGCAAAAGTTTAGTATCGTAATTTCTTGTTTAGAGTTGGTGTCACCTGTCTCCATATTAGAAGGTTTAACTTGTTCTGGTCCCGTCTTCTTGAGATTCGCAGTGAACTACAAGCTCCGAATCATAATGTAACTGTTCGTTAATACTAATAGCAGGCCCGTATGCAGTTTCTATATACCGAGTAGATGCAGTAGACTCTTTGCCATCAGGAAGTCTAATATGAGCATAATAATAATTTGCTTCAATGACTTCCACTTCTAAAAGGGTCGTATTTTTATCTCTGGTTGAATTACTTCAAGAAGACTAGTCTAGATTTTCTCAGACAATTTAGCAAATAATTTCAAGTATTTCTACGCAGATGATTGGTCCTTCTTCGAACAGACGTGCTTGGCAGTGTGGGCAGATGAAAACGTCGTCATCCCAGAGACTAGTTTTCTTTATTCTGCAGCTTTTAATAACACACAACTCCAATGTGCCATTGGTCCGTGGGTAACGGTGAGTCCAGCAAAAGGAATTGGCAAGTGACGAAGTTCAGCTAGCTTAGGATTAATGAAACAAAAACCTTGAAGTCTGTTTCAACGTTTGTCCGCGTTTTGTCTGTCGTAGCGATGAACAGCTTCTCTGTTGAAGTCAGGATGCTGTTCACTGTAACGACGAGCAGCACATACATTGATTGACCTCAGCATCCTCTCTCTCACTTGCTTGTTTTTCGTTCTCTCAGTAGTTTTGGGCGTTCACGGCGTACTTTCTTCGGTCTTCCGACGCCTTTATGTTTGATCACACTTTGCACAGGGTATAAAATTAAATTAGGGCTTTCTTTTAGTTTGAGATATTCAAAATAGTTTCCTTTGTTGTCTTTTGACAGTGTATCACAACCTTCTGGTATAACTTCAAATACTGGGGAAATGGTTTTTGGACTGGTTCACTATCAATAAGGGCCAACAGACACAATTGTAATCTACTTACAGTTAACTGTCTCACTGACCCGTCCAGAGTAACATTTGACAACAATAACGAAGCCAGTAAAATATATAACTTTCAAAACGATCTTAGTAATGTAATTCAATAAAATGTTCAACAGGCCAGAGAAAGAGAGAGAGAGAGAGAGAGAGAGATCCACATTCATGGATTGAATAATATTTCTGTCATGAACAGTAGCTTGAGAAAATGTCTCATTTGCAATTTCTAAATTTAAAACTTATCAGCAAACATAATATAACAAATGTGAGAACGTAAAAGAAGAACAAAGTTTTCAACCGAACTGCACACTATTTTCTATTTCACCACATTTATAATAATTTTCAAGATGACCTTTTGACAACTACGAGTGGAACTTACCAGATCAAGAATATATATTTTATTCATATTAAGAGGAAATATTATTCATTGACACATTATTTCTTATCTGTTATTTGTTACTACAAAATTAAAAACTTTTACGTGTTATGATTATACGAGTAACATTATACAAAACCCAAATTGGCTTAATCCTGACATATACAAGCCTCGGTACAATCAGCACGCATACTGTGTGTCGCCTCACAGAGGTGGTAACTGCCTTAATATGATTAACGTGAAGTCCTCTTGTGAAGGGATTCAATAAGGTGTTGATTGCATCCGTTTAGGCAATTCTGCTGTAATATTCTAGATTAAAACTAGTTTCATTAAAACCCCATTACCCTTTTGTAATGCACGATTAACTCACACGTTTTTTATTAAAAACATATATAATTTCCTTTTTTTAAATAATATAATATTATAATTTTTTTAACGATTTTTTAAATCTGTGAACATATTTCAGTATTATTGATTATTTTTTACGGTCGGTCAATCACTTTCTGTCATGGACAGGGCAATTAAACTTTATTCAGTTAATTTGGATTATTCCAATTGTTAAATTCGCCAGATATGAGTTGGATTTATCTAATTTCATATTTAGTCGGCTACGATAATGGAATATAATAAAATGTAGATATCTCTTCCCCGTACACCCCATATATACTACAGGAAACTACAGGAAAAATACTGGAACCTTACGAATGTCTACTATAGCAGTTTTCAAGCCTCTATTCAAGCCTACCATGACATAACCTTTACTTTGATTCAAGGTTGTGAAATTATTCAGCAAATTATGTTTTACAGAATAACTATGGTAAAAGTAGGAATTAATTTTACGAGTCATTTACTAAATAAGTTTTATTCCTTTATCTGATATATTTAATCATTGCAAAGATTACAATGTATAATAGCATTATATTTATTTCTAATGGGTATTTTTAAGTACTGTGTATGATACGATTGTTATGTATTAAACATAAAAACCATTTCTGACGATAAATACAGAAATAAAAGACGCGTAGACTGTATGGAACTAAGAAGAATTTTTTGTTTCAAACTCACCGCATCTACATTATTACATTATTATTAACTAGATACAGCTCCACGCTTAATTCTTAGACAGCCCTTAATGTTATATTCTCTTCCTCGCTCGTAGTGTCTTCAGCCCAACGCTCCACAGCCTCTAAATGTTTAATCTTGAACTCTCTTTCCTGTATCTCGAGTTTTCTCAAAGTAAGATTAAAAAAACTCCGGTTGTTGTGAAATGAGGAACAGTTTCAATGCTATTAATGAAAATACTGTTTAGATATGTATTGCCTGAGGTAATGCAGAATGTACTCTCAACTATACAAATGGACATATACAAATAATTGATATGCTGCTATCAAACCTAACATCAACGTAACACAAATTACATCGGCTTAAATAGCATAATTATAAAATCTGTTTAGATCCAATGTTTACTTTGGAATGAAAGCCGTAGAATGTTAATTACGCGTAAATCGCCTCTGATAAAAAACTCTTTGGTATAATTAAGACTATTTATTTTCGAGAAGGGAAAGAATCATTGAACTTTCTTCAAACAAAGAAACTGCTGCAGGAAGCTTTAGGAATTAGATTGACAAAAAGTTTGTTCTGAGCGAACTTCATTTCTTCGGTTGAGAAGATACGAAAAAAGGGAGAAGTAAAACACAATAATTATCCAACTTCTTTTTGCGAGCTTTGATATATCTGGAATACAGCAATAAAGCAGTTTTTGTAATGATTGTATCCTAATATAGAAAGACCAAGACAAATGAGAAAGGAATGGTTATAAAACTAACTTTTATTGGAACAAGGATGGAAGGAGGGGCGAGGGAATGTTGTTCAGTGTAAGTCTGGAAGTGGCGTGTACAACCCTCCTTCCAATTTATTGCTACATTTTGTGCCAAATAAACCAAACAGAACACCACAACACGTACTGGTACTTTGTATAAAGTCTCGAAACTTACTCATGGAGCTGAATATTATTTCTAATGGCATTTTTCATTCCAATGTTTGCTAACATTAATCTAGATTTACCGACTGAAATTACTGTCAGTAGTTTGGTTCTTAAGGAATATTTCTTTTACGACAAAATAAAACCGTTTACATCAATTTATGGTCTAATAAGATGGTTTATATCCAGGCCTCGTGTTTATTGCTGAAATGTGCTACCTGTTGGCAAAATACTTTGACAAAACCTCTCAGTGTAACATATTATTAAACTGTCAACAGTTAGTGGCAAATATAAATCACTTTAACATTAGCACCAATGTATAATTTATAAAGTGATCATACTATTTTCTAGTTTTACAAAACTAAAAACGTTCTACCCAAAAAATTATCCAAAATCAAGTTGCGGGGTTATAGTAATAATTTTAATATTAGGTTACAGTGTTATTAAATTGATAAAATAATCATAATTTATCATTGTATCAAAAATTATTTGTCATTAATAGTAAAGTAATATTTAGTACGTGAGCATTTTTAGCAGAAGCTCTAAGGTAATTGTTGTAATTACTTAGGTATTTGTTTTTTTTTAAGTTTCTAGTTAAGAGTTGTTAAGTTATTTATTGTATTAAGAGTTACGATTTGTGAGGATAATAGGATAAAACCTTTTTTGGCGCATGCCCGTATGCCTTATGGTTTTTTGGTACATGCCCGCATGCCTTGTGGTTTTTGGTGCATGCCCGCATGCCTTATGGTTTTTTTCGTGCATGCCCGTATGCCTTATGGTTTTTTGGTGCATGCCCGCATGCCTTGTGGTTTTTTGGTGCATGCCCGCATGCCTTATGGTTTTTTGGTGCATGCCCGCATGCCTTGTGGTTTTTTGTGTGCATGCCCGTATGCCTTATGGTTTTTTGGTGCATGCCCGCATGCCTTGTGGTTTTTGGTGCATGCCCGCATGCCTTATGGTTTTTTGGTGCATTCCCGCATGCCTTATGGTTTTTTGTTGCATGCCTGTATGCCTTATGGTTTTTTGTTGCATGCCCGCATGCCTTATGGTTTTTTTGGTGCATGCCCGCATGCCTTATGGTTTTTGGTGCATTCCCGCATGCCTTATGGTTTTTTGTTGCATGCCTGTATGCCTTATGGTTTTTGGTGCATGCCCGTATGCCATATGGTTTTTCGACACCTGATAAAGAGGACAGATTCCAATCTTCAAACGTAGTGTTCTATTTTGTAACATTTAACTATGTGGAATGTTCTAAATCCTACTATCCTTACAAGTTACACACTTATTTACAGCATTATCACCTATATGACTTGTTCTCCACATAATCAGTGATGAAGTGAACAATTTCATAATTTTATTCAATTTGTTTAGCACTAGAGAAATCTCATAGCCTACACTTAACCATTTGATATAGAATTTCGCATACACACCCATATTACCTATAGAACTTCACTAAGAAACCATTCTATCTTTCCAACTGCTGGACTTTGCAAGGACTCAAGAGAAGATGAGACTAACTACTAAGGACCTAACAATAGGAACTTGTTATTTATGCTTATTTTAGATATAAATTTTAAAATATATTTTATTATTAAATAAAGTAAATATGTCTTATCTTCTAGGGGAAGTTAGGGCTAAGAAGCCCTTTCTAACACTTAGCCTGAGAAGTAACGGCTTAAAGGTGACTCCCGAACCTTCAACAATGGCCGGGCAGGCGGGCTGCTTGCAAGGACAGGATCGCTCAGCGGTCACCCAGTTATCTTGCAATAACCGTAGTACTCACTACAATGCGCTATTGGCAATATCATTAATATTACAATAATATGTTTTAACACGTGTACAGATACGCTGTGGACTGGAATATTACTAACATAGTCCTGACAACTGCCTGGGGTACCAAAGTACTAACCAACCTTCAATATTGAAGCTATATGTGTAAAAATACACTATGCATACAATATATTTTCATGTTTATTTCACGTGATACCATCATTTGAATATATTCTATATGTAAACACAAAATAATTGGTTTTTGCTGTTGGGCATCTCCATTTTCCATTCAGAGCATAAGTATAACTGGCGTGTAATTTTTATAACCTTAGTAGTTGTCTAAAATAATTTTATTGCAGCAAGAAAATGTCATTAGAGTTTACATCATAAGATTTTGAGAACTATTTAATAAAAGAAAAGATCAGTCTCCAGCAAACTTGCAATCGTAAAATTGAGCTCTGCGAGACACCGGTGTATCATTCACATAAATATGGAATAGTTTTGGACCTCCTGGAGGATATCACAAATGATTCATTTACACGATTATTGATTAATATTTTATGATGACCGTTGTGGATGAGTGTTCATTATTTTTTCAATAATCATACCCACGAATAGTTATGATAGTTTCCAGGAAAATCGTCTGCATTTGTCATATCAACTTTATACTATCAGTAATTACTATAACTATCAGTATTAAACGCAGGTATCTTGATTTTTTTATAGTTGCGTATTGTAGATTTTATAGATTGTCTAGAAATCCCAGAACCTAATTTCATTCAACATTTCAAAATAATCTTTTATGATGAACTTTTCCAACACCCTTCGTCGTGAAAACCTTCCTCGGGATCCAATGAATATTTCAAAGGACAATTAGCCTAATTAATTCAACCAATTGTCAAGATTAGCGCTTAGTAACACGTTAAGCAATTCATTTTCATTTATAAGATGTGAAAGAGCACACGAAAGGTTATAACGGTAGTACAAACTTCAATAAATTGTGTTTTTATATTAAAATTGAACCCACTTATGTTGTTTGCGTTTACAAGTTCTGCCTGTCCGTGGTCTCCACCCATTGTTCTTACAAGAGAGAGACAAATGATAGGATACCACGCTGACCGTGACTACACGCAAAGTTAAACATTACCTTGGGCTATCCACAACTTGAGATAGCGTGATAGCTGCTCTGCTAGACAGCTGAAACACTACTTCTCGTCACGTAAGTAAGTTTTTATGTTTTCTTAGTTGCTTTGTTTCTGGTAGTGTAAAAACGTACCTGGAAAAAGGTAGACCTGACCTTCATCTTCCAGCAATCTAAGGTTCTGAAAATATTTGGGCTGGCTATAGATCCGGGGAGCATTGACTTCTCACCCGAGATAATGAGTATGGCTTTCACCAGAGCCACTACCCATAGTCCATAACACTACGTAGAGTGATCATATATGTTACAGATTACTTGAACAAGGGGCTTTTAAGTACTGCAGAGTCCGTGGATGACAATGCAACAAAAGAATCTCCTGTTTAGGGTTGCCCAACAGTTCCGTAACTTGCTGCAGCTGGTGATGTTCCATATTCGACAGTCACTTGCCATCTCTATCGACTTGTCCCTTTAAAGACAGAATTGTTATAACCAGTGCACAAAGAGGGAGCGGTCTTTGGAAATATAGATCCGTGCTTCGAGAAAGTACATTGGAACATAATGATGGACTTTGAAGTTGGACTGGAGAGGACTACCTTAGAGGCTGCCACTTGAGGAGCAGTCACCTTGGTTGTACGTTGAGACGGAGTCCAAGAAGTGGAATTGTAACAGGATTTGGACCACCACGGAGGCTCAAGTTTGCTAAACTGAAGCTAGCTGATAAGTAGCTGAAAGTATCTGATATCCTGTCATTAAACCCCTACTACGTTTATCAAATTCTTCCGTAATAAGCACATTTAATACCAATTTCCGAACCTCAATGCTCTAATGCACAAAGACAGATCCAGCTTACCCGCAATTTTCCAGAAACGGCAGCCATAGGAGACGAACATTCTGCCTAGCCCCTGAACAACGTTCCCACGTTTTTTTTTATTTGAATTTTTTTATAAAACTGTATTAATGTATAGAGAATATGGTGCCCCATTTATATACTACAAATACAGTAATAAAGTAGTTTATTTAATACTATAAAAGTATTTATGGTTTTAAGTTTTTATTTTTGTTGTACAATATGCCATATTTTTCTATAATGTCTATAATGGTTTATTTATTTATGAACCAACTATCTTTTAAACAAGTTGTGTGATTTACAACATTTAGTTGCGTGATTTTAACTCTTACAATAATTCACGTAACTTCAATAACATAGTATGCAGTGGCTTAAATTTTATTCAACATGTAATATTTTAATACTGTTAAATTAAGTATTTTAATTTAAATAATTGACAGTTTTATTTTTTTCGTAATGAATTCTTAGTAATTGAACATTGTCTTAACATTAATCTTGTTGCTATTCATACAATAAAAAATTTATTTTATAAGATAATTGATTATACAGGGTTAATAAAAGTCAGAGCGTTTCTGTAGTATGTTCTAAACTTTATATAGGAAAATATTATTTATAATTTTATTTAAATAGTGTATTTAAACGTTCTCTATTTACTACTGAAATAATAAGCCGTGAAGAAACACCAGTGGCAGACAATAGGCTTCAAAGAATAATACAAATTCAATAAAGTAACTTCATAAAAGCACTGGTTTACATATGAGGTATTTAATTAATTGCGTGGTTTGTTTATTGTACATTTGTTTATTGTTACTCATATTATTTTGTGTATTACTTAATAAGGCTTTCACGCTCTGCTAGGGGTTTATCAGCAAGGTAGAGTGGAATTTAAACTATAAATAGTTCTAAATTATTTCTAAGCAATAATTTATAGCAGATTAAAAGCAACAAAAACAGTGCAGAAATTTTTGAACATTAATTGGGAGTATCCGAATCTGACCTTTATTGTAATATCGATGAAGTATTTATTTTGTTTAGATCACAGTATATTATGGTTAAGTTGACCAAGGGCAAAATGTGAAAATTTATAGTACAAGTCGGGTGCTGATTTTGCACTCCAAGCGCAATAACCCAACCCCGTTTATTCTTGCAAACTCCACCCTCAAATCCTCTCCCGCCATTGGCCTTATGTTGACCCTTTCCCTCTTCTCCTCTACAGTTGTATACATTTTAAACTGTTATTTGTGAGCTTTGACAGTTATTTTAAAGAAACGGCTTTTAGAGTAACTTGAATTACTGCAGAATATGTTGTGATGTAGTTATAGCCCATATGAGATATTTTTTATTATTAAATAACTACAATTATAAAATTAATTGAGACAATTCTGAAATTATCATAAAATAATTAACATTTAAAATGTTGTTAACACTTTGCTAGGGTTACTGTCTCTCTCTTTGGGTATTGAGCGGCATGTGACAGTTCTTTCGCAAGTCCGCCTGGTTCCACGACCGCTGCGATCACATGAGCCTCGGCCAGAACGTTGTACTGTATACATGCTGTCAAACCCTGATGTTCAAGTTTACTAGCGGGCATCTTGATTGTTTCACATGAGGACAATTCCAAACCTTAAACCATTCAATAATGTATTTTTAATCCTAAATTTGAGAAATCATTTTAAACGTTTCAAACGTATCATATATATAACCTAACCATATATATATATATATATATATATATATATATATATATATATATATATATATATATATACGAATCCAATTTATATTTAAACAATTCTAATTCAGCTCAAATAAATAATCAAAAACATTGTTATAGAAACACTCTAATATGACATTGAAACTGCCCACGAAACCAAAAGAGCAGGTTAGTATACAGATAAACCGTACCTTTAATATGACACATGTGGTAGAATACTATGACCAAAACACGGAGAGTAAAATGCTTTGATATGTAACACACGTTTATGGATCTACTACCAATAAGAATATGGAATATATATCGAGGCCTCAATCTACAAACTGATAAGAATATGCAAGGCCATAAATACGAAAGAGATGGTGAATACTGTTGTGAGAGCCAGAGGAATTCCTTCTGTAAAGTTGTGGCAGAACCTTACTTCCTGGCCAAGAGCAGAACCTTACTTCCTGGCCAAGAGCAGAACCTTACTTCCTGGCCAAGAGCAGAACCTTACTTCCTGGCCAAGAGCAGAACCTTACTTCCTGGCCAAGAGCAGAACCTTACTTCCTGGCCAAGAGCAGAACCTTACTTCCTGGCCAAGAGCAGAACCTTACTTCCTGGCCAAGAGCAGAACCTTACTTCCTGGCCAAGAGCAGAACCTTACTTCCTGGCCAAGAGCAGAACCTTACTTCCTGGCCAAGAGCAGAACCTTACTTCCTGGCCAAGAGCAGAACCTTACTTCCTGGCCAAGAGCAGAACCTTACTTCCTGGCCAAGAGCAGAACCTTACTTCCTGGCCAAGAGCAGAACCTTACTTCCTGGCCAAGAGCACACTCTGTTTCAGCAGATTTTGTGCGCAAAACTTTGGTTTATCCTTCTTCTAGGATGACTTATGAACATTTTTTTGTCACTAAGATTTCTCCATTTTCTATGCTTGAACTTGATGATATTACTGATATACATTAGAATATGGTTGTAGCATTGCGATATATTTTTGTTTAAATCTTGTTCCTGACTTAGATGTCCCTGACTATCTTTTGCTTTGTATGACTATAAATAAAAATTTATTTCCAAAATGCAAATTTCCGTTCAGGTAACCAACTTTCGATTACTCAGTATCACCAGATAGGCTTTTTAATGGTATTTTAAAATAGTTCACCAGCATTTTATCGACATTTGGGAGTAGTTACAATAGTTTTATTCTTTTCCCAATTTGTTTTTATTAGGTTACTAGCAGTTATCCACAGGTTCGCAGGCGATTTTGTAGGCTTTATAAGAACAATTCTGGTTCGAGTAAATTATATTTCCGAAGGCAGTGTTGAGTTTGTATACTTTCCATGATCAAGAAAATATATGAAACAGAGTATATTGGTCGCCATTTTCATTTACTCTGGTCTTAGTATTTCTATGTTCGTTAGTTAGTTTCCCATTGTTTCTCAATTAAGAAAATATATATCTTGCTTACAAATTTACAGTTAAAATTATATTTCTGCTATAACTTTTCTATATCTTACCAAATATTTTACTACTCTGTGCACAACAGCGGTTGTTAAAGAAAGTTGAAATAGGAAGTGTTTTTACTATCAACTTTAATCTATGCTTTTACACTATAAATGGAAATCAATAGTGGTTAAAGTAATTAAACATACGGCTGGTTTCATAAAATAATATTTACACAGTACAGTTGATTACATTTAAAATGCTCTTTTAATTAATATTTTGGAACTTAGAGATCAAGATGGGACTTTTCACTACTTTATAGACCAGTGGGTATAGTCTGAGGGATTTCAGAAATAAGGATAAGCTTATATTCACATCAGTGGTGCCAAGAATGACCATTTAAATTTTCAGTACAATCGGTGCGTGAAAGCAAAATAAAGTCACTTTCGCAAGAATTTTCATATTCTACTAGTAAATCCTTATCTCATAATATCGTAGATTTGTATATGCATTCTCATTATGGGGAGCTCAAAGCACTAAAACTCTAAGTGTCTGCAACTAAGAAAGAGCCGTTAAATTAAAAGTTCAGAAAATGTTTTTGTAGAGAGTATTAAAAAGAATTTAACAAATATAAACATATTTCATACACTCATTCGTTTTAAGAAGAATCACAATCTTATTGATAATTTCAAGAAACAACTTAATTATGACTGACACAACAAAACTTTTTTACAATTAATTATTCCCACAAACACTACAATACACAAACACGCGCTCGCACGCACGCACATGTATATGTATTCAAATTGAAATTTCTTTATTTTCTTACACATTACAAATTGTATGGCATCGTCAGAATTAATTATTATTTAAAACTATATATTATTATTATTATATTACTAATTATATAAATAAATGTATATATTATTAAAATTATAAAAATATATATTTCTCGAGTCTCTCACTTACCGAATATTAACCATTTAAACCACAGGTCCTTTAATGACATCGTATGTAGTTGTGTAGTCGTGTAGTCGTTACCGATACAAGTGTGTTTTTATAACTAGCCTACTTGTAACCACCCACCACAAGTAGTTTTATTAAAAGATCAAACATTGGTTAAAACTTTAATACTTTTTGAATTTATTGTTAACATTGTAAAGTTTCAATTAAAAATGGCCCAACGTAATATATACTTACTTATATATACAATAATCATTAAGACAATATATATATATATACAATAATCATTAAGACATAGTATCAGTTCTCCCAACAGTTCTTCTCTTTGCTTAGGAAAATGTTCCTTATAATGTGTCTCACACCCACACAAGATCTGCCCGTATTTTAACAATCCCGAGGAAAAGTTTGTTCAACGCAAACTGTTCGCTAACCCAATTCTTAACTGGTTTTTGCTGCAGTTTTCTTGTTTTGATAGTTAAAGATCTCTTTCTCTGTATAAACAAAGAACTCTCTTAATTATTCTGAGTTGGTTCAATTCAAAGAAAGTTTCCAGACAAATTTACTGCAGAAGCGTCCCGAGAGTTTCTTTTAAAGTTCCGTATCTAAATAATTAAGCTTATAATTATTATTTAGTGTCACGTTTAGGTTACTAACAGAGTTTCACATTAATCCAGCATAAGTTCTTATAGTTTGAAACTGATAAAGGTATGCCAAAATACCGTAATGCATATTTTATACAATATATATTATTTTATAAAGGAATATTTAATATAACTTTAATTCTTGAGTTTCAAAATAAAAAGTTAATTTCTTGTTATATTATTGTGAATGTAAATACAATTGCTACCTTTAAAATCACCTCCAATCTTTTTTTATGAACGTCAAACCTATCCTGTGATTTTTTCTAAATTCTGTATTTAAAATATTTTATTACTTTCTGAATTTTTTTACAATATTATAAATACAATTGTCTTCAACATTTTAAGATTTAGTAATTTTAAGTTCTATATCCGCAAAGTGACTTTAAAACTATTTTTATGTTATTCTGTAAAAATCACAAAGGAACGTACATATATTTGTTTACTATGCGTCTGAATAATACTGTATGATGCTCGATGTTTTATGACCGGTTTTCTAAAAAAGTACTTTAGAGAATCTAAATTATTGATATCTCAATAAAGTATCGGGTAAGTGATATATTGTTATAATAGCTATAATACTTCAAAATATATTCCAGCACAATGCATGCATATTGTATTATTTTATAGTTATTTTACTTAAAAATAAAGGATAAAATGTGTTTTTGTGCTAAATAGAGCTCGTACAGCGCGTCGCGATGAGGCATTGTTTACAGACGGAGATAACACAATATCTTGCTCACAACACGTTTTGTGTCTGGACAGATCGTTAACGAGACGGTAGGTACACAACAATACACATTGTACGGTGTTTCGTTCCCAGGTGAAAATACTTCCAGATGTTTTGATTCGCTGCTTTTGTTTGAAATTGTCCCTGTCTAGTACGTAGTCCGTTTGGCTGCCAGTTAAAACACAAATAGAAAAGTTATTATGTCGAAATTAGTGTCCACGCTTAACTTTAATATTGTAACAAATTTAAAATATTGCATTAAGTCACGATCACAATTGATTTATTTGTCTAGATAAAGAAAGAGAATACCTGCATGTATAACCGTTTGTATTATCGTGTTATCCATTGCGTTCACGCCCCATCTTATAATTATTCCAACAATTGTAACTCACCGAAAAGTACCCCTAGACAAGTTTTACTTTAATTACATAAAGTGATTCGGTAAAATGAAAGTTAATCACATCGTGTGTGTTTCAAATTTAAATCCTTCTGGAGATACATTTTACAAATATTAACTGTATATCTCAGTTAGCAATGCTTTATTAACGTGTGATCATAAAACGTTAAAGCTCCTTAAGTTTCAGAAAGTTAAAACTTATACATAGTAAACTCAATGTCTATTAAGCATTTCTTAAAATTAATTTAAGCTTAGACGTTGTTTAACAGGTTTTTATCACTCAGAATCAGAAGTAAGTTAAAAAAAAACCTTAATGCCCGCATATTCCATTTGTCAGTCAGGCAATTCTAAAATGTGTTTTTGAGTTCCGAGATACTCTCTAAATCTAGTACGAAACCATGCTTTTTCTTCGATTGATGGAAATCTGTTTTAAATTATCAACATTTAAAGTGGTATACTCGTACATAGAGAAAAGAGTATACCATGATCACGGAAAGAACCTCTACAAGAATGAGTTGCAGCAAAGCCGCTTATAATTTGAACAGCACTATTTTATTCAATAAAAGGTGTGTATTCAGTAGTTTAAGTACACCAAGTGACTCTTTGTGGCAATAAAACAATATATGGATACAACGGAGTATTGAAGGTCACTGCAGTGCTTAAAGAAAGTCTCTTTCCCGACTATTACGAGTGCCTTCTATCCTGTGTCCGCAACACACAATATTAGCTCATACTGACTAGGCGCACAGCTATGACCTGTATAGTGACAATTGTATAGTCCTTGGACCATTTGACCTCAAAACCAATAGAGTTCTTCCTTAGATCAAGAAGTATTTATGCACCCAGTTTTTGGCCCTTTTTATCAAGAGTCATCGTACAGAGGGACAGACAGATGGTGAGTTTAAGAAGACACTGCGGGTTGTTAGTATGATTTTGTAAGACATTGTCAGACAGTTTATTCTTCTATTTATTTTGTGCAGAGAAATAGAAGTGTGCTCCTGTGGCACGACTTTTCCTCACATTTAATTTAAATTTTCCATCAAACTCTTTCTTCGAGTTTTCTAAAACCTTAATATATTCAGTACTTGTTTTCTATGACAAAAAAAAAGAAAAACGCGTCATTCAAGTTTATTTTCATCCTCGATTGAACGTGACAGCAGAAAAAATAATGAGAGTTAAAGAGTTCAGTCAAATAATTATGAACAGTTCCTACAGAATAAATCTCAAAAAGGAGCCCATAGCAAAAACCATGACATTTGTTTTGCGATTAACAACATATATTTGGCAAGGTGGACCAAATATATGTTGTTGCCTAAAGATGGCAAGGTGGACAACATATATTTGCTTACAGTAATTCAATAAGAAAGGTAAAAAATTTACGAACTAAAAAACATTTCATTGTTGATTCCACAACGCGTTCATATTTTAATTTAAGAAAATTTTTTCTAAAGTGGCCAAAGAAACAATTCGAGATATTCTTGGAGCCCAATAAAGAACTGAAAGAATTTAACGAGCCGACAAGTTAATTCTTGAGATCGGCCAAGAAAGTTGTTTGATGCCTCTCTGAGACCCATTGACACTTTTTGTTCTATTGCCTTGGTTATCGTATTTCACGTTTTCTATATTCTTGTCGTATCTAATGTTACAATATTAGTACATCAGCGCTTTAGTGATTGTCTTACTTATTATACTAGAGATATTTTATATCTGTTTATATCATGTCAATATTAGGTACGATATACTTACTGCCTAGTTTTTCAAAAGCAATCGTGTCTATTATTCCGAACAACATCTCAAAAATTTTATTACAAAGAAGTTCACTGCTTTTGTATTTTTTACCACAGTATGAATAACAGGAAGTGCACAGCTACAAGTTCACTCATAATGACAGCTGTCGGTCAAAACTCTTCGTGGTAGCATTTATAAGAGCTACACAAAATATCACAATATAAAAGGCTTGTAGATATGTTTATTAAACAGTAACAGAAAAAGCTTCACTAACAGAAACATCGGGGTATCATAAAGCTTATTGTCTATTTGAAAATTTAAATTTAAAACAAATTACAAATGTAATACTCTTAACACGTAATAGCAATATAAAATTAGGTGTGAAAACTTTTGTAGATGGAGTGTTGCTTCAGTAAGATTTATAACTTGTATTTATTCCAGTATAATAGTGTCAATAAATACAAGTTAAACTGTAGCTACATTGGCAATGGCCAAGTGACCTAATTTGATTTTGGAAGAAGGAATAAACACAGCTTGCCGGCAACGTTCATTAATCCTAAGTAATTCTAAAAATATGAAATTGTAAAATAATGGATAAATAAATCATTACTTCATTATTTCGTTGTTGTAGCTTGTAATAATTGTAACTTTTCCTTATATAACATATTTTATATTATAAATAAAGTTATAAATGTATTTCTTTTATTGAGAAACTGCTTAGAATTGAAAACTGAACTTTTAATATAATATATTTGGATTTTAATTGTTCAGGGAACATATCTAGTTAATAATGTTGGGTACTTGCTTTACTGTATTATTTAGAAAATAAATATATGATAAACACATTTCTTAATTTAATAGTTTTAAACTAAAATTCTAAGTGTAATCGATGTTTACAGATTAATCTAAAGTTATGTTAGAATGTTCCAATTCGAACTTATTTTAAAGAACTATTATTTTTTTAATCCTTCTAAATATTTTGTGTCACATAAAACCATCTCCCATTATGATTATCTCACAGGATAACTTAAATGTCTTCCTTGATTCCATATTATTCTTCTATTTACACAATTTATACATTTGAGTTTCTTACAACTCTATTAATTGCACTTTTATAACAGCGGAAGCAGATTTTCAATATAAAGAATTATATTTCTTATAATAACAAAATATTGTTTGAAGTTTTATAAATCGTCTTATAACTATCGATGTTTCAAGTTATTTTAAGTTATTATTCAAAGACATATAACAAAATAAATATTATAAACTTAAAGATTTTTTCCAGACATTTAAAACAAAAAACTGTTATTTAAAATGCCCTTTAATCCATTTTCTCCAGTTTCCAGTTGTAGTTTAACGTCTGTTGACTTAAGATAGATCTATATATAAATCGAGACTTAAACAACTAAGTATTTTAATTGTGTTAAGACTATTTTGACGTGTTTTACCCAAAAGCTAAAATGTTAATCATTTTTCATATTTTTTCAATATTTATCATTCATAAATCAATTTCAATACTTTTAAAATTAACAAGAAAATATCTTGTCTTTGAATTGTTGTATAACAATACATTCCAGTGTATCATCTTTTATCCTACACAACTGCGTTCTCACTGTACAAATAAAACTTGGTACAAAATATTGTTATGCAGATTTTCACTCTGTACTCACAGGGTACTGTTCGAAATAACGTGACGGGATGACCGATCCAATACAAATATCGAGTATTGGTATACACCTAAATATACTCAAGAGTAAGAGTATATGAGTAAAACATAACTTACTCGTAATTACTTCAGTATACACCAAATCTGTTCAGCGTGACTGTTCAACTTAAGTAACAATATCAACGACCACAAGAAGCCTTTCAACTAATCGCATAAGAACAGCGCCAATCTGTAAACGTGGTAGAACTTGGTGATTAGTCACTGAAAACCTTCGTATTCAATAACAGTTCCTAATTTCTTCGAAAAGCCTCAAAACTAAGCTGCGGTCTCTTTGCTGATTACGGGGTGTTACCAAACTCCCTGGTGACCTCTTCGTGATTTGTTCTACCCATAGATCGAAACTACTAATATTATTATTAACCGGTAATTTTTATTATTTTTCAATTCGATAATAAAACAGGCTTCGCTAAGTTAGCATCCAAAATATCAAATCTATAAAGCTCATTTCATTTTCTACATATCCTGCAGACACATAGACAGTTATCCAATCAAACAGACAAAAATGTGCATCCCCTCAGAAGACAAAAGAAAAATTCTCTTGAAAAATCTTTTGACATGCACCTTAAATCAATATACGGAGATAGACCCGCCAAGGTGAAACCAAAAAGTGAGCCCAAAACTCAATCTCCTTTGTTTGTAGAACATATTTTGTGCAGTGTGCTTGTATTTCGGAGTTTCATGGTTTGTGATTGTTAACACTGTTATAAACCTCAGGGAAGTTTTCCGATTTTTCTTACGAGTAACTTTATCTATTGCCGTTTTGACTTTGGTTAGTCCATACATTAATGTTTGCTTTCCTACATATTAAATCTTTTGACATCTGAAAATGAGGACAGACTCTAATTCTCGAAATTTAGTGTTTTTTCTTTTAGTATATAGCCGTTTTTTTAGCATATACTCTGCAAACATACTACAAACTTCCATATTCCATTAAAGATAATTAAATGTAAAGCTATTTTTAAATATGAAAGCGTGATAATTTTTAACATTAGAATCACAGAAAGTTTTATCCATTGATCACATTACCATCACTCTTAATTAATAAACCGCGCATCAGGTATCGAGCTATTGTTTGGTTAACAAAATGAATGCAGATAATTTAATGATTTTTACATCCAATATTACACTTTATGTTTAACAATAAACTTAGGTATGGATACAGTGTTATATACAGCATTTACACATTTCTGTGGTGTTCTAACTTTAAAATATGGACTATTAAGAGTTAAGCTATTAAGGATTGTATAAAAACAGAAAGATAAATATAAAAAAAAATTATGGTTGCCTGTAAAGTCGGTTTTACGGGCGAAGATTTTACGTGACAACGCCTTTTTCTCGGTAGAATATTTATTGATATGAATATTAATAAATTGCACAATAGGAACAAGGAATTGAATGAAAATAAGAATTGCACAAATTTTAACTATAGAAATATATTTTGTTTACTAAAACATTGTACATAATTTGAAATTAATTAAAATTTGTTATTGTAAATGGTAAAGTTGAATAAAACATTTACTAAAATTGGAATTTGAAATTCTTGCTAAACACAGTTAAATTCTAACTCCGCGCGTGGTGATTGGTCGGTTTAGTTCGTTTGTTTGGTCGCACTGTTATGACAGGTTAGAGGTTATAATTTGTTATTTTTAAATGTTTGACTAGCAATACGCGCTGTTTCTTCTCAATCGACTGAATTACGATTGATTGCAGAGTGATTTAAAACTAATAATTTACTTAACACTATCAATATTTGTCAATAGTATGACATAACCTATAAACTCAGTTTCTCAACTTTTGTGTCAATCTAACAATTAATCAATCAATCATAGTTTACGATAATGAAATATCAGTGTACAATTATTTACCTTTATTGTTGTAGTTGTTGTAAATGACGAATCTAAGCACTCCACATTTTCACGAATAAACATAGTTATCTGCTTTATCCCGTGCGGATCCCGTGCGGCGGACCCACTGGACGGGCATCGTAACGTTACCGGGCGTTACACTTTTTCATGAGTGACTCCGAGCCGCAACCTAATTTAAGACGTTGTCACGTCAAAATAAGCTATTTACTTTACTGTAATTGCCTCTATTGGAAAATATATTTAGTTGTATTAACATATATATTATGGTGATAATTGTTTTTCTTGTTTATATAAATGTGCAATTATACTGAGGCTTAAGATATAACATTTACAGAAACTTATCCAAACTATATAAAAATACTGCTTATGTACGAAGTTCAGTCTGTACCTATTAAGAACAACTTTAGTTATCCTGTTCACCGTAATTACTACCGCAATGTGGTATAGTACTTAAACTGTACGCCAGCTATTGAGAAATCATACATGACATCAAAAACATGTTGAAAATATTATTATAATAGGCCGGATGATTCCAAAAATCTTATTTGTTTAGTTATTTAATGTATATGTGTAATGTATGTTGTTTATGTATATTTCATATATATATATATATACATACACAGTTCCCAGCGGAGCAAGTACTTTTTGTGATTGAATGTTTATTGAAATTAAATTAGACTATTTCCATTTATACAAATTTAATGTTAAATAAAAGTCAGTTGACAGGTATTTGGTTGCAGATAATATGTTAGTTTGTTTATGTAAACACTTATGTAAAAGAAACGGCCAAATACAAAATAATTGAATCGTAAAAAGTGAGGACTCTGTGGTGTAATGGTAGCACATTCACCCGGCAAGTGAGAGATCCAGTTTCGAGTCCCGGCGGAGCAAGTACTTTTTGTGATTCAATGTGTAATGAAATTATATAAGTTCCTTACCTTCTGTCGGTTGTATCATTGTTGTATTGTGTACAGTGCTATTCAAAAAATATATCCATAAATGTAACAAAACCACTAATATCTCGTTTCCATTTGAGGCACTAAAGGTAATAGATGTTACGTTAAAAATAGTTACAGTGCAACTGCGAATCTTTTTTATGCGATGACAATTGTTCACATTTGTTGTGTTCTCATAAACAAATAATTTAGATGTTTAGAGTCGCGTGAGATATACAGAGTTACGTTTTTCAACTGTATGCGATTAAAAATAGTAAAGTCAAAGCAACAAAACATTCAAATTCAAGTCAATATTCATATTAATATTATAAAACTCTTGAACGGACGGAGCAGTATGATTACAGTATTCAATAAATGTACTTATCTACTTAACTATTTTTCTGTGCCAGTAGTCAGGCTTCCAGTTAGTAGTGTGTGTCTGTCAGTAAGGCCAAGTTCGATGATGCATTATAGACTATACCGTGCTCTATATTATATACTGTGCGGTAGTCAGGCTTCCAGTTAGTAGCAAGTCTGTGTCTGTCAGTAAGGCCAAGTTCGATGATGCATTATTGACTATACCGTGCTCTATATTATACACTGTGCGGTAGTCAGGCTTCCAGTTAGTAGCGTGTGTGTGTCTGTCAGTAAGGCCAAGTTCGATGATGCATTATAGACTATACCGTGCTCTATATTATATACTGTGCGGTAGTCAGGCTTCCAGTTAGTAGCGTGTGTGTGTCTGTCAGTAAGGCCAAATTCGATGATGCATTATAGACTATACCGTGCTCTATATTATATACTGTGCGGTAGTCAGGCTTCCAGTTAGTAGCGTGTGTGTGTCTGTCAGTAAGGCCAAGTTCGATGACGCATTATAGACTATACCGTGCTCTATATTATATACTGTGCGGTAGTCAGGCTTCCAGTTAGTAGCGTGTGTGTGTCTGTCAGTAAGGCCAAGTTCGATGATGCATTATAGACTATACCGTGCTCTATATTATATACTGTGCGGTAGTCAGGCTTCCAGTTATCAATCAATCAATCAATCATTTTTATTGCAATAGACATGTATAACATGTATAGCAAACGTCACTATAATAACTAAAATTTTGTCCACTCTCCCCACATCAAGATCACACTCATACATACAAATCCGCATTCACTCATCGCACTTCCATTCGCCAATTTCCCCACCTCCTCAGCCAAAGTCAATCTCCCTGTTGGGTGGTCTCCCAGTTAAATGCCAAAAACTCGGCCACATTGTAAAATGCTTGTGACACTAAAAAGCTTTTCAACCGAGTTTTGACCGCCTGGGGCGATGGTGCATTTTTGATCATATTGGGCAGCTTGTTGATGAAATGCACACCTGCTTGTGAGGGCAGGTGTTCATAAACCGTTCTGTGTTGTCCAGTTCGGTAGTTTTCCCTGCCTCTAGTCTCATACGAATGAATGTCTCGGCCAGTTGTTAAGGGCACACTTAGACATACAAAAAAGCGTCGTTTCGCAAATGTAGAGACTAGGCAGAGTCAATAGCTGCAAATTTTTGAAGGTTAGTAGCGTGTGTGTGTCTGTCAGTAAGGCCAAGTTCGATGATGCATTATAGACTATACGGTGCTCTATATTATATACTGTGCGGTAGTCAGGCTTCCAGTTAGTAGCGTGTGTGTGTCTGTCAGTAAGGCCAAGTTCGATGATGCATTATAGACTATACCATGCTCTATATTATATACTGTGCGGTAGTCAGGCTTCCAGTTAGTAGCGTGTGTGTGTCTGTCAGTAAGGCCAAGTTCGATGATGCATTATAGACTATACCGTGCTCTATATTATATACTGTGCGGTAGTCAGGCTTCCAGTTAGTAGCGTGTGTGTGTCTGTCAGTAAGGCCAAGTTCGATGATGCATTATAGACTATACCGTGCTCTATATTATATAATGTGTCGGTAGTCAGACTTCCAGTTAGTAGCGTGTGTGTGTCTGTCAGTAAGGCCAAGTTCGATGATGCATTATAGACTATACCGTGCTCTATATTATATACTGTGCGGTAGTCAGGCTTCCAGTTAGTAGCAAGTCTGTGTCTGTCAGTAAGGCCAAGTTCGATGATGCATTATAGACTATACCGTGCTCTATATTATATACTGTGCGGTAGTCAGGCTTCCAGTTAGTAGCAAGTCTGTGTCTGTCAGTAAGGCCAAGTTCGATGATGCATTATTGACTATACCGTGCTCTATATTATACACTGTGCGGTAGTCAGGCTTCCAGTTAGTAGCGTGTGTGTGTCTGTCAGTAAGGCCAAGTTCGATGATGCATTATAGACTATACCGTGCTCTATATTATATACTGTGCGGTAGTCAGGCTTCCAGTTAGTAGCGTGTGTGTGTCTGTCAGTAAGGCCAAGTTCGATGATGCATTATAGACTATACCGTGCTCTATATTATATACTGTGCGGTAGTCAGGCTTCCAGTTAGTAGCGTGTGTGTGTCTGTCAGTAAGGCCAAGTTCGATGACGCATTATAGACTATACCGTGCTCTATATTATATACTGTGCGGTAGTTAGGCTTCCAGTTAGTAGCGTGTGTGTGTCTGTCAGTAAGGCCAAGTTCGATGATGCATTATAGACTATACCGTGCTCTATATTATATACTGTGCGGTAGTCAGGCTTCCAGTTAGTAGCGTGTGTGTGTCTGTCAGTAAGGCCAAGTTCGATGATGCATTATAGACTATACCGTGCTCTATATTATATACTGTGCGGTAGTCAGGCTTCCAGTTAGTAGCGTGTGTGTGTCTGTCAGTAAGGCCAAGTTCGATGACGCATTACAGACTATACCGTGCTCTATATTATATACTGTGCGGTAGTCAGGCTTCCAGTTAGTAGCGTGTGTGTGTCTGTCAGTAAGGCCAAGTTCGATGATGCATTATAGACTATACCGTGCTCTATATTATATACTGTGCGGTAGTCAGGCTTCCAGTTAGTAGCGTGTGTGTGTCCTGTCAGTAAGGCCAAGTTCGATGATGCATTATAGACTATACCGTGCTCTATATTATATACTGTGCGGTAGTCAGGCTTCCAGTTAGTAGCGTGTGTGTGTCTGTCAGTAAGGCCAAATTCGATGATGCATTATAGACTATACCGTGCTCTATATTATATACTGTGCGGTAGTCAGGCTTCCAGTTAGTAGCGTGTGTGTGTCTGTCAGTAAGGCCAAGTTCGATGACGCATTATAGACTATACCGTGCTCTATATTATATACTGTGCGGTAGTCAGGCTTCCAGTTAGTAGCGTGTGTGTGTCTGTCAGTAAGGCCAAGTTCGATGATGCATTATAGACTATACCGTGCTCTATATTATATACTGTGCGGTAGTCAGGCTTCCAGTTATCAATCAATCAATCAATCATTTTTTATTGCAATAGACATGTATAACATGTATAGCAAACGTCACTATAATAACTAAAATTTTGTCCACTCTCCCCACATCAAGATCACACTCATACATACAAATCCGCATTCACTCATCGCACTTCCATTCGCCAATTTCCCCACCTCCTCAGCCAAAGTCAATCTCCCTGTTGGGTGGTCTCCCAGTTAAATGCCAAAAACTACTCGGCCACATTGTAAAATGCTTGTGACACTAAAAAGCTTTTCAACCGAGTTTTGACCGCCTGGGGCGATGGTGCATTTTTGATCATATTGGGCAGCTTGTTGATGAAATGCACACCTGCTTGTGAGGGCAGGTGTTCATAAACCCGTTCTGTGTTGTCCAGTTCGGTAGTTTTCCCTGCCTCTAGTCTCATACGAATGAATGTCTCGGCCAGTTGTTAAGGCACACTTAGACATACAAAACAGCGTCGTTTCGCAAATGTAGAGACTAGGCAGAGTCAATAGCTGCAAATTTTTGAAGGTTAGTAGCGTGTGTGTGTCTGTCAGTAAGGCCAAGTTCGATGATGCATTATAGACTATACGGTGCTCTATATTATATACTGTGCGGTAGTCAGGCTTCCAGTTAGTAGCGTGTGTGTGTCTGTCAGTAAGGCCAAGTTCGATGATGCATTATAGACTATACCATGCTCTATATTATATACTGTGCGGTAGTCAGGCTTCCAGTTAGTAGCGTGTGTGTGTCTGTCAGTAAGGCCAAGTTCGATGATGCATTATAGACTATACCGTGCTCTATATTATATACTGTGCGGTAGTCAGGCTTCCAGTTAGTAGCGTGTGTGTGTGTCTGTCAGTAAGGCCAAGTTCGATGATGCATTATAGACTATACCGTGCTCTATATTATATAATGTGTCGGTAGTCAGACTTCCAGTTAGTAGCGTGTGTGTCTGTCAGTAAGGCCAAGTTCGATGATGCATTATAGACTATACCGTGCTCTATATTATATACTGTGCGGTAGTCAGGCTTCCAGTTAGTAGCAAGTCTGTGTCTGTCAGTAAGGCCAAGTTCGATGATGCATTATAGACTATACCGTGCTCTATATTATATACTGTGCGGTAGTCAGGCTTCCAGTTAGTAGCAAGTCTGTGTCTGTCAGTAAGGCCAAGTTCGATGATGCATTATTGACTATACCGTGCTCTATATTATACACTGTGCGGTAGTCAGGCTTCCAGTTAGTAGCGTGTGTGTGTCTGTCAGTAAGGCCAAGTTCGATGATGCATTATAGACTATACCGTGCTCTATATTATATACTGTGCGGTAGTCAGGCTTCCAGTTAGTAGCGTGTGTGTGTCTGTCAGTAAGGCCAAGTTCGATGATGCATTATAGACTATACCGTGCTCTATATTATATACTGTGCGGTAGTCAGGCTTCCAGTTAGTAGCGTGTGTGTGTCTGTCAGTAAGGCCAAGTTCGATGACGCATTATAGACTATACCGTGCTCTATATTATATACTGTGCGGTAGTTAGGCTTCCAGTTAGTAGCGTGTGTGTGTCTGTCAGTAAGGCCAAGTTCGATGATGCATTATAGACTATACCGTGCTCTATATTATATACTGTGCGGTAGTCAGGCTTCCAGTTAGTAGCGTGTGTGTGTCTGTCAGTAAGGCCAAGTTCGATGATGCATTATAGACTATACCGTGCTCTATATTATATACTGTGCGGTAGTCAGGCTTCCAGTTAGTAGCGTGTGTGTGTCTGTCAGTAAGGCCAAGTTCGATGACGCATTACAGACTATACCGTGCTCTATATTATATACTGTGCGGTAGTCAGGCTTCCAGTTAGTAGCGTGTGTGTGTCTGTCAGTAAGGCCAAGTTCGATGATGCATTATAGACTATACCGTGCTCTATATTATATACTGTGCGGTAGTCAGGCTTCCAGTTAGTAGCGTGTGTGTGTCTGTCAGTAAGGCCAAGTTCGATGATGCATTATAGACTATACCGTGCTCTATATTATATACTGTGCGGTAGTCAGGCTTCCAGTTAGTAGCGTGTGTGTGTCTGTCAGTAAGGCCAAGTTCGATGATGCATTATAGACTATACCGTGCTCTATATTATATACTGTGCGGTAGTCAGGCTTCCAGTTAGTAGCGTGTGTGTGTCTGTCAGTAAGGCCAAGTTCGATGATGCATTATAGACTATACCGTGCTCTATATTATATAATGTGTCGGTAGTCAGACTTCCAGTTAGTAGCGTGTGTGTGTCTGTCAGTAAGGCCAAGTTCGATTATGCATTATAGACTATACCGTGCTCTATATTATATACTGTGCGGTAGTCAGGCTTCCAGTTAGTAGCAAGTCTGTGTCTGTCAGTAAGGCCAAGTTCGATGATGCATTATAGACTATACCGTGCTCTATATTATATACTGTGCGGTAGTCAGGCTTCCAGTTAGTAGCAAGTCTGTGTCTGTCAGTAAGGCCAAGTTCGATGATGCATTATTGACTATACCGTGCTCTATATTATACACTGTGCGGTAGTCAGGCTTCCAGTTAGTAGCGTGTGTGTGTCTGTCAGTAAGGCCAAGTTCGATGATGCATTATAGACTATACCGTGCTCTATATTATATACTGTGCGGTAGTCAGGCTTCCAGTTAGTAGCGTGTGTGTGTCTGTCAGTAAGGCCAAGTTCGATGATGCATTATAGACTATACCGTGCTCTATATTATATACTGTGCGGTAGTCAGGCTTCCAGTTAGTAGCGTGTGTGTGTCTGTCAGTAAGGCCAAGTTCGATGACGCATTATAGACTATACCGTGCTCTATATTATATACTGTGCGGTAGTTAGGCTTCCAGTTAGTAGCGTGTGTGTGTCTGTCAGTAAGGCCAAGTTCGATGATGCATTATAGACTATACCGTGCTCTATATTATATACTGTGCGGTAGTCAGGCTTCCAGTTAGTAGCGTGTGTGTGTCTGTCAGTAAGGCCAAGTTCGATGATGCATTATAGACTATACCGTGCTCTATATTATATACTGTGCGGTAGTCAGGCTTCCAGTTAGTAGCGTGTGTGTGTCTGTCAGTAAGGCCAAGTTCGATGACGCATTATAGACTATACCGTGCTCTATATTATATATACTGTGCGGTAGTCAGGCTTCCAGTTAGTAGCGTGTGTGTGTCTGTCAGTAAGGCCAAGTTCGATGATGCATTATAGACTATACCGTGCTCTATATTATATACTGTGCGGTAGTCAGGCTTCCAGTTAGTAGCGTGTGTGTGTCTGTCAGTAAGGCCAAGTTCGATGATGCATTATAGACTATACCGTGCTCTATATTATATACTGTGCGGTAGTCAGGCTTCCAGTTAGTAGCGTGTGTGTGTCTGTCAGTAAGGCCAAGTTCGATGATGCATTATAGACTATACCGTGCTCTATATTATATACTGTGCGGTAGTCAGGCTTCCAGTTAGTAGCGTGTGTGTGTCTGTCAGTAAGGCCAAGTTCGATGATGCATTATAGACTATACCGTGCTCTATATTATATACTGTGCGGTAGTCAGGCTTCCAGTTAGTAGCGTGTGTGTGTCTGTCAGTAAGGCCAAGTTCGATGATGCATTATAGACTATACCGTGCTCTACATTATATACTGTGCGACAGCTCTCCTCGCATCAGCTGGCCATGGAGTACAGTGATTGATACTCAAGCTATATTATCTACACTTCACCAGAACATAATTTATCTTAAGTACAAGCTATGGAAAATTGTCGCTATAAATAAATACTGTTATACTACCATTAGAAAACGTAAAAAAATTACAGTTTTACTTAATTGTGAGGAAATGTTTGGAATGTCTTACAAATAAACAGCAAGAGTTTGTTTCAAATAAATTGTAAGGTAAACTCTTAAAAATTCGGATAAATTTACTTAGGAAAATGACAAACTATTTTCGAACTGAAGGAACAAAAAGTGAATGAATAGTTATAAAACTTTATTCTAAGAAACGTGTAATATAAAAAACAGCCATTCAAACGTGCAGTATGGTTTGAAACTTTCCGATTATATTACAAATATTTGTTCTTGAGGTCAAGACAAACAAAACAAAATTTGATGACTTTTGTTTTGATTATTAACAAAAACCTTATTCAGGTACCGACTATCATGACGTTTACACATGTCCTTCTAAGACTAAGCACTTAGAATAAAACTAGAGTCCCAAATATCTGGTGCTCATTCAGATTTCACGATCTCTACTTGGCTCTTAGCAGACTGAAAACTGAAACTACTTTTTGAAACAATAGAACTATAATCTATACGATTGAGTTTGAACATATAGAACGTAGAGTAATAAATTATTAATAGAGAAGACTGTATCGCTTTTAATTGAAAGTCTAACAATGCCTTGTGATTGTGAGACAATCCTCAACGTACCAACTACCAGGGACCAACAAACTGCATACGTACAAAAATGTTATTTGTACTTCTTTACTGTTTCATTAGCAGTTTTATGAAAAACGTTGTCTTACTAATGATGAGTAAAAATAGTTAATAACTTATCCGCTAAAATAAAGTATTATCATTCTAGAGGTACAAACACACTGATAACGTAGAGGAATATACAGACAATACAGTATTTCGTATCAATGCTGACGAGAAAACGAACCTGTGCCCATCAGGAGCTAATAAACGCGACAATGGATCTACCTGACAATACTCCTGCTTGTAGAGCTCGGACTGCAGTGAATGATAGGCCGGTAGAACGTTTTGTCAATGAATAAAAGTAGAAATGAGATAGGCAAACAATGCAGGCTTATTGTTTAAACTTTTACGTTGTTGTTATTTTGTACTCCGTATTTGAGGTTTTGTTGTATAAAATATGTTTAATGTTGTTTTCGTAAAAACCATACTCCAGTGACGTCCTCATTGTATAAACCGTAGATTTTACTAGTTTTTACATCATAAAAGTAACAAAAGAGAGATATCAGTGCTTTAATCGTCAGATAAACAAATTGATTCTCTAAAACAGTGGATTAGTTATAGAAAAGCGACAAATGGAAACTTAAATATACGTTACACGGGTTGGTCATTGATAAAGTTTGAACTTTATTTGCTGAGCGTTAGCGAAGCCAATGTTGTTGGTATTATTATTATTATTATTATTATTATTAATAAGCCAACACTCGAGGACGTAGAGAAGTTAATTTCTGTGTCTATTTTAAAATATTTTCAAACATGAATGCAACATTTCAAATCTATGTCTCATTTCGTTCTCCATCCATGCTCCACTAAAGTTCCATGCAATGTTTAACTCCTAAATATAAAACATTTATCAAGATATCTTGCCGTATAATACATTCACATTTTTGTTCATTAAATTAGTTTTCACAGCAACCTGTAGATAATAAACGTCTAAGTCCTTTTCTTGTCACTCTTGTCGTGTACTATGAGCATTGCTTTCTACATCAGGACATATCCACCTGACAAGATTCTGAGCGGCGGGGTTCTAATAACTGACTTTTAGTTGTGTACGTGGCAGGAAATGCTGTTGTCGAACAGGTTCTGATCTTTGGTTCTATTAAGTGTAAATAACATTCAGACCTTTAGTAACCATAGACTGGAAAAGATGTTCGGAGAAGAAAGGATTAACAATATTAAGGTTTTAAAGTTAAAATGACAGATAAGAGCCTTATCAACGTCAAACGTTATATAACTAGTTCGCGGTGTTAGACAATGTTTCTGATCTCCTTAATTACAGGTTTAAATTATGCAGGAGTATAGAGGGGGTACGCTGATAAATAAATCTTGGCCTCTCAGTGCTGAAAATGCTGATTTATTATTATAATATGATGTAAGATATTTACATCTTGCCTGGAACAAAATATTGTTGGCTGAAATGGCGTTTTGAAAACATTCATATTGAATCAACCCTTTCTACAATAGCTAAATTATGTGTAGTGTTCACACAAATTGTGTCTTTTATTAGATGTTGCATTCCTGGAATGTAGTACTAACAATCCGATAGATTTGTTTAATAGCCTCCGATTATTATTGTTAAATGTTATTGATACAAATTTTATTTAATGGATATGATCTATGTATTATAGATAGAAATATGTATTATACTATTCCAATAGGATCGGAAAAATACAGAAAGAGTTTGCTTGAAACTTTGATTATAATTGGTAATTCAACATTATTAATAAAATCCTACATCTTATAATTTCATTGCATATATTTTCATAAATTTTAAATTATATAAATTGAAGGCGTCATATTTTTAAATTTAATTTTCAATTTAATTCATAAACATAATAAAATCCGTACTGCTTATTAAGCTTTGTCTCACCAATAACAAAATTATCAGTTATATGCAGTAAAATATTGGAATATCATCAGTTTATCGTGAGGTTTATATTGTGTAACAGGTATCACCAATAGAAAGAACAGAATGGGATCATTTCTATATGGGGATGACATGTACAATTATACTACTAACATCACAATTTAGTGGTTTGTGTAGCACTAGTCTACGTCCAAATAAACCAACACTTTATAAATATCACTAACGCTTACAGCACTCTATGTAACATGTTGCCAGGTATCAATGGCAAGTTATTTATGTAGCTATGTTATTCAAAATTCGCAAACCGCTTTGTTGTCTAGAGTAGTTGTATTAACCGTTGGAACTCCGCCACATTGGTACGAATGCCCCAAACAGTGACACTGATCTTACCATTTGGTTGTAGAACGCCCATGCCAATGTTCATAAAAATGTATCAACGATTTCAGCTACTTATTGTGATCATACACAGGGATAGTTGACTTATAATGGCCTCTTGCCATAAAGTTTAAAATTTTATAAAACTAAAGCGGTTTTTTTATTAATCAAATTTTTTACCTGAAATTTTTTTGCAATAGTCTACTTATTTTTGGAACATAACACTGAAAGTAATGTTATTAAACCGTTTTACATTTAAAATATGTTTTTAACCAATAACAAAATGCAATTTATAAATAATAATGGAGTTCTGGCAGAAATTTAACGCGTATTTTTGGGTAAATAGATAGTAGATTACACATGCTTTTATTGATAAATTACACACACGTACATAATAAGTTTAAGTTATGAGGAAGAAATATAAATTGTATGGCCTTATATTTTGTCCATCTACCGTAGGCAAATGAACAAGTTCACCATTGAACCACTTGCGTTCCTTTCCTCGCTAAGAAAGTTTTCACAAACTATTTATTTTTATTTGTAGATTGGTATATTTTATTTATTCGCTGTTTTTGTTAATTGAAAAATACAAACAACTGCAGGTTTATATTTTAATTAGAAAACTTTTGCTATATTTCAGTAATAAATACAAATGTTTTAACTTCTTCCTTTGAGTTCTCATAAGCGAACTTGTAATATCACAACACAACGCAGAAAAGTATTCTTTTGTCCCTTGTTTCTTTAGACAGCTTTTTGTTAAATGCATAATACAATTTCTCTATTTTACAGCTACCAATTACGCTTTTATTTTATCAATTACATCATATATCTTTCATTGACTAGTACCAGTTTAGTAGTTTCATTAAGTTTCTTTTAAGAAGATCCTATCACAGATCAAGAATGAGTAATTGCTTATTAGGTCTGAAAACTAAAATTGTAACCTACCAGTATTGACTAACAGAAAAAACCTTATTACAGTATGGTTTTATCTTGACCTGTGCACAACTTTATCATGTACATGTACATTTTGTACACTAGGACAGAAGTAACTTTATTGCTTCCCTTTCCGAAAGTTTAGTAAGCATAATATGTTTTTAATTCTTCATTAACATAAAATATATAACATTCAATCTTAATTTTAATTTGACATTTGGTCCTTTACTGAGAACCCATATTTGACTTACTTATATTTACAGTTTTTTTATAAATGAACTCATATTATATTTATAGAACATTCTACGTAGTGTTTTGGGTACGAACATATTTTTCGTAAAACTAAAATTTCAAGAATAAAAATAAACTAATGTATGTACAGTTTACTTTTAGGAATTACGTTAACTAGATCTGACACTTTTCATTCTTTTTGCAATATTACTTATCACAATTAATACAGGGAATTTTACTGAACTTTTGCACTACTTTAAAACGGATTATATGTGGAAATACAAGTAGATATTAGCAAAAGAGGTTGTAAATTACCTCTCTCATTTAATAATAATTATGTTAAATATATCCGTTACGTAACTGAATGGTGACAATATGCTTCCCTGCCTTACTCCTCTCTCTGTTTTAAAAGTTTCCGTATATTTTTCTTCAATTCTTACCCTGTTTTTACATATGCCGTACAGGTATATAGTCACCTTTCCTTTTCAATATTATAATGGATGAAATTATTCTAGAAGTACAAGGAGACAGAGGAGCAGAAGAACTTAAGACAATAGCATATGCGGATGACATAATGATATGGGAAAATAGGGAAGAAGAGTTAGAACGAGAGTTGAACAAATGGGCAAAAGTGGCGAAGAAATATGGTTTAGAGATGAACATACAAAAATGTAAAGTAATGAAAATAGAGAGAAGGGAAGGAAATGACAAAGACGTGTTAGTTGAAGGAAAAAAACTTGAAAAGGTGAAGGAATTCTGTTATTTAGGAAGTATCATAACAGATAGGGGCACAATAAGAAAAGAGATAGGAAACAGAATATGGAAGAGTGGACAGTTTTTCAATATGGTGAAGAAGATTGTGTGGAGTTGGAACATTGGGAAAGAATCAAAAGTATTAATGTATAAATCTTATTTCTAACCAATTTTATTATATGGAGCAGAGACGTGGACGTGGACTAAAAATGATTTAACCAGATTGCAAGCTGCAGAAATGAGATTTTTAAGAGGGATAGAGAAGACTACAAAAAGAGATAGAATAAGGAACGAAATAATCAGAGAAATATTGAAGGTAGTTTCACTGCAAGAGACAATGGAAGGAAGAAGAATACAGTGGATGGGGCATGTGAAGAGGATGGGAGATAATAGAATGCCTAGAATAGCACTGGAGAAGGAGGAAGGAGGAAGAAGACCAAGAGGAAGACCGAGAGGAAGATGGGAGGACCAAGTGTGGAGAGACATAGAGAGAAGGGGACTACAGAAAATACAGGTGGAGGAAGAGGAGACCTGGAATGATAGACAAAAGTGGAGGAGGCTGTGTACGACGACCGGTGATAACGGAAACGTCAGATGATGATGATGATGTAACTGAATAGTCGCCGTTATCAACAAACCACGTTTATGTAGTAACCACACAATAAAGGAAATAATGTAACTCCTAGTTTATTTATATGACACATGGTTTATAAGTAATTTATCACAACTAATGTGTTACAGAACAGTATATCAGTTGATATGGAAGGCCTAGTTGTCAAGATAGAGGCTACAAATCACCAGCCGCCAGTCCAACGCTGTTCCTTGGTCGGTGCAGAATGAGGTAAACTACTGCTAACAGCTGCTCTGACGTCACCTGAATTAAGAGTTTACTAAGGCAAGTTGCTACAGTTTATGGTCCACTGTTTTGTTACAGTATTGTTTCAGTGTCTCGTTCATCTCTCTCCTTTATACTAACCAATGCACATTTTCAAATGCAAGAACATTAAATGAAATTATAGTATGGAAATCATGCACTAATTAACAGAAGTAAACTATTGTCAACTAGGATGGATTGTGCAGCATGAAAGTATTTCATCGTAAATTTCCGACCAATTTAAGTGTTAGAATTTGGCTTGAGAACCTACACACTTATTTCGAATGATATATTTCTGTTGTGTTATTAACGCCTTTGGGTGGGATTTTACCTGAAACTCTTCACCCAATCCGACAATACTTGTTGGAAATATGTTTTCAACTCATTAAACAAATATATTACATTTTTCTATTCACTCATCATAAATATTTTGCTATCCGGATCAGATATGAAAACTAGAACAATCTTCTATTCGATAACGCTGGTTTAATTCATTTATTGAAGCAATAAAACTGTTTCTGCTTTTTCAGCCTTTAACCCAACAATTCGTAGTTCGTAGAGTCAATAAAAAGTACTTCCTAAATTTTGCAGGCTGAAAATCCACGTGGGGGGCATCATAGATTTTCTTGCTGATCAATCCCATTAAGGTATATTAGTTCTCAAGTTAAAACTCATGGTGGTCCATTTGTTTCAATAGTATAGTTTGTGCGAATTAGCTAATATTTCATAGAGGAAATATGTTACTACTGGAAATCACTTCGTTCAACGAATTTAAAAATAATTAAAATCATGACTCAAAATATTATCTAACTTCCCGTTTACGTTATACTCAGGTTTTTGGGTAATAAATTAAAGTTGTCAAGGAATTGAAATAAAGTTGATTTGAAAACAATGACTTGTTCAGAACATTGTTCTGAAACTAAGGCTTTCCTGAATTTCAAGGTCTGTATGAATTGAAAAAGAATAAAAAGTTGAAAATAATAAATTTTGGAACATTTAGTTTTGTTATCTATCTTTCCAGTAAGCCAGTATTTTAATAAACCTTCACAAATGAATTATAATTTATATATATATATATATATATATATATATATATATACATATAATTATACATATAATTATATAATATATATACTAATTTATTATAATTATAAACTAGTATATATGCATTAGTAATAACCAGCCATACATTATACTTGATCAATATAATTCGGAAAGTGTTATATGATATTGCATTGTTTTATATGGCCATCACATGAAAAAAGCTATTCCACTTCAAATTCAAGCTATTCTTATTTTCAATGTTTCATACATCTTGTGTTCTGACAGCAATGTTAATCAATCAAGGGTTTATTATGGGATGAGATGTTCAGGTGACTAAGTAGTTGTCCAACGTGCTAACCACCAATCAATCATAACAGTTAAATCTATAAATTAGTAATAACTAATTGTTCTTTGTTTGAAGGTTATTTTTGACAATGGAAGGATCATTACATTTCAATTCCGAAAATGAATGTTACATGTCCGGAAAAATCCTGTTTCCTTCACATCTAATTGTTAGTTAAAAATAAGCTTTACAAAAAATGTAGCAATTAAAAACAATTGGTTGAAGTTCGAAGTTGAGTTGAAGGCTTAAGCAAACAAGTATGCTCCACTTGACTTGGTTTTGTAGCAATGGAAGGACATCCCTAAGTTTAGTGGCTAGTTGTCTTCGTTGCTGACAAAACCGTGTATCGTTGTATAATCGTACTAAGTTCACCGCTGTTTGTTGTCCAACTTTGGTTGAACTTCCCAGCATCAAGGCTAGCTTTTTGGCAGGTGGATTCAGCACTGTACATTTTACGGGGTAATCCAGCTTATTATAAAGTTTGCATTACCGCATTGCCATTGAGGATATTAAACGATAGCTTCTGTAGTAATACCCATTCCGGGGAAGGAGGGAATACACATTAGTACATACATTTAATCATAATTACGTGTGTAAGTGGTGCACAAACCTTTTGTTCTTGGATTTGTTCGATTATTGATAAATGTAGCATTATGTTACTTCTACCAGTCCTGGACATTTTTTGAAAACTTTTGCCCAGCTCAAAAAAGAGATAGTGTTATAAACTATTATAAATTTTTAACTTAATAGGTATTCATAAACCTGCGATAGGACATTCAATTCAAGTTAAAATGCATAAGGAGAGAATTGTTTTACTAAAACATTCGTAAATATGTCCCGATTTTCAATCTACAGGTTACGTAATAATTATATCTATTTTATAAATATTTTGTCTCGCAGAGACAATCACTATTATACTTATGAAGATCTCAATATAAATCATTTATATTTTTGTAAAAATATATTTATTGCTTAACCACCTGAAGCCCAAGAGATGAGTGGGGGTGAAGGATAATGTTTAGTGTACATTAATACTGTTACCTGGTGTCTAGAAGGTTAAAGTTTGGAAAGTCTCACTGTGCTAAGGTAGGGTATTGAAAATTGATTACATACAATAAGAATGTTTAAACATGTCTTAATGTGTTCTATATATCTAGTTATACAATTGTTATACTTACAATTTTACACGTACCTCTAAAATAATAAATTAATTAAATAATTATTATTATTTTTATTGTACCTCTTATGTTCTCAATGAAAATTGTTTTCAACCTCGAACTGAGATGCCTCAACCTCCCAAAGAACCGTCACAGGCTCAACACACTGTACTATATAGGTACATTTACAGATGAAATTAGAATACAACACACTATACACTATAGGTACATTTACAGATGAAAGTAGAATACAACACACTATACTCTATAGGTACATTTACAGATTAAAGTAGAATACAACACACTATACACTCTATAGGTACATTTACAGATTAAAGTAGAATACAACACACTATACACTCAGAGTCCATCAGCATCAAAAGGTAGAACTATCAAAGTCCCGACGAGCAACGAGAACGAGATCCACCACTCCAGGATCCACATTATACGATGCTGACTGCCGGCCGGGGGCGAAGCGACGTCGACGTCCCGATCACGTGGTGTTTGTTACTTTATATCATTACAACTAGAGGGGAATGTTACATACGTTAAGCAATCAAAAGAGCAGTTACCTGATCATATGGCATTGGCTACGTCTATCTAGCCAGTCCAAATAACCCATTAATGAGAAATGGAATGTGGTAATGGAAATTAGCTTCATTCCAATGAAACTATATTTTATACTACAAGGAAACAGAGTTATAATATGGCTCAACACAAATTAACACTATTAAATGTCTCATTAAAATTTACGCCGTCATATAAATAACTATTTGTGTCAAAACATGATTGGTCTGTGACTCAGAGGTCTCTTTTATTGTTTCAGTATCCATTGTTGAAATTGTAAGGGTTTATACAAATAAACACCATAGAATTATGCATATATATATATATATATATAAAATATATATATATATATATATATATATATATATATATATATGTATATGCATAGTTCTTATTTGCATATTAAGAATACATCGTTAAATTTATCATCGTTGTAAACTAAATAAATACTGTTATTGTCCAGGGTTTGTAGTACAGAAAGGAAACTCAGACGAACTGAGAAAGTTGGCCACAGCAATTTCGCTGCTTTCCTCTCCGGAGGACAATAAAACAGTGGTGCTAAATTTTCCCTTTGATATTTTCACTGTGATTTTACCAACTCAATGACTGAACATACCTAAGTTTTACTATCAATGTAGGCCTATAAGACAATTACTTTAACTATATTGTGAATATCAGCTATTGATGTGTTTTAAGTCGGTTATTGAGATATTATATTTATCTTATTCCCTTTAGGTGAGTTTGAGTACTTTATTTCGGAAAGTGACGAAACGTAAAAATACTTTACACGTCTTGGTTATTTTTTTACATATCGTAGGCCTTTTTAAAATAATTTGTTTGGTATAAGGTCTATTCTTATTCTAAATTACTGCGTTATATAAAATGTATGCCATTATACAAGATTTTCACAAAAAGGCGTCATGAACTTCTGTGTCTAATAGTACATCATTTCAACTAAAAAAACTCATATAAATATAGGTCAAGAATGTGTCTTTAGCCGGTAGCCACCATTTTGTATTTTTTATAAATAAAATGTTATTTTAAAACTAGATAAGATAACTCTAATCGAATTATGCACATAGGTAAAACTTTTTACAAATACAAGAGAAATTAAAAAAATAATTATGTTATTTTATTACCTATTGAGAAATTGGCGTTTGTTAAAAAAGGTTCAAAGTGAATAAAAGTAGCACATAATTATAAAATGCAATACCTATTTCGTTCTGTCTTATCCTTCTTATATATACGTCTATTATGACCAAGTCTCTCTAATAGTACATACTTATAAAATGCATACTTCATTACATTCTTCAGAAGAATATACTTTTCAAATTTTCTTTTATTTCAAATAGTTGTGGATTACTAGAAGTAGCGTTAAGCTCGCATTCCATGTTTTGGATTTTTGGCATCTTATTACTTGAAGTGACAAGAATGGAGGGTCAGAAAATCAACATTATGGTAAGTGACGGTCCTAGTTCTGCTGCAGGGACTTGGCGAACAAGCTTTGTAGAGACGCTGAGTCGGCAGAGGAATGTCAACTATGCAAATGTACCAAGAGTCTTATGTAATCCTATCCATTCAATTATTGAATTACCAGTAAACTCTTCTCAGTTGAATTTGAGGAACTTGACATATTACTTCCACACCTATTTCCTTTCCAATTTTCCATAAATGATTTAGAAAATTATATTTTATAATGATGTCCATTCCCAAAAATTTTAAATTTTTCTAAACTTTCCGTTAAAACACAAACAAAATAATTTTTAATCAACTGAGATATTATTTTTTTAATTATTTATTTATATAAAAACCAAAATAAGACACGCCACTATAGGATAAAAATGTGCTTTTTGTAGCATTAGTGGTAAAATTTCACTTTTCTCAGATGATAGGGAAGACTTATAAATATGAGAATAGGCTAAATTGTATTTAAATATGTGTTCAATAATGAAAATAATACATTGATATACACAAATAAATCTGAACAATATTATAATGCCCAACCATCTAAAGCCTTTGAGTACAGGATACTACTCAGAATATCTCAGTTATACATAGGATCTATACAAGATGAACTATCAATGAATACATTCAGGATAAATATAGACAGTAACTACGTATTACTTCGTAAACAGTACTAGTAGTAACATCGTCGTTCGCATGTAAAACTATTATTTGGGAAACCCTCTCTTCTGGTACTTCATATCTCAGTTATACATAGGATCTATACAAGATGAACAATCAATGAATACATTCAGGATAAATATAGACAGTAACTACGTATTACTTCGTAAACAGTACTAGTAGTAACATCGTCGTTCGCATGTAAAACTATTATTTAGGAAACCCTCTCTTCTGGTACTTCATATTTCCGTTTATCATTAAACCCAAAATATCAGAAACTACTGAACTAAATACTATTAATATTGTTAATACTATTGTCATACATACAGTACATATAGTTACTACCTCTGTGCTATCTTATTATCTTTGTGTTTATTAATAAACATTTTATGGTAGTCTCTTTAAATGTTGTTTAGAAAACATTTCAAGCCCATTTGCAAATATTTATTTACCTCACCAGGAGTTGAACTGATCTTCTCGGTACAGGTCAAGTTTTGTTTTAATACACAAAATTTACACTCTACTGACTTAAAAATTGTCATATGTTAATGCAATTACAATGTTTTTTTTAGTAAATTCTGGGAATAATACATGATAGTGTATTTGGCAGCAATAGTATTTTTTTTTAAATACGATGAACTGTAGTCTAGAATTGGAAATAAATTTAATTTTTGCGTTGTTTTACAAAACCTTATGCCTGAAATTTAAAAGATAAAATCTTCTCAATCAGAATTGCAATGATTCAATTATTGACATAAAAAACCGTACAACAATTGTATAAATGAGAATTTTATTTTATAGAAATGTAATGGCAAGAATTCACGATATCTATACAAGGTAATTCATATTAATTAACAAATATTGAGAAATGGTTCAGGCATGAAAAAAATAACATAGTTCAGTGGAACGTGCAAGGTACAAAAAGCTTTACCTGAGCTTATGTTTATTTTGGAAAAATATTTTACTTCTCAGACATACAAATATTGTACTCTTATTTTAACGAAAATTAGCAAAGAACAGATCAATGTTCCTTAAAACTATTAAACAATTATAACACATCAAATTATGTTTAGTTTCAGGGACAAGTTGTAAATTTATATGTCCTCAAATTTGAACACTTTATCCAAAAACAATATGTTAATATAGCTTTTTGTTTATGGAATGGCAATGTTTAAGTTAATACGTGCATTGTTATGGAAAAATATAACAGTGGCACCAAAATGTAAACGCGTGGTCTTAATTGACGAATAGAAAATTTGTTTTAAAACTCACATGGGTAGACAGACAGAACACAAAGTGTCTTCAAACATTCGTTCCCATTGAGTTACATTATTCTAGTACCCTGAATCAATTTCTGAAATATTTGTCGTTGTATAAAGACCAGGTGTATAGTGGTACCGTTTATAAATAAACTTGAATCATAAACTTTGATCCAATCTAAGATGACGGACATTCATCATATACTGTGATAGTGCTCCCTCTTTTTAGTGAAGTTTAGGTGGTAAAAACCATCAAATACCTACCTGGATACTCTACAAATCATACCTCTCTAATGTAAGTACACTTTAAAAAGAGAAACCAAGACTTTAATACCTCGAACACAAGAAGATTTCCAAGGAACAAGACACACTGCTACACAAGCTTTACTCAGTAGCTTAAACTCGTTAACCAAGACAATTAAACACAACTAAGAGTCTAAAACAAATATCATAATAATATTTATGTCAATGACTAAGGCAAATTCAAAGAATATTTGAGTAATTATTACAGAAAGTTTTAGCTCAATATACAATACTAATAAAAAGAGAACTAACTGTCAGTGACGTCACAAAAACTGCCAACACACAAGTTGCTTGTACACGTTACTGTTTACAACAGCTTTTTTACAACTCATCACTGCTAAGACAATTTTACTATGTAGGTATATATATACCTACAGTATGTATAGTATGTAGGTATGCAGTGCTGACCTACATACTATGTCAGCAGCGCCTCCCTACACCAACTCTTCCAGCTGAATGCAGTAGATTAATCCTGTACTGTCACAATTTTTGTCACAACCTTTGGTTGACAAGGATTTGACTACCAAGAAATCAAGTTTACTTCAAATTAACTTCAAGTAAGAATCTATTTTCTCTAGATATTTAGTTCAAGACAGTATCAACTAAAATGACTACCTACCATATAGGTGACATAGTTTTTGGAAAGATAAAACGGTTTCGTCACTGGCCTGCTAAAATACTAGAAATAATTACACATGAGAATAAGGAAACGAGATACAAAATTCTTTTTCTCGGGGACGGCAAAACTGCAGAAGTAAAATGCACAAATTTAGCACCCTATGAAGAAAACATTCACTCCTATGGCGCCCCATTAGTAGAAAGTTTTCAAAGCTGGCTCAAAAAATCCTAGAGATAAAGAATTCCAATGAAATAATTTATCAAGATCAAGCTGATAAGCTTCATAAAGAAAAAAACACGTATTAGTAAATTAAGTGTCCTTGTCAAAGAGCTTAATGAAGCCGAACACCAACTTGAAATGGAGGGGAAACCAAGGAACCAGCTTAGTGTGACTTTTGAAGACCATGATAAAAAAAACAGGAAACAATAAAAAATACGAACAAACAATAAAGGAACAACAAAAACTAATAGAAACCCTTAAAGTACAAAAACTAGAACCATTGACTAATTTCAAGGAACCAAACAAAATTACAGAGGACGCTGGAACACAAGCAAGCAACACTACTCCATCTACTGAGAGCAACACTCATCTGTTAGTTGAAATTGAACAAATAAAAATTAGGCTAAGACTACTTGAAAAACTTACCCAGCTGCACAAACCACAAGAGCACCCCCTGGAGGCAATTCAGATCTGAACCATTATCTATTGACAACTTCTGAGACACCCGATAACAACATAACTCCTGAACCAGACAAACCAGCAGACATAAACTAAACCACCACCCTTCAACAACTTCTGAGGTAACCAACAACAACCTAACCCCTGGAACAGACAAACCAGAAGTCAAAAACTGAACCACCACCTTTTGACAAATAACCAGATTACAACTCGAATCCAAGTAAGATATGGCTCTGAAAAACACAAAAAAGCTTGAAAACAAATGTTTTTAGTGTCTCACTTCAAGCATTAAAGTATTGAGCCGCTTGTACCATTGACCCTCATTTTAACCCAATAAGACATACGCCAATAAGCCTACCCCACCAATAAATAGAATAAATCAAGACACTCAACAAAATAAAAGTTGGAAATGTTTTATAACAGTCTGAACCCCATAAGGAAAAACCGTAAGTGAAAATTTCACCTCCCATCACAGACCCTAAACTTGGCCCTGGTGAAACTATAGCAGACTTTTATAACAAACACATTGAGAAGCAATCACAAAACTCAACTAGAGGAACTTCTCACTTCATTTAACATTACAAGAATAAAACTCCCACCCACAAGAATTACACATGAAACATCAAAATCAATAGACTGGATCTGCACAAACATAAGTCCAAATCTAATAAAAACAGTTATCTCGAACGGCCTTTCAGATCACACTGGACAATTAGCCACTATTAAAAACACTAAAAAATAGCTTTGCGGAAACAAAAACAAAGAAGAAAATTTTCAACAGCAACTCAATGGAAAGTTTCAAATCAACGTTAGCTAGACAAAAATAGGACACTGTATATCAAACAGAAAACACAGATACAGCCTTTAATATATTTCATAATATCATCCAACCAGCTCTTGACAGCTCCTGCCCTTTGAAAACATCTAAGAATAAATGCTACAAGAACCAGGTCTGGGACAACGAGTGTACAAGACTCAAAGATAGGTACATTCAAACCTTAGAAAAAGACCAATGCACTGGATTCACTGTGGACAAAACAGACAGCGAACAGGAAAAACGATTATGAAAAGAAGCTTAAAACCCTCAGAAAATAATCTACAGCAACATATATAAGCAATGCAGAAAACAAACCTAAGGCCCTCTGGCAGATAATAAATAATGAAAAGACAGCCAGACATAATTCAAACAATCAAATTTATCTCCACAAAGAGGGTAAAATAATACATGACCCCATAGAAAAAGCAAATTGCCTTAACAATTATTTCTCCTCTATAGCACATACAAACCTCCAAAACAATCACTTAAATATTACGAATCCCACACAACAAGATCCACCACCACTTATAAACAATCATTTCCAACTTAAACAGAAAACAATAAATTAAATATATAAGGTAATAGATTCTTTAAAACAAAATACCTCTTCTGGCACAGATGAAATATCATCAAAATTAACTAAAACCTGTAAAAAAGAACTATCCGGTCCCCTTACTCAAATTTTAAACAGATCAATACAACAGGGAATTTCTCATACCAAACTAAAAATAGCCAAAGTATACCTAAAATATAAAAAAGGACCCATCACTGACATGAGCAGCTAAAGGCCCATTTCACTAATATCTACATTTTCAAAAATAATTGAAAAAGTTGTTTTGAAAAGACTAATGGAACACCTTAAACACAATAACCTCTTAACTAATAATCAACATGGATTTAAAAAAGTTCGATCCACAGCCACGGCCCTAATACAACTTTTAGAACATGTCATAGACCAATTAGAAGAAAGCTGAATTGCTACCAGTCTATTCCTTGATTTTACAAAAGCATTTAACCGTCTAAACCACAAAGTACTCATTAAAAAACTAAAGAACTTGGGTATAAAAGGAAAGGGAGCAGACTGGTTCTGGAGTCACCTAAATGCCAGGAAAAAGTTAGAAGAAATTCATTACACCAAGAACAACTTATTACAAAAAGCCCAAACACAAGTTACTAATGTACAGTTGGAGTGCCACAAGGATCGGTACTGGGACCAGTCTTACTCCTGCTTCTCACTAACGATCTGCCCAATTTTTGGGACGTCTCTGTCACACAGTTGCAGATGGCACTGTCATTACAATATCCAAACTTTCTGTCAAGAACTTTCTGGAAACATAATTACCACTTTAAACACAACTAAACAGTACTGCCACTAAAACAATTTGGAATTAAACAATAGTAAAACCGTCCAAATAAATTTTACTACAAAACACAAAAACACAAATTTTCCAACCCCTAACCTAGAAACAACAAATCAAACAAAACACCTTGGTATACTAATTGATGAACACTTAACCTGGAAACCACACATCGAACAGCTTTGCAAAAAACTAAGCACCAGCATCTATGTAATACGTAAAATAAAACAAATAAGCAGCAAAGACTCAGCATAGCTGTGTGAGGAGGTACCACCAAATGCAACATGCAAACAGCAAAAGCGAGCAATAAGATGCCTAGCAGGACTTCAGTTTCAAGAAAGCTGACGTGGAGCATTCAACCAACTGAAGTTCCTTACTATAGTAAACCTCTACATTCAAGAAGTGATCCTGCATGCTGTAAAGTCAGGACAAACCAGAAACAGAGACTTCCACTAGCATCACTCTCGTAATGCTTTAAACTTTACTCTTCCAGTCCACCACCTGATTCTTTCTGAAAATAAGCCGTCATAAAAAGGAGCTCTTCACTTCGATAAACTTCGAGAACCTCTAAGAAAAGAACCACCAAAAAAAGGTTTTAAAAATGCACTGACCAACTGGCTACAAGAAAGACCATTTTATTCAGAGAATGAATTCTTAAGTAATTTAATTTAATTAGAAACAAGATATGTACTATACGACGCAATGCACTATTCTCAACTGTGTCAATAAATAATTTGGATATTGTCCATTGTCTAGGGTTACGAATTTCACAAAACAGCAATTTTAATGATCTTAGCATTGGAGTATCTCGGTGTCTGGTCAAGATCTCCCGATTAAAAGTTCCAGGGTGAATTCACAAGAATAATTTGTCGTCTTCCAGGTTATTATTTCCGGTGGAATCGTATTTGTAGGTATAAATACTGTGAAGCGTTATTGATATTCAATACCTGAGCTACAAGGGGTCAACCCCACACAGTTAATGCAAACAACAGTTAATGGTAACAGCTATAAATATTAATGTATAAATCTTTTATTTAAAAAATTATATAAAATAAGACATCGTAAAAGACCTAAGAAATGCAAGTTGGAGATAACAGGAAGTGTAATATGAAAGTATCCAAGACGCTGAAGGAGTTGTCTCCTGTAACTCGACTAACTTTCAACAACGGGATAAACTTTAACTCGTCTTAGCACTCTGGCTTGACGAGGAATATCTTTTTATGGCGCATTTTGATTTTTCATAGCAATTTTCGGGGCAAGTTTTATGTAATTTGTTTTGATGTTAATAACGTTATGTAAAAGTTTAAACGTTACTTCATTATATGAGTATGCAGTTGTCTTTGCCAATATACCTCATAAGCATAACTAATATTATAAATGAGTAAGTTAGTACTGACTAAAAATAGATATTAAAAAAAAAAAACATTATGGTTGCCTGTAAAGTCGGTTTTACGGGCGAATATTTTACGTGACAACGTCTTTTTCTCGGTAGAATATTTATTGATATGAATATTATTAAATTGCACAATAGGAACAAGGAATTAAATGAAAATAAGAATTGCACAAATTTTAACTATAGAAATATATTTTGTTTACTAAAACATTGTACATAATTTGAAATTAATTAAAATTTGTTATTGTAAATGGTAAAGTTGAATAAAAACATTTACTAAAATTGGAATTTGAAATTCTTGCTAAACACAGTTAAATTCTAACTCCGCGCGTGGTGATTGGTCGGTTTAGTTCGTTTGTTTGGTCGCACCGTTATGACAGGTTAGAGGTTATAATTTGTTATTTTAAATGTTTGACTAGCAATACGCGCTGTTTCTTCTCAATCGACTGAATTACGATTGATTGCAGAGTGATTTAAACTAATAATTTACTTAATACTATCAACATTTGTCAATAGTATGACATAACCTATAAACTCAGTTTCTCAACTTTTGTGTCAATCTAACAATTAATCAATCAATCATAGTTTACGATAATGAAACATCAGTGTACAATTATTTACCTTTATTTTTGTAGTTGTTGTAAATGACGAATCTAAGCACTCCACATTTTCACGAATAAACATAGTTATCTGCTTTATCCCGTGCGGCGGACCCACAGTTATCTGCTTTATCCCGTGCGGATCCCGTGCGGCGGACCCACTGGACGGGCATCGTAACGTTACCGGGCGTTACACTTTTTCATGAGTGACTCCGAGCCGCAACCTAATTTAAGACGTTTTCACGTCAAAATAAAACTTAATAAGTCTCCGTACGGTTTTAAAAAGTGTTTTAATAATTTTCAGCCATGGTTTATCTACTGTAGAATGCCATTTACTATTGGCCACTGGTTACTTGCTAGTGGTTGGCTAATAAGTACAGATCTATTACGACCCTTTACTCTTTAGTTCTACTGCTAAGATAACTAATGTTTGTTTATGCACTAATAAAGTGTATGCCTTAGGAATAGTCTGAATTGACGTTTTTTATTCCTCTCACATGCGTGTCATAACATGCTGGTATGATCTATTTATTTCTAAACCTAATGATATTATAAATCCGAAAGTGCCTTTTTGTTTGTTCTGCTTCTACGCATAAAAAAATTAACCGAGTGTGCTGAAATTTTACATGGACACCTTTAATATCCCTGGTACGAATATAGGCCTATTTCTCTTTCGAAAACCCATTCAGCCAATGCTCCCCGGGTCACAGTAGCAAACATCCCATCTTGGTCTTTATAGTTGTGAAATATTAATTGAAAGAGCTTGTCCAATGTAAACAACTGTTCTGTGTAAACATTGTTTTGTGACAGCACAACTATATGTTTAATTAATTTAACCAATATTTTAAGTTTGTTTAAATTTATAGCAAGTCAATGTTTTGGAGTTATCTTTCACAAATATTTTAGCTTTTAGCGATTTAGAGTACTTACTCATCTACCACATAAATTGTCCTTAAATATAAGATGATCAGAATTTGACACAAAAATTTCCCTTTGAAGCATTTGGGTAGAACTATGCTAGATGAATGTTCGCTGTACTGCTCTAACGTTTTCAAATATTAAAATACAATTTTCGGTTTATCAGAAATAAACACGTAAATAGAGCCGTTGTTAATGTACTTTTACGTGTAAATGTTTAGCAAATATTTAGTATTAGATATAAAAAAACTATGATACTATCTGTTACCACAAATTTAAAGACTATTATAAAACCTAACTAAGCCGTCATTTGACAGAAATAGGCTTTTTAGATCTTTGTACTTATATACATTTGCTTGATAAGAAAAAGGTCAAAATCAACTATGGAATAGAAATACTAAGGCCGAAGTAAATTTCAATAGCCTCAAATATACGCATTGGCTGCAAAAGAGGCATAAACATTTGTTGACACTTGTTTTGAAAAATATTAATCATGCAGTCCTTGATCGGTAGTGCATTGCAGGTTGAAAAGTCTATGCTACCATCTACTTTTTACTACAGGTTACTAAAGTAACGAATTTGCATGGCATATTCTAGTGAAACGCTATCATACATCCACCCTACTGAACAAAGCTGTGAAAATTTGCACAAATAAGGTCCTTTAATTAGTTGGCTTCCTTGATATTGTGCATTACACATTATCAAGGATATGACGCCTTTAGGGAAAACGGGGGAATGGAGACAAACAGATCTAAGAGCCATTATGTATCAGACTACACAATTTGATAACTTTGATATGTTAAATAAACTCATTTTCAAGGATTTTCATTTCTTCCCTAATCAGAACACAAACGACGGAAGAAGGTAGTATTTGACTAAAATAGTGTTTTTAAACTTACGTAGGCGTATGTATATACATGTTTTTGATCTTTAAAAATATAAATTGTAACACCAGAAATATCTTAGATTGGAATTAGACGTTTCTAAATATAGTTTGGTTTCCGAGACCTACATATGTATAGTCTACATTATTTTCCTGGCCAGGGAAACAACTAAACCCAACTACGGAAACGTAAATAAATTAGATCGGAAGTGAATTAAAAAAGCTTCAATAAACCGTTTAATAAAGCAGTAAATTTTTAGTCGTACGTAAGTATTATATTAACTCCTTCGTTATAAGAAGACGAACTTAACTATGGCTCATAAAATATGTTATACCAAAAGTATATTATAAGAGCTTGAAGGTTTTAAAAATTAACATATAATGTTTTATAGGGAGACACTCATCTGTTAGAGCTGAATTTCAACGATAGAAATAGACACTTTTAGACTGTAATATCTTTAGATTTCTACGTATTTATGTGTGTATATATATATATATATATATATATATATATATGTGTATATATGTATACCATTACCGGTTAATGGTAGCACATTCACCCGGCAAGGGATCCGGGTTCGAGTCCCGGCGGAGCAAGTACTTTTTGTGATTCAATGTTTATTGAAAAACTGGATCAATCTTTTTGAGTGCGGTTTGCGGCATTAAACTCTGCTAGATAAGCCCTTTAAAATTATGTGCATAATGACCTATGCTCCTATTTAAGATTTCCTTATGACTCCTTGCGGTACGACCCCATGATATTACAGAAAGCTGATAGTTCCTTAAAAAAGTAGATTTTTAGGTGTAGTGTTGATGTACCAAATTTTGTTGATTTATCTGTTATCGTTCAGAAAATATGATACCTGTGCAGGACTTTATGTACACCCGGTATATATAAAACTTCTTTTAATACCGTACCTTTAGAGTTTTAAGATAGTGGTAATATGTGTGTTTACACACACACACACACACACACACACACACACACACACACACACACACACACACACACACACACACACACACACACACACACATACACACACACACATATATATATATATATATATATATATATATACACATACACATATACATTATATTGCAAAAAATAAGTGTTTTAGAACTATCAGGCATATTATAAAAATGTCTCCCCAGTGTGTTAAAATATCATGTATGAATTCTCAATAGCTGGCGTACAGTTTTAACTACTATACAACATTGCGGTAGTAATTATGGTGAACACGATAACTAACGTTGTTCTTAATAGATGCAGACTGAACTTAGTACATAAGCAGTATTTTTATATAGCTATGATGAGTTTCTGTAAATGTTATATCTTAAGCCTTAGTATAATTGCACTTTATATAAACAAGAAAAACAATTATCACCATAATATATGTTAGTACAACTGAATATATTTTCCAATAGAGGCAATTACAGTAAATTAAATAGCTTATTTTATACAATCCTTAATAGCTTAACTCTTAATAGTCCATATTTTAATGTTAGAACACCACAGAAATTTGTAAATGCTGTATGTAGCACTGTATCCATACCTAAGTGTATTGTTAAACATAAAGTGTAATATTGGATGTAAAAATCATTAAATTATCTGCATTCATTTTGTTAACCAAACAATAGCTCGATACCTGATGCGCGGTTTATTAATTAAGAGTGATGGTAATGTCATCAATAGTTAAACTTTCTGTGATTCTAATGTTAAAAATTATCGCGCTTTCATATTTAAAAATAGCTTTACATTTAATTATTGTTATTTGAATATGGAAGTTTGTAGTATGTTTGCAGAGTATATGCTAAAAACTGCTATATACTAAAAGAAAAACACTACGTTTCGAGGATTTGAGTCTGTCCTCTTCTTCAGATGTCAAAAGATTTAATATGTAGGAAAGCAAACATAAATGTATGGACTAACCAAAGTCAAAACGGCAATAGATAAAGTTACTCGTAAGAAAAATCGGAAAACTTCCCTGAGGTTTATAACAGTGTTAACAATCACAAACCATGAAACTCCGAAATACAAGCACACTGCACAAAATATGTTCTACAAACAAAGGAGATTGAGTTTTGGGCTCACTTTTTGGTTTCACCTTGGCGGGTCTATCTCCGTATATTGATTTAAGGTGCATGTCAAAAGATTTTTCAAGAGAATTTGTCTTTTGTCTTCTGAGGCGATGCACATTTTTGTCTGTTTGATTGGATAACTGTCTATGTGTCTGCAGGATATGTAGAAAATGAAATGAGCTTTACAGATTTGATATTTTGGATGCTAACTTACCGAAGACTGTTTTATTATCGAATTGAAAAATAATAAAAATTACCGGTTAATAATAATATTAGTAGTTTCGATCTATGGGTAGAACAAATCACGAAGAGGTCACCAGGGAGTTTGGTAACACCCCGTAATCAGCAAAGAGACCGCAGCTTAGTTTTGAGACTTTTCGAAGAAATTAGGAACTGTTATTGAATACGAAGGTATTCAGTGACTAATCACCAAGTTCTATCACGTTTACAGATTGGCGTGACTCTGATGTAATTATTTGAAAGGCTTCTTGTGGTCTTTGATATTGTTACTTAATTGAACAGTCACGCTGAACAGATTTGGTCTATACTGAAGTAATTACGAGTAAGTTATTTTTTACTCATATACTCTTACTCTTGAGTATATGTTAGGTGTATACCAATACTCGATATTTGTATTGGATCGGTCATCCCGTCACATTATTTCGAACAGTACCCTGTGAGTACACAGTGAAAATCTGCATAACAAGACAAGATATTTTCTTGTTAATTTTAAAAGTATTGAAATTGATTTATGAATGATAACTATTGAAAAAATATGACAAATTAACATTTTAGCTTTTGGGTAAAACACGTCAAAATATTATTAACACAATTAAAATAATTAGTTGTTTAGGTCTCGATTTATATATAGATCTATCTTAAGTCAAAAGACGTTAAACTACTACTGGAAACTGGATAAAATGGATTAAAGGGCATTTTAAATAACAGTTTTTGTTTTAAATGTCTGGAAAAAAAAGTTTAAATATTTATTTTGTTATATGTCTTTGAATAATAACTTAAAATAACTTGAAACATCGATAGTTACAAGATGATTTATGAAACTTCAAACAATATTTTGTTATTATAAGAAATATAATTCTTTATATTGAAAATCTGCTTCCGCTGTTATAAGTGCAATTAATAGAGTTGTAAGAAACTCAAATGTATAAATTGTGTCAATAGAAGAACAATATGGAATCAAGGAAGACATTTAAGTCATCCTGTGAGATAATCATAATGGGAGAAGGTTTTATGTGACACAAAATATTTAGAAGGATTAAAAAAATAATAGTTCTTTAAAATAAGTTCGAATTGTAACATTCTAATATAACTTTAGATTAATCTCTAAACATCGATTACACTTAGAATTTTAGTTTAAAACTATTAGACTAAATTAAGAAATGTGTTCATCAAATATTTATGTTCTAAATAATACAGTAAAGCAAGTACCCAACATTATTAACTAGATATGTTCCCTGAAAAGTTAAAATCCAAATATATTATATTAAAAGTTTAGTTTTCAATTCTAAGCAGTTTCTCAATAAAAGAAATACATTTATAACTTTATTTATAATACAACATTTTATATAAGGAAAAGTTACAATTATTACAAGCTGCAACAACGAAATAATGAAGTAATGATTTATTCATCCATTATTTTACAATTTCATATTTTTAGAATTACTTAGGATTAATGAACGTTGCCGGCAAGCTGTGTTTATTCCGTCCTCAAAAATCAAATTAGGTCACTTGGCCATTGCCAATGTAGCTACAGTTTAACTTGTATTTATTGACACTATTATACTGGAATAAATACAAATTATAAATCTTACTGAAGCAACACTCCAGCTACAAAAGTTTTCACACCTAATTTTATATTGCTATTACGTGTTAAGAGTATTACATTTGTAATTTGTTTTAAATTTTCAAACAGACAATAAGCTTTATGATACACCGATGTTTCTGTTAGTGAAGATTTTTCTGTTACTGTTTAATAAACATATCTACAAGCCTTTTATATTGTGATATTTTGTGTAGCTCTTATCAATTCTACCACGAAGAGTTTTGACCAACAGCTATCATTATGAGTGAACTTGTAGCTGTGCACTTCCTGTTATTCATACTGTGGTAAAAAAATACAAAAGCAGAGAACTTTTTTTGTAATAAAATTTTTGAGATGTTGTTCGGAATAATAGACTCGATTGCTTTTGAAAAACTAGACAGTATATCGTACCTAATATTGACTTGATATAAACAGATATCAAATATCTCTAGTATAATAAGTAAGACAATCACTAAAGCGCTGATGTACTAATATTGCAACATTAGATACGACAAGAATATAGAAAACGTGAAATACGATAACCAAGGCAATAGAACAAAAAGTGTCAATGGGTCTCAGAGAGGCATCAAACAACTTTCTTGGCCGATCTCAAGAATTAACTTGTCGGCTCGTTAAATTCTTTCAGTTCTTTATTGGGCTCCAAGAATATCTCGAATTGTTTCTTTGGCCACTTTAGAAAATTTTTCTTAAATTAAAATATGAACGCGTTGTGGAATCAACAATGAAACGTTTTTTAGTTCGTAAATTTTTTACCTTTCTTATTGAATTACTGTAAGCAAATATATGTTGTCCACCTTACCATCTTTAGGCAACAACATATATTTGGTCCACCTTGCCAAATATATGTTGTTAATCGCAAAACAAATGTCATGGTTTTTGCTATGGGCTCCTTTTTGAGATTTATTCTGTAGGAAATGTTCATAATTATTTGACTGAACTCTTTAACTCTCATTATTTTTTCTGCTGTCACGTTCACTCGAGGATGAAAATAAACTTGAATGACGCATTTTTATTTTTTTGTCATAGAAAACAAGTACTGAATATATTAAGGTTTTTAGAAAACTCGAAGAAAGAGTTTGATGGAAAATTTAAATTAAATGTGAGGAAAAGTCGTGCCACAGGAGCACACTTCTATTTCTCTGCACAAAATAAATAGAAGAATAAACTGTCTGACAATGTCTTACAAAATCATACTAACGACCCGCAGTGTCTTCTTAAACTCACCACCTGTCTGTCCCTATGTGCGATGACTCTTGATAAAAAGGCCCAAAAACTGGGTACATAAACACTTATTGATCTAAGGAAGAACTCTATTGGTTTTGAGGTCAAATGGTCCAAGGACTGTACAATTGTCACTATAAAGGTCATAGCTGCGCGCCTAGTCAGTATGAGCTAATATTGTGTGTTGCAGGATAGAAGGCACTCGTAATAGTCGGGAAAGAGACTTTCTTTACGCACTGCAGTGACCTTCAATACTCCGTTGTATCCATATATTGTTTTATTGCCACAAAGAATCACTTGGTGGACTTAACCTACTGAATACACACCTTTTATTGAATAAAATAGTGCTGTTCAAATTATAAGCGGCTTTGCTTCAACTAATTCTTGTACAGGTTCTTTCCGTGATCATGGTATACTCTTCTCTCTATGTATACCACTTTATATGTTGATATTTTAGGACCGAATTCCAATAAGTGGAGAAAAGCAATGGTTTCATATATATATATATATATATATATATATGTGTGTGTGTGTGTGTGTGTGTGTGTGTGTGTGTGTGTGTGTGTGTGTGTGTGTGTGTGTGTGTGTGTGTGTGTGTGTGTGTGTGTGTGTGTGTGTGTGTGTGTGTATGTATATATTTAAACACATAGATATTAAGGTGTGTACAACACCTTATAACAGATATTTAGTTTTATTTTATTATTATGTTTTTAGATCACTTCACTAAAGACAAACGTATGAAAAAATAAATACTACTTTCACGACCCAAGATATTACAGGAATTACATAAAATTTAATCGATTTTGTAACCAGTCCATATAAAAACTGATTTTTTGTACTTTTTCATAATATGCACATGGGTTATAGCTACAGGAGTGACGACTTTGTTAAGTTTTATGAGTTAAAGAAATTAGTTTACTTTAGCAGTTATAAATTAGCCATAGTGAAAGGAACGATCGTAACCGATTTGGTAGGAACATCAGTGTTGTAGGCCAGCCTACAAGTTTCCTCGTTAAATCTAAAAGAAATGGTTTTGCATTACACAGAAGATTTGCTTTAAGAAAATGAAATCACTCACTTTGCTAAAAATACATTTTTAGAAGGATAACAATTTTCCCGTGGAGGAATATTTAATATCAGTAGCTATCATGGGGCAAGAAATCGGATATGGAATAAGCAATGGTACGGTGATTGGACTATATATTCTACTTAACAGGCTACCTGTTCAGGAATAAATATTTTACTTAGAAATAGTATTTCTGAATTAAGAAAGCCCCTTTCCAGAAGTTTTTAACCTGGCACCAGCGCAATTCGATACTGGTTCTTTTAACCAGAAAATTCAATTAGTATATTTTTAAGAGATGGAAGTTGCTCAGAATAACCCTTAATTGTCAATTGCTATTTTGTCATAGCACAATAAAGTTAGTCTTAAAGTGATAAAAAATTATAATATTCATCACTATTATTACTATTATTATAGTAAATGCACATACTAATTAAGATACGATTATGTTTTGAATGTTTTTTTTGTAATTCATTCTGACCTGACAAATTATTTTGTCATTTCTACTAAAGATTCCCTAATAAGCAATTAACCCTATTCGATGAGTTTAAATTATTTTAATAATTAAAGAATTGTCATTGAACTTAATTAAGTACAAACAGCTATACATGTAGGTATTCCCTTTAACAGTGATCGTGACAGTGCAATATGTCCAATATTTTAGAATACATAATATATCGCATTCACAGTATTCGTTGATACTAATTTTAGAGAATCACCTTTATACATTTTTAAGTCAGCCAAACGGACTACACAGCGACAATTTCAAATAAAAGCAACGAAACAAAATATCTGGAAGTATTTTCACCTGGGAACGAAACACCGTACAATGTGTATTGTTGTGTACCTACCGTCTCGTTAACGATCTGTCCAGACACAAAACGTGTTGTGAGCAAGATATTGTGTTATCTCCGTCTGTAAACAATGCCACATCGCGTCGCGCTGGACGGGCTCTATTTAGCACAAAAACACACTCTATCCTTTTTTTAATTAAATAACTACAAACTGATAAAGTACATTAATTGAAAATGCTTATTGCGTAATATATTCAAAACAATATACAAGTACTATATTAAAATAACACTTACCCGATTTTGTGTAACGATTCCTCAAGGTACTTTTTGGAATCTGCTATAACCGGGCATAAGAGAACGAGCATCATAAGTTATTAATCAGTTCATGATGATAAAATATTTGTTCGACCATTTGTAAATTGAACAAATTATAGAACCATTAAGAAGTATCTTGAAAGTCACTTTTGAAATATATAACTTAAAATCAAAGTATCTTTACATTTTACAGAAATTTATATATACATTGTAAAAAATTCAGTAAGTAATAAAATATTTTGAATACTGAATTGAAGGTAATCGAGGTTTAAGATTGATATAAAAATATCGGTCATGATTTTAAGTACTAACAATTGTATTGATATTCACATAAATATAACACGATATAACTTTTTCTTTTGAAACACAAGAATTAAAGTTATATAAAATATACCTTTATAAAATAACAGATATTGTATAAAATATGCATAACAATATTACGGAATACATTTGCCTCTTTCAAACTACATGAAATAATGTTGGATTAAAGTGAAAATCTGTTAGTAAAATGCTCGTTACACTAAATAATTATAAGCTTAATTATTTAGATAAGGAAGTTCAAAAGAAACTCTCAGGACGCAACTGCAGTAAATTTGTCTGGAAACTTTCTTTGAATTGAACCAACTCAGAATAATTAAGAGTTCTTTGTTTATACAGAGAAAGAGATCTTTAACTATTATCAAAACAAGAAAACTGCAGCAGAAACAAGTTAAGATTTGGGTTTGCGAACAGTTTGCATTGAACAAACTTTTCCTCGGTATTGTTAAAATACAAACAAATCTTGTGTGGGTAGAGTGAGACACAATTATAAGGAACATTTTCTTAAGCAAAGAGAAGAATCGTTGGGAAAAACTTTGCGATAATACTTCTTAAGGATCATTGTAGTATATATCAGTAAGTATATATTAGGTTGGGCTATTTTTAATTAAAACTTTACAAATTTAACAATAAATTCCATAAGTAGTTTTAACCGATGTTTGATCTTTCAATAAAACTACTTGTAGTACGTGGTCACAAGTAGTTTAATTAGTAAAACACATTTGCAACGGTAACGACTAAACGACTACATACTTACTTGAATACTTAAATATTGCATCTTTGACCAGACTAGCTGGATAGATTGCGTTTTTTATCTAGAATAAAACTCTAGGCAAATTGGCGGTACTACACAATACATACGATGTCAATAAAGGATCTGTGGTTTAAATAGTTAATATTCTCGATCGATCGGCAAGTGAGACTATATATTATTTTATAATTTTAATAATATATATAAGTATTACTTATATATTTGATAATATATAATAATAATATATCATTTTAACTAATTCTGAATATTTACATTGTGATTCTTGGCATCATTGATGTGAATATAGGCCTATTATTATTTCTAAAACCTTCGGACTATACCCACTGGCCTTTAAAGTTGTGAAATATTTATTAAAAGAGCATTTTAAATGTAAGTTAAAATTAAAACTTATATTTGAAATATACTTTTAAATGTACATGTGCTCGCAACATGTATATTTTCTTAATCTAGAAAAAAGGCAAAATTAACTATGGAACAAAATATACAAAGTCCAGAGTAAATTAAAATGGTCATCAATATACACTTTTTGATAGATTTTCTTAATCATGGAAACAAGGCAAACTCAACATTGGCTTCGGAAATATAATTTACTCATACCAGAAGTGTTCATACACGTTCAAACTTACGAAATTGTCTACGAAACTGTGGATAACTGCTAGTAACATAATAAAGACAAACTAGGGAAAGAATAAAACTATAGCAACTACTCTCAAATGTCGATAATATGTTGGTCAAGAATTTGAAACTACCATTAAAAAGTCTGACTGGGGATCCTGATTAATCGAAATTTGGCTAGCTCAACAGAATTTTACATTTTAGAAATAAAAATATAAATACAAACCAAAAGATCAGGGATCCTCGAATTCAGGAACAAGATTGAAACAAAAATATATCTCAATGCTACAACCACATTCTAATGTCTAGTAGTACTGTCATAAAGTTCAGGCGCAGACAACAGAGAAATCTTAGGGACAAAAACATTTACATAAGTCATCCTAGATGAAGGATAAACCACAGTTTTACGCTCTAGCTCTGCTGGAAAATAGTGTGCTCTTGGCCAGTAATTGATTTTAAAGTTCTGCCACCACTTAGAGCAGGAATTTCTCTTCCTCTTATAAAAATCTTTATCATCTTGATCGTGTTTCGGGCCTTGTAGATTCTTTTAAATTGACGCATATTACTGTCGCCTCAATGTATTATTCAATATTTTATGGGTAGTAGATCGATCAAAGTGTGTTACATATCAAGCATTTTACTCTCCGTGGTTTGGCCATAGCGTTCTACCACATGCGTCATATTAAAGATACAATTTATCTCTATATTAACCTGCTATTTAGGTTTCGCATGCAGTAATAGTTTGAGAATATCATTTAAGAGTAAGAACAAAGCGATTCTAAATAAATAACTGTAATAACACTAAAATACACAAATATTATCAAAACACGTAATGAAAAAGTAACCACACAATAATGATACAACTGGATAATGTACACTCTAAACGTATGAACTGTTCTGAGATTAAAGTATAGAAGGTATTAGTTACTAAAGCGTAGTTCGAGCCGGAAAAGTCCGGTCATTCTGTCACGGTGTAAAAGACTGCATTAGTGTACTCTCTAATCTTCATTGGATTAGACTAATTCAGAACTAATTCAGACCACAAACGACTAATAAACACATTTCAAGTAACTTTACCACAACAAATAAAAGTAAAGACTTAATTATAATTTTGACGATCTGTTACTTCGTATGGGAAGAGAGAACGAACTCCGGTTTTCACCATTCTTAAGTTTTGTATGCTCTTCAAGAGGGATTTCTTGAATAAGTCTTCATCCTTTTCAGTTTAGGAATGGACCTTGTGACAGAAGACGTAGTCTTAGGAATCGTATAAATTAAACTCACAAAAAGATTAATTTGGGGGAAAGCTGATCTAAGCATAAGGCTGGACTCAAATAATTTCCACAGATCTTTCAGCGGGTTTCCTGTAAACTCTTTACTGGAATAGAAAACTAATAGTTCATTTTTTATCCGAACATTGTCAAAAAACTTACCATATACATCCAACAAGCTTTTTAAAGCTGTTTCCGGAAATGAATCTTTATTCTTCAAAAATACACCTTTTGCAGTTGGGTTTCCTCCTCTTTGTAGTTGGGCCTCCCTCCTCAACAACTTCCTCATTATCTTTATCATAGTCACCATGAACTTAAAAGAGTACTGTCATTTTTTACCTGTAGTAAGTACACTATATCTATATATTTCTGTGTATACCTCTTTAATTCTGCCTTGAACTCCAGATATACGTCCAGTCCAATGACTGTACGTACTGGCGCCATCATAAGTTTGAGCAACAAGTTTTGCATTGCATTCCAAATTGTTTAAATAACCAATGATATGTTTTGCAATAGCAGCAGCGTGTTTTTCGTAGCTTACATCACTAAAACCTAAAAACGTTCTTTTATTGACGCCATTATAAATATATCGAAATACGATAGAGAATTGAGCTTTGTTTGAAACATCTGTGGTTTCATTAACCAACACAGCCACAAAACTTGCATTACTCAATTTTTCCTTTATTGATAACAGAAGAGGCGACCCCACAGCTTCAATTAAATAATTTTGAATGTCCCTTGAATGTCCTTTAAACAAAGTAGCGTTTTCTATGTGTTCTGTTAGAAGAAGATCGTAGTCTGTTATATATTTCAAAATCTCAATGTAACACCGATTAACAGAGTTTTCAGTCTCATCGTGACCTTGAAACGCTTTTACCTAAAAAAAACGTACAGTAATGATCAGTCTTTTAGGAATATCTCAATTTTCCTTTACCTCTTGATTGTGAATAAAGATGTCTGTCTTTAACTGGTCATCTAATGCGGTCCTTATTATGCTCTGACCAAATTATCCAACACTCAAAGACGATCACAAATGATTGTCCACAAATTTCGTGTCCTGCAATTAATTGATTTTACTAAGTTTCCCTAAATGGGTGAAACCACCTTTGGTCCAACTAGTATATTATCCTCTTTACCAAATAATAAACAATTCCAAAAAAACCAGCATTGAACTATGTATTAACAGCCAAATAGTCAATTTTTATTATTAGAGTTCGATTGAAAATGTTCGGTAAACTTTTCACTTGTTTGCACCAGTAGTCTGGAAAAGACAAGTTTGGTAAGTCTTAAATAGGCCTTCCAAGTTTTATTATTTTCTTTTTTCAAAAGGTCTAGATGAGAAGGGTACATCAATAAGGCGTGTAATAATACACTCCGTCTCCATCATTGTGAAGAAACAGACACAGCGGTACTATTTTATTCATTTAAATTCGCAACATGGTAAGATGATACTATACACAACTGGGAGTTTATATGTCCAACAAAACCAATAACAGTGACACCGATAACGTTATGGATCATACAGCACGGAAAAATGTGCGTGGGTATTACGTTATAACATAATTAAAGCCAGGACAGGGCCGGGCTTGGCGGCCAGACTGTGAGCGGGTCGCGCGGTAAGCATTCGGCTCTTTGGTAAAACTCTGACGACACGTTCGGCTACAGGGATCACTTGAATGTCTCCGTCAAGAGAATCTACCTTCCCTGGTCTCTCAACACCGTCTACCGCTCCCTCTCCACCCCATAATTAACCATGAACTCTATTTGCGTCCACCAAAGCTGTCACATCACAACTTCACTTCAGACGCAGAACATCAAACTCAAAGAATTGTGTTTTTAGAGCGTTTCAGACTTATTTATAATACCATTGTTAACGGTTTTAGGTATAAAATATTACAGAAATAATTGTATAAACCTAATCAAGTAGTGCTTTATTAGGTTCATCCCAACGCGAGCTACTGAATGTAGTTAAAGATGTAAATAATTTATGTAACTTGTAAGTATAATATGATTTAGAACATTTCCCGTCGTTAAATGTTAAATAATTGAACAGTATGTTTCGAATACTTTTGCCCCATTGGGAAGGCCTACTACCATGTACTCAAGCCGCAAGCGCTTTTTGCGCACCCCGGAAACACACCATGAGGCCTACCAGTCTATAATTTCAGCAGTTCCACAAACCGCCGAGAACAACCTATCAGGTCCTCACCGCTCCTGTCCAAATACCAAAGATGGCATACCGTTCCCTTGCTATTGAAGGGCAGTCAAAGAGCATGCGCTCAGCAGTTTCATCCTGTTCATTACACATTCTGCAGAGCGGATCCTCATGAAAGGTGCCGACTCTGTGAAGATTCTTCCTCAGGTGACCATGCCCAGTGACAAGACCAATAACCCGAGAAGGCATTGATATATTTAATGAGAGAAGGTCCGACGCCACCCTGGAGGAAAGCGTCCGTAATACCATTCTGCTCATTCTCAAGCCCTTATGCATGCTCCACCTTCTGCCATGCTCCGCGCGAACCCATTTCGAGAAAACCCTAGAGGATTCACACCTTGGAACACCGCAGAACGGTTGAGGGCCCGTCATAATATTGTCGCTGAGCTCTGGTTGGCCAGGGAATCAGCTCTTTCGTTCCCAGGGATCCTCTCATGACCAGGATCCAAACAAACTGTCACCTTGTTGATTCTGGCAAGGGAGGAAACGGCTTGATAGCAATCCCAAACTAGTTTGGATTTGATCACACAAGAGTTCAACGCCATCAGCGCTGCCTGACTGTCCGTGAAAATATTAATCGTCTTGCTCCTATATCGCAGACGATGATTCTCACGAGCACATTCCATAATAGCTGCGACCTCCGCCTGAAAAACTGTCGGTACGGACCCATAGGGACCACATGCTCCCTACATAGTCTCACTCCCATAATTCAAGCGCCTGTGCCGCTTTTTAGAGCCGTCTGTGAACCATTCGAGCTCCGCTGGTGGAAGAGATTTCCTTCCCTGTGACCAATCATCCCTAGAGGGTACAACAATCCTAAAGGGCTTGTCAAAGGAAAACTTCTGTGACATCTGATCAGAGATCATTTGCAGAGCATCCTCCTGTATCAAGGTGCTAATTCTACAGTGCCCACTGCTGCAGCCCGACCAGAGTCCCATCTGCTGAAGATAGTAGACACTCCTCCTGGCCATAGCCCGAATGACAATGTCCAGGGGGGCCAGGTTGAGAACAGACTAGAACTGCACCTGGCGCACTAGGAAAAGCCCCAGTGATAGCAAGGCAGGCCATCCTTTGGATACCCGCCAGACGAGCTACCAGCATCTTAGCCTCCGTTTTTGGCCACCAGACGACAGCTCCATACATTAGTGCAGGTTTGACTACGGAAACATAAAGCCAGTCCCCAGGGCCCTCCTATCACACGTCCGCATTGCATTAGAGACCATTTCCCCCTGGCGAGGACCCTTTCTAGATGAGGTCCCAAGTTTAGAACCCTATCTAGGATCACGCCCAGGTACTTGACCTCGGACTTCAGCTCAATGGAAGAGCCTCTGAATAGAAAAGAACCAATGCCCTCCATCTGTCGCCTCCTGGTAAAGGCAACCACAGTAGCCTTGGTGGGGTTACACTGAGGCCAACCTCATCACACCAATTTCCCACCATGTTCAGAGCAGCATTGGTCAGTTCCGTAATTGTTGTGTTGAACTCGCCACTCACAAGAATCACAACATCATCTGCTTACTCCTGTGCAAAGACACCGCTACTATTCAAAGAATTTAGCAGGTCGTCTACAACCAGGTTCCACAGGAGAGGAGAAAGGACGCCACCCTGCGGACAGCCCCTCATAGTCCTCGCATTAACACTTGCTCCCATGAGGGTTGTAACAACCGCCCTGTCCGCAAGGCTCTTATCCAGTCACATATTTGACCATCAATACCACGTCTTGAGACCGCATTGATAATCACCTGAGTAGCTGTGTTGTCAAAGGCTCCTTCGATGTCTAGGAAGACACCTATGTCTACACCTTTTGCTGCTAGCGTCTTCTCAATCCTGCGTACCAATTGATGCAGGGCCGAGTCGTATGATTTTCCTGGAGTGTAGGCATGTTTATTAGGATGTAGAGGTCGCTCCAAAAGAGTCCCTCCCATCAAAACCTGGCAACCATTTTCTCCATGGTTTTAAAAAGAAAGGAGGGCAGGTATATCGGTCTGAAATACTTTGGCCGTTCCATGCTAGTCCTCCCCTGCTTTGGTATGAACACTACTCTGGACACTCTCCAGGATATTGGAATGTACCTGAGGGCCACGGAGGCTCTGAACAGTCTGCACAGCTGGGGAAGGAGAATATCCAACCCCCGCTGCAAGCAAACCGGTCTCATACCGTCTCGCCCAGGAGCTTTGTAAGGACTGAAAGAGTTGGTCGCCCACTCGATCCTTCTGAAGGTGCGCCAGACTCCACTGCAAATGCGTGGCGCGCCCCTTATGTCTCCCCTCACTGTCGAATGGTTGATCACTCTCATGAACAATACAGTCCTGAAAGTGTGTTCCCATCATAACTTTTAGAACTCCTTCCGGTTCAGTAATGTAAACACCTTGATCATTCTTGAGACTACAAAGCGGCGAGATGGAAATATTTGCTAGTAGCTTCTGTAGCCTTTCACAACCATGCACACTATCGATGTCGGTGCAGAGCTGCTTCCAGGCTAGCCTCTTATCCGTACGAACCTTACGGTTGTACAGTGCAAGAGCCTCGTGGTAGGTCTCCCAAGCACCCCAAGTTTTGGCTCTCCTGAATGAAGCCCTGACCCTCTTCTTCAACGAGGCCAGTTCAGAGCTCCACCAGGCTACTTTGGATCTTCTCCTATTAATAACCGGATAGCTGAGATCAAAAGAGCCCGCAATCGCAGAGGTCAGACCGTCGGCAGATTTGTCCAGCTACACCGCGTTGTAAATCCGTTTCCCATCAGTGGGATCAGATTCTAATTGTGCCCTGAGGTTTTCCTTGTATGATACCCAGTTTGTGTTTCTTGGATTCCTATACTGAACTTTTTCCAGTACCAGTTCACCGATTTTAAAGCAGATATGAGCATGATCAGAGTGGGAAGGCTCCTCAGACACATGACAGCCATGCATCCGACCAGCTATACCCTCCGACAACATGGTCACATCTAACACCTCCATACGCGTCCTCGTGTGAAACGTGGGCACATTTCCCACATTTCCAATCATTAGGCTATGGGACATTTCGAATATTGAAACCTGTCCTCTTCATCAGGTATCAACAACCCTAAGGCATACACAAGGACATGCACCAAAACGTTTTCCTTCTATTATCCTTACAAATCGTACCACGTTAAAACAACAAACATCAAACAAACAAATACCTACCTAATGTAAACTTAAAGCTTCTGAAAATATCAAATACAAAATATTTCTTCAGCAATAAAAACTAATCTTTAATACAATAAATTAGATCATTTTATAATAATTTAATACTACATTTTTAATTTAATAATTACATTTTCACTAAAACCTCCTTATTTATTTTTGAATTAAACTTTGTGTAGAAAATTACTCATAGTGTACAAAAGGAGTAAGTTATACATAATCACTTTAAAAATTGAAAATTTGTTTTAATGTTAAAGGATTATCCATTAACTGTTGAAACTTTTGACAGTTTATGATTATTTACTCTGAGAGTAATAAAATATTATAACATATTTTGCTAACAGGTAACAAATTTCAGACATGAATGTGTGAACCAGATGTCTTGCGCCATAATGTGTTGTAAACTGATTTATTTTGTTGTCAAAAAGAAAAGAAATATTTTTTATGAAACAAACTACTTGCAGTAACTTTGCCGGTATACTAAAATTAAGTGTTGGCAAACATTTCAATGGAAAATGCCATCTGAAATAATATTTATCCCCTTTCGTGTGTTTCGAGACATTATACAAAGTACCAGTACGCGTTGTGGTGTTCTGTTTGGTTTATTTGGCATAAAATGTAGCAATAAATTGGAAGGAGAGAGGTTAAACAACCTTCAATAAAAATAAAGGCTACGTGACTTTAGGCTGGAATAAAGGCTTGGAAAACTGCTGTAGTAGACTTATCTTTAAGGTTCCAGGTAGTAATGTTTCCAGTAATATATCTCTGGGATCTATGGGGAAGAGATATCTTTTTATTGTATTTCATTATCGTAGCCGACTTAATCTGAAATTAGATATATTCAACTAAATTCTGGAAAAGTTAATAGCTGGAATAATACAATTTAACTGAATAAAGCTTAATTCCACTGACCATGACAGGAAGTGTTTCTTCAATCGCAAGAAATAATCAGTGATATTGCACATATTTATTCACAGATTCCAAAAACCTTTATAAATGAGGAAATTATATATGTTTTTAATAACAAACGTGTACTGTAAGTTTATCGTGCACTAAAAAAGGGTAATGGGGTTTAATTGAAACTAGTTTTAACTAGTGTAATTAGTTTCACCCAGAATATTACAGCAGAATTTCCTAAACGGATGCAATCAACACCTTATTGAATCCCTTCACAAGAGGACTTCACGTTAATCATATTAAGGCAGTTACCACCTCTGTGAGGCGACACACAGTATGCGTGCTGATTGTACTGATGCTTGTATATGTCAGGATTAAGCCAATTTGGGTTTTATATAATGTTCTTCGTATAATCATAATACGTAAAATTTTTGTAATTTTTTACTAACAAATCCTAATAATATTATAAATGCGGAAGTAAGTTTTTTGTTCATGGTAAAACTACACAAACTTTGTACTGTAATTTTACATAGGCATTCCTAAGGTGCCTAGGCATATTCTTATATTGTAAATCCTTTCGGACTACGCCCGCTGGTCTTTCAAGAAGCAAAATATCGAACCTCGGTCTCTATGTGAGTTCAAAGAGTCGGTAAAATACATTCAACTGTTATTTGTAAACATCATATTTTTCAGCACGCCCATATGTTTAATTATCTTAACCTATATTTTCAATTTGTTTATATTAAAGAACAAAAGCGTAACATAGGTTTAAATAATTTCTTATTTAAACATCGTGGATGAAAGGCAAACCAATTTTTCAATTCTGCGTCAAACAATACACGAGACACTAAATGCAATTTTATGATAAAAATCATCGAGGTGACATCGCATCAATTTCTTACTGATGAGTTATACGACACTGACTAGGTATATAAATACTTATATAATTCCTAGACTGGGCCGAAGAAATAGTATAAATGAATATGGATAGGGAATTAAGAACTTTACTGTATCATGTATTCTTTACATATGGATGGAATCTGTCACAATGGAAGTTATTTAAATGAGTTAATATTTTTGATGTTGATTTTAGTTTAGAATTTTCAAAACAATATTGAAAAAAAATTATACTATTTTGAATCCAACCTCATTTAAAAACTATATATATATATATATATATATATATATATATATATATATATATATATATATATATATATTAATAACTATATATTTATATATATATTAATAACTATATATTTATATATATATCGTCTTCTTATATTGTTTTTCAGGGTAAAATAGCGGACTCCAATTTTGCGATTTAAATATAATACATTTGAATTAGAAGGGCAAAACTTGAAATTAGAATTAATCAAAATTTTGCTTAACCTCTTGTCCTCTTAATCATGAAAAATGGGTACCTGTCGCATTATATATGATTAATTCCACTTATCAAAAATATCATAGGACCCTATCATATTACATCAAAAGTGATTTCACTATGAAAACTATTAACTTCGATTTTGGATTTCCTCTACGTTTATTTCAGAAATTGTACTAAAATCGTAAGAGTTATTCAAAGAAATAAACGGAATGTGACAGAAATTGCGAGCGAAGCCGCGGGTACGTGCTAGTCATGGAATATTAAGAGATAATAAACAATATGTCAATGATTGTTTCCTCTTAATAATCATAATAATAATAATGATTGCAATACACATTCTTGATAGAGTGTTCCATTATAACAATTAGTTGTCAGACGGTAGTCTTAAACATTATTGTAAATTTGGTAAAATAGAAAATTGTGTACAGCTCGGTTTAAAACTTCGTGCTTCTTTTACGTTCCCATCTTTGTTGACAAGTTTTGAACTTTGAGATCGCTGGATGGTGTTATTCATAACCATAGGTTCAGTAACTCTGCACCTACCAACACATGTTTTCAAGTTACAGGGCTTGACAGAAATATTATTCAATTCATGAATGTGTATTTTTCTCTCCCAGGCCTGTTGAAAACTTTGTTGAAGTAAATGTATAAGATAGTTTTGACAGTCATATTTTGCACTGGCTTCGTCATTGTTACCAATGCTGCTCTGGACAGTTCACTGTAAGTACACTACAATTTTTTCTGCCGACCCTTATTGATGGTGAACCAGTCCAAACCATTGCCCCAGTATTTGAAGTTATACCAGAAGGTTGTGATACTGTCAAAAGACAACAAAGGAAATTATTTTGAATATCCCAAACTAAAAGAAAGCCCTAAAGTAATTTTATCCGCTGTACAAAGTGTGATTAAACATAAAGCCGTCGAAAGACTGAAGAAATTACGTTAAGGACGCTAAACACTACTCACAACAACGAGATACGAGCAAGTGAGAGAGGCGAACAGAAGATACGTTCAGCGGAATCCCAAACTAAGTCGTGATGCACTTCGTAGATATCTTGAACAACACCCTCAAATCCACGGGATGCTGTCAGCCGATACAATGATCTTCATCCTGAGGTACACAAAGATGCAGTCTGCCTTTATGAGGAACAACATCCTGAGGTGCTCTTCATCTGTGCGACAAACAAGATGCGGTCACACGTCACAAAACACTTTAAGGCTTTCATTTCAAAAATCCTAAGCTAGCTGAACTTCGTCCCTTGCCAATGAGTTTGCTGGACTCATCGTTACCACGGACCAATGGCACATTGGAGTGATTTATTATTATACGACATTAAAAGCTACAAACTGAAGAAAACTAGTCTCTGGGATGACGACATTTTCATCTGCCCACACTGCCAAGCACCTCTGTTAGAGGAAGAAGGATCCTTTACTTGAAATTCTTTGCCAACTTGTTTGACAAAACCTAGACCAGTCTTCTAGAAGTAATTCAACCAGAGATAAAAATACGACCCTTTAGTTGTAGAAGTAGAAGTTATTGAAGCAAATTTGCATTGTGCTCATATTAGACTTCTTGATAGAAAATAGTCTATTCGGTATATTGAAACCGAATACGGGCATGCTATTCCCGTAAGGAGGGAGCTTGTAAATCGCTGTGAATCCCAATAACAATTGGGATCAGAACAAGTTATACCTTCTAATACGGAGACAGGTGACACCAAGGTGAAGTTCTGAACGAGAAGCTGCGATACTAAATTTTCGCATATAAGACCAAGGCACGACAGAAGAAGTTCTGCCTACTTAAATTACTAAATTACTTACACTGATTTCTAAATACGGAGTGTTATACCAACTCATACAGTCGTTCAGCTGGTTACAAAAGATGGTTTACTGAAACATAAATATATTATTGTTTACTCTATTTGCTTTTATATTGTTGTCCTTTTAGTATAATAAGGTGTAAATACAAGTTGTATTAATGTTTCAATTACATGGACCATTGTTTGCTTTTACTACATTTTGCAAACTCTGATTCTCCTAAACGTGGAAACTGAAATAATATGTACCTAATTTATGCTTAATCTCGATGGAAAAAAATTATATCGGTCCATAATATTGCATTTTAAGTGCTTTCACAGACTTTAATTTGCAAATTGCGTAAGAAGCCGTGGGTTACTACTGCTTGTTTAGTAATAACGACTTAGTAAATATGTTAAAGAATACAAAAACTATCTTTTAATTTTTTTCGTCCAACAGTTAATATCTTTTATTACTTTAGAAAATTAATATTGAAATATAAGATAATGTTGAATCCGGTTAAACATATTTCTTCTTTTACGTTCCTGTCTTAGGCAGCGTTTTGAATGTTGAGATCGTTTAGTGATTTAATCAAAAGCTACGGTGGTAAACTTATAGAAATTTGGCTAAACCAAAATATCTACCCTACTTAATGAATATTAACTTTAGACTGTAAGCTGTCTTAAAGTTATGGAGTTAACAATCGATAAATAGGTGAAATAGTCAGAAATGCTTAATGAAGAAGATTGTAATTTGTGGGTTCCAAATGAACCTACTTAAACAGATAATCACTAAGACTTTGCTATATTATTTCAAACGAACAAAATCAACACAAATAAATGACAACGACCACATTTGAGACTTAAAAGGGGGTGAAAGTCTGGCTTTATTTTCCGAAACAAATGAGCAGCAATCAGCATGCAGACAGGGATGCTCACGGCAACACAGACAATCAGAACGTGAGCCTGCACCTAATGAAACGGCCACATCACAATAGACCTTGGCTGTCTTATATTCTAAGGGAAACAAATAGCCTGCAAGTTCTCAGTTTTTTTCACGCTATTATAAAGCTAGGCTATAAGTGTCATGTTTAATAAGCTAAAACACTTTTAAATTGTCATTTTGAGTAATGTATTAGCTAAAGTATGTACTCATAATTCCATGTAGTAGTAATTGTCTTTAACTGTTATTGTAACGCTTTTGCTCAATATAAAATCAAATAATTTTATTTCTCTTTATTTAAAATATATATTTGAAGGTTATATTCTAACTTGAGTAAATTTAGATTTTTATTTATAATGGTAATTTAAAAAATAAAAATAATATCTTAAATTTTGTATTTTTTTCGTATCACATACTTATAAAACTTAAAATACAGATTTACTTTCTAATGCTAATGGACTGCAAGGGAGATTGGTAGGATTAAAACCACGAAAAGGAACAATTTTTACCTCCTACACCCAATATTACAAGTCTTGTAATAATTACAAATTTAGCTCAGTTTATTTTATTTAAGTTAGTTAAATATTACAAAATTATGACATCGCCTCTTTCTAAAGATCGACAAAAATGTAACATAGATAGCAGTAATACAGGTAGTAATAAATAAATTTACAAAAAATTTTCGTAAATATTTGAACCAAGCATTAAAAGATGAAACAAAATTTAATTTTAATGAATACTTTTTTAATGTTTTAAACTTCAAGTGTATAGCTAAACGTGTAATTATGTGTTAACATGTTAAAATATGAATGTACTGCTTTTTACAAACGTTTTATTCTGCGATTTGTCATAGGCATCTTGGTTACTAATAAGACGAATGTAAAAATATTCACCAACACTCAGCCAAATATCATGGATCCATGTACCGTCATCAAAGCCGAAGCTTCTTATATAGAAATAAAACTTCATGAAATATTTCGAGTCTATTTATCAGTTCGTGATCACTCAGTAAGCTTGCACTTGTCTACTGAAGTTTCTCTTCTGTCTACCTGAGGGCTGTGTATGTCTACCTCATATGTCTGAATATACGTCAGTCTGTCAGTTCACTGGACATCTCGAGATATAGTCGTGATCACTCAGTAAGCTTGCACTTGTCTACTGAAGTTTCTCTTCTGTCTACCTGAGGGCTGTGTATGTCTACCTCATATGTCTGAATATACGTCAGTCTGTCAGTTCACTGGACATCTCGAGATATAGTCGTGATCACTCAGTAAGCTTGCACTTGTCTACTGAAGTTTCTCTTCTGTCTACCTGAGGGCTGTGTATGTCTACCTCATATGTCTGAATATACGTCAGTCTGTCAGTTCACTGGACATCTCGAGATATAGTCGTGATCACTCAGTAAGCTTGCACTTGTCTACTGAAGTTTCTCTTCTGTCTACCTGAGGGCTGTGTATGTCTACCTCATATGTCTGAATATACGTCAGTCTGTCAGTTCACTGGACATCTCGAGATATAGTCGTGATCACTCAGTAAGCTTGCACTTGTCTACTGAAGTTTCTCTTCTGTCTACCTGAGGGCTGTGTATGTCTACCTCATATGTCTGAATATACGTCAGTCTGTCAGTTCACTGGACATCTCGAGATATAGTCGTGATCACTCAGTAAGCTTGCACTTGTCTACTGAAGTTTCTCTTCTGTCTACCTGAGGGCTGTGTATGTCTACCTCATATGTCTGAATATACGTCAGTCTGTCAGTTCACTGGACATCTCGAGATATAGTCGTGATCACTCAGTAAGCTTGCACTTGTCTACTGAAGTTTCTCTTCTGTCTACCTGAGGGCTGTGTATGTCTACCTCATATGTCTGAATATACGTCAGTCTGTCAGTTCACTGGACATCTCGAGATATAGTCGTGATCACTCAGTAAGCTTGCACTTGTCTACTGAAGTTTCTCTTCTGTCTACCTGAGGGCTGTGTATGTCTACCTCATATGTCTGAATATACGTCAGTCTGTCAGTTCACTGGACATCTCGAGATATAGTCGTGATCACTCAGTAAGCTTGCACTTGTCTACTGAAGTTTCTCTTCTGTCTACCTGAGGGCTGTGTATGTCTACCTCATATGTCTGAATATACGTCAGTCTGTCAGTTCACTGGACATCTCGAGATATAGTCGTGATCACTCAGTAAGCTTGCACTTGTCTACTGAAGTTTCTCTTCTGTCTACCTGAGGGCTGTGTATGTCTACCTCATATGTCTAAATATACGTCAGTCTGTCAGTTCACTGAACATCTCGAGATATAGTCGTGATCACTCAGTAAGCTTGCCCTTGTCTACTGAAGTTTCTCTTCTGTCTACCTGAGGGCTGTGTATGTCTACCTCATATGTCTGAATATACGTCAGTCTGTCAGTGCACTGGACATCTCGAGATATAGTCGTGATCACTCAGTAAGCTTGCACTTGTCTACTGAAGTTTCTCTTCTGTCTACCTGAGGGCTGTGTATGTCTACCTCATATGTCTGAATATACGTCAGTCTGTCAGTTCACTGGACATCTCGAGATATAGTCGTGATCACTCAGTAAGCTTGCACTTGTCTACTGAAGTTTCTCTTCTGTCTACCTGAGGGCTGTGTATGTCTACCTCATATGTCTGAATATACGTCAGTCTGTCAGTTCACTGGACATATCGGGAATGCAATAAGCTGCAGAAGTACAATTTTGCATACAACCTCAGCAAGCACTGTTAAGCGACACGATATAGCGTACTCTTACCTTATAGTTTAATAAGTAATGAAGATAAATTACGGTAATAAATCAATAATAAACAGGAATAATAAAATAAAAATATAAGAAATAGTTCTTCTTTATGTGGTAAATGTGTTATTCAATTTTGAAATTAGTAATCTTCAGTAAATATTGAAAAGGTGCAGCATTATTCCTGTCAATAGATAGATATTACTATTCATTATTGTGAATATCGCTATTCAATGTTGAAATTAGAATGTTGCATCATTTAAGTCAATAGGTATTTAAACAAACACTATTATTCACTATCATGAATATTGTTATTCAATGTAGAAATTAGAAATTTCAAGCATTATACCAGTCAATAGGTAGGTAAACAAATACCAAGAACCTAGAAATATAGCTCAATAAGACGTATTTAAAACAAACCGAAGCAAAGCAAAAAAAGATGTTAATAATAAAAGAATGCCCCAACTGCCTCAGTCCGAGCCGCAAAGTCGACCCAAGGGAACGATTAAACAATGCTCTACTTCGTTACTGTTCGTTACTTAAAACTTTCTTTATTTCTCGTTAAATGCCATTCCCTGACAATCTCTTTCATAAGCCCCTGGGAATTTTGATATTGATTTTTTAATTTACTAATATAATCTTGTGCATCCAATAGACGACTGAATATTTTCATTTGGCCTTTTTATTTATTCATTACATCCATTGAAGAGAAACTGTAATTTCATATACAAATACAGTTTTCTCTTTGCTCTTATCAGTTATATCCAGAGTTATTCCAAAATTTAGAGCAGATTTTAATGAATCTGTATTTGATTAAGTATACATACCTACACAAAGGTACTAATGCATGGTACATAGGTACTGTAGGTACCTATTTAGTATAATGTACCTACATAATAATTTTACTACATCATAAAATCAAATTATGGATCTGATATTGACCTAACAAGGTTTGAAACATTTATTATATTATAATATGAATGGAAAATACAGGAGACAGATATATAATAGTGAATGAACCATTTATTCAAACATATATTAAAACACGAAACGGTTAAGCGTGCTCGTTTAAAAACTGTCATTGAAGTTTAAATATTTTCTTCTGAACTAAATAATATTTCCTTTACGCTTCTGGGTTTCATAGTATTGATACTTTCTATAACACTATGGGATTTTATGTAATTAAAGTTAAATATTACTAACTCGCTTTATAGTCTATTCATCATCCTAGTTGGATGGTTGATAATGATATATAATTTGGCTTCTGGTTGCGTTACCTGTGAAATATTGCTCCCTAGTTTTGAAATCCCTTCGTATTCTTTTTGGTTGTTTGATAGTAACATTGCAGGTAACAGTTTAGACGGTTTACGTTAAATATTTATTTATGCTTTGCAATTCTTTAAGCATTCATCCAGGTTCTACAATCTCTTCTGTTGTTATACAAAGTATTTACTTACATAGATTATCAATGAATTCTTCTTTGTTTGCATTTTTATTGCTCCAATTTTACGCGAAAAATAGTTGTATTGTTAATTTATTCCATCTAGGTTGTTTAATATAGAAAGTGGATTTATTTAATATTATTAGAGTCCTTTAAAATAAATTTATGTATAGGAAAATTGCTCCTAATTTTAAGTGGTATGTCTCGATCATACTTAAAGAAATGTAACACTTTTTCTCAAGAACTTTTAATTATTTAAGGACCCTTAAATTAATCGCAGCTTAAAACTTTAATTTCTATATCTAAGTAATTTTAAAGGTCTTCAAACGATTTGCGTTTAATTAAACCGAAGATGTGAAAAATAAAATAAAATAAATTACTTTAAAAACACTCTAATTCATAGTTTAGGAAATAAGGTATGAATACTATTAACAGCTACAAAGCATAAAAGTGTGGACTAAGTGATGTATAATATGTAGCACTTTAATTATTACAACATTTAAAAATAAAATATCCCACTTTCTATGACTGGTGTAAGTATTATATAGCAGTCGATTAAATTAAGTAGGTTTCAATAAAAAATAAAAAGCCTACTCCTTGTGACATAATAAAATGTAATAACCTATCTTCAGAATTATATCTGAACAAGAATTACTGGGTAAGAGCATACATGGGAAAACTCAAACCCCAAATAAAAGCTTAAGTAATGTAATCTGGAGAATAATTTACAAAACTGGGCTTGTTGGAATAAAACCCTTTCATTTAGGCGTATACATTGTTGTTGCACTTAATAACGGATTAATTCTCAAGTGCTCAAAAATATTTGTATACATATTGGAGAAACTAGAAGATACACACTGCTACAAAATTGTATAATATATTTTGTAGTGTGTTTCGTGCTGTGCTGGTTGAAGTTTACGTGCATTACTTAATCTAGGCATAACTTACAGAACGACGTTCGTTTGACCCGGCAAATGTTTAGGAATAAAACATTACATTTTTGACACAAGAGTTATTACAGTGATCATTTATACTCTTTGTTAGTCTAATCAGTGTTTTAATGCATACAAGATTAAATAGGTTTATTACTTTGGACTGCTGTTCCTGCTGTAAAAATCTTGTAGAGTGCATGATAATTATTAAAAATAAATTATCGAGAACTTATACGTTACACAATAATAAAATATTGTTCAGTGAATTTCACAGTGGAATTACAAAAAGTCTATAAAACAAGCTTTTGAAAATCTTAACAAGATTTTCTTAAACGCTTAATCTTTTGTGAACACGGTTTGCTAACAAGACAACAAGAAAGGTACACAAATCAAATCCTTCGACTGTTTTCCTATTAAATTGTTATTTTAAACATTAATATGTTTTCAGAAACATACTTAATTCATTGACGTTTTCCAGCAATCACCTTTTCTTCGTATCTGATACTAATTTCGTATCAGGTGACAAATCAGAAGCTTTTGTGTTACAGAAAGGGAAACTTGAAACAAAGTCCACGCCTTGAAACATTCATCTGCACTTCAGGCTGTTCCATTGTTTTCAGACAAAATAGAATTTTAAACAGCTATTGTCTCTTTTAATAAAGGCTTCTTTTCAATTTTTAATTGCATATTGTACAATATATGCAATAAAATGTAACTTGTATATGGATATCTAGCTTTAAAGCATTTAATATCAAGCACAGTTGTTATAAATAACTTTGCATGCATGCTCAGAAGTATTAGGAGTAAATCCATAACAAGCCAATTATTATCAAATTTAAATTAAGTTTCCACTTTACCTATTAACTTGTATGTGGATATCTAGCTTTAAAGCATTTAATATCAAGCACAGTTGTTATAAATAACTTTGCATGCTCAGAAGTATTAGGAGTAAATCCTTAACAAGCCAATTATTATCAAATTTAAATTGAATTAAGTTTCCACTTTACCTATTAACTTGTATATGGATATCTAGCTTTAAAGCATTTAATATCAAGCACAGTTCTTGTAATAAATAACATTGCATGCTCAGAAGTATTAGGAGTAAATCCCTAACAAGCCAATTATTATCAAATTTAAATTGAATTAAGTTACCACTTTACCTATTAAGTAAAAACAACTGTTAATATATGACTGTTTGCTCTCATTCAGCCTAATGGTAACATAAAGTATGAGGAAATAATACAAGAATTGTACTATGAATAATTGTAACGATATTTGATCACACAGTTTTCACTTCAGGTTATTTATAGGATACACAATCCCAACACTCCCAATCCCTATTTTTCAAATTTTTACTAGAAAAGTAATAAAAATTGTAATAAATATTGATGTGGTCATATCCCACAAGATAGATTCTGCCATTCTTAATAAGACTTCGCGTTTTAAAACTAACATCATATGGTCATACGGCTCCTGAAGGCGTCTGATGTACAAGTGACACAGACCCCTACCTTGTGTGTGTTTATACCTGGTGGAAGCCACACACATATAGTATACCTGTTCACATACGTAATGCTAGGATCACTAATCTTTGGGATGATAATCTTGTCACTTAGTCCACGCGATATTTGTTATATATTACATGTGTATTTGGAAGCCAAATAATTTCTCTCATTACTAATCAAAGTACCATGGAATGTGGAAATACGTGACTTGGAGACAGGTTATTATGGTAAACCTTTTTGATAAATACGTTAAATTCTAAGACTCTTGATTTTTTTCTTAAATTGTTTAATAATATTTGCTTTTGAAGTCAATATTACTAAACAAATGAAGAGATAATCTCACAACATGTCCAGCTTGTCTATGATTTCCATTTAGTGTCATTAAGTTCCGATTACTAGAATGTTCCGCATTTCTTTGCTAAGAGGAATAATTATATTATGTTCAGGTTCTAATTATTTTTACAGGAATTTAAATGCCCAGTGTGTTTCAACAACAGCTGACTGTTACCAGAAGGATATACGGTGTCCATAATTCATATTACAAAATTGTTTCTGTACATATTTGAGGATAATTATGTCGTTTTTTTTCTAATCACTAGGTCAAACTTATGATTATTCATGAAAAGTATTCAACCTCTCAATTATGACTTATTTAAAAGTAATTTAAAGAAATAAAATAGTCATATACTTGCTAAATTAGAAAATGTTTTCGTAAGAATTAAGGTGGCTTAACTTTACTTGACCAGATTTTACGCACTATATTATAAAATAACTTTACCGTATTAACTTCCAATTTAAAAAAGGTTAGGTATTATAAAGTTATTGCATAGTAATCCACTCTGTCCACCGATAGCATTTCAATAAGTGAAACACGCATCTAAATCATCACTAATACCGACCGAGGTTCGCTACAATCAGCTTATAGCCTGTGCCTTCTCCTAGCGACTGAAACTGTTTAATGCGATTACAGAGAAATCTTCTTGCAAAGAACGAGAGGAAAAGCGTTGATTCGGCCCAGATGGGCCAATTTAAAATTGGTCTAAGGTAGTGAAGAAAAGTAATTAGAGCGTTTCCATTAAATTGTTATGTAGAGTTCCATAGCTCTGCTTGATTGTCTCAAAATGTCTGTTAAAATTGAAAATTGTGGTGTAATATAATAAACAATGACTGACCGACAACACACATACACGACGTATGTTTCAGGGCAATATTTTTAGTAAATATCTATTTTATATAAATATATGATCATCATAATTTTTAACGGTGTTGATTTTACGTTGGTAGAAAAATATACGAGCATTATATTTGGACGTAAGAGGGCCAAGACAAATAGCCCATAATTAATCAACTAGTTACCTTACCTAGTTAAACATTATCTTATTGCATCGGCTTAAACGGCTAATCATTTATTGTCCAACGTTAATTCTAACCTAATCACTTATTAAACATAAGTATTTTATATACTCGTAATACACATATCGTGTACTATATAATATACAGCACGGCAATAACTGCGACCGGTCCGGTCCAACCCAGCTGAGGCCTCTCCACCTCCCTTGTTCACTGCAGTGTGATCAATACAAGAGTTTTTTCTTTTTTAGATGCATTTCCACTTAAGAAAAGCCGAGTCGTACTGGGCTAGCCCCGTCGAAGTGTGGGTGCCCTGCCTTACTCACACAGTTATCCACGGTCTGACACAATCACACAATCAGATCCAGCTCAAGTAAGAACTCAAGTATTTCTGGTTTCAACACGTACTTTTGAAACAAGGTTGTGATAATTATTGACTACCTCGCTATTTGATCACTTTCCAGAATCGATGCATAGACATTGAACTTTCATTCTGAGTGTTTTATGATATCGTTATGCAACACAACATATCATACTTACGGTGAAACTTGACAGCCGGCTGTACCGATGGCCATCTAAATTATAGCCAAACGAGAACTTTGTTAAAATTGTAAGACCTTATTGTTTCATAGAATTATGAAAGATATCTCATTTTAATGATATGGTAAGTCTAGTGTGGACCCAATTAAGTTTTAGTTTAAGTTCAATATTTTATTGGTTTTTCTGAAAGAATTCGTTCTACTGTATTTTATAATTAACAATTTAAATATTCAGAAAGTATCCACATTAAAATAAAAAATCGTTTGGTTGGGCATTAATTTGCAACTATAAATAAAGGCGTTAAAGCGTTTCAAGTTACTCAATGGTCTTATGCAATAAGTCGTTTCACTACATCCGGTTCTTAATACAATTCCTCATTATCCAGCAACTGTTTCTGTATAGTCTCGTTAATCGGGCAAAGCTGCAAACATTGGATACGTAAAAACCAATGACACTTGAAGCTACCTCCCATGTTTAAAGACAATTTATAAATGCGAAAACGGCCGTCTCCGATACACGTTACTCCTCACGCAGTGACTATCGACTTCCGCTTTAATCTCGTCTTATCTCACTCAATATGTGTATTTTTGGGACAGCATTAAGTTAAACATATATATATAGAATCGCATTCAGACATCCATGCAATTTCGCTCTGTACAATCAACATCTCTGCTCCCTGGCTTCTTGTTCTTGCAGATCTTACTTTGTCCGTGACCTCATAACTCTTGGACTCCTCAGGGACATTACGATTTCTGGTTTTCTAAATTTTTTAACTATTTGTATAATATTTTGGACTCTGGTTTTCCAGAGGTTCTTAAATAATATATGATACAAGTCCTTTCTTTGCAGATGGATAGGTGTTCTACAATCTCTTATATATATATATATATATATTGTAACAATGAATGCATTTCTGAAGTATACATTGTTCATGTTTATTAGTTTTTTTATGTTTTATGGTGTAGGCTACGTTATATATTTTTGATTGCAGTCATGGCCATTATTTACCATTAGTTTATTGATTTAAAAATACGGTAGTGTACAGTTTGAATATTAAATATGTGGTAATTTTCTTTACTAAATTGTGTTTTTTCCCCAATATATATGTCAGACAATCAAACCACTGAGATTATACGCAATCACGATGATGTACTAAATATATAAATACTATGTATAGGGTTAACGCATACTTGTGCTAGCTAGTTAAAAAATAGTTCAATTTTGATTCAAAACCAGTCTATTACAAGCGTAGGCTACAAACAAACGGATAAGAGAGTTTGAGACAAGCGTTAATATCTCAGTATGTCTCAGCACTAAAGAAATAAAAAAACTACCGATGTATTGCACTAAAAAGGTTTGTACGAGGAATCGACAAGTTAATCTTGTGAGTCGCCAAGAAAGTTATCTGATGCCTTTCACAAGTCAAGGATACTCTTCGTTACATCATTTTATGTTATCTTCATCATGATTTCTCTGTTCTGCTTCTCGAGTGACGTTGCTATCCTTTCTTGCGATTTAAACGTGTTTTGTGACAACTGATATACAGTATGATAACGTAAGTATAGCGTTTATTGCAAGTTACGGTTTGTATCAAAATATTTTAAACAAATAACTTCACCACTATTGCTAGCATTTATATTAAAGAAGTAAAGTTACTTAAGAACTACAGTTGACACTTGAATCTAATATTAGTAATCTTTACTAATGTCGAACTTCCAAATAGTTAATGATCGTAGGATATCATTTCAAAGATTCGAGTTATATTAGAAAAAAACACCTTTAACCTCTTGCTGAATATAAAAACTATGTCTATAAGAAATGCCCCATTGTTATATATAACATTTTAAGAATATAAATAATTGAATGTCAAGAGTATGTTACTTGCTACAGGCAAACAAGATATCCTGATTAGTTTAAGCCAAGTTCTACACATAATACATGTGCGTAATTCTAGATTTTGGAAACAAATAGAGCATATATATATATATATATATATATATATATATATATATATATATATATATATATATTGCAAGTTTCTGAGTATGAGTAAGTATCTAGTAAATAATTTAAGAATGCGCTATTGTAAATATTAAATGCCTACTGACGTATTTGACTTTGAGAGCAGAAAAACATTAGTATTTGGGGCTTCATTTGTATTTTTGGAGCCAGAAAAAGATATGATACAAAGTTATTGGTTTCCAAATACATACAATATTATGTGCAGAATACCTTTTGGTAGAATTTAAAGAGATTTGTGTATGAGAATTTAGATTGTTATTTAGAAGTGGGCTTGGAGATCAGGAATATTTTTTGAACAAGGTTAGTCATGATAACTATACTGTGAAAGTAATTATGTGAATCAAAATTAATACATTTTTTTGCCGTAGAAATATATTTTGAAAGAATCAAACATCGCTGTCAGAGTTAATAGAATTTATTTAGAGCACACTTGACAAAACTTATCACTTTATGAAATGTATATTTAGATGAATTTAAGTTAAATATATTACAATCTAATGTTTTACACTTTTAATTCTCATTTTCTAATTCAGCTTTATGTACATAGGGAAATGTATTTAAAGTTGTTATAACATAATTCAATGTATATATGTGAAACAAACAATCAATGTGTTCAAAAAATGAGTATATAAATAAACAAAACCCGTTAATGATATGTACCACACAGTAATACATAGAGATGTTCTTGTTGATTAGGTATAAATGTCAGTTTGAAGAAGACTTTGCTACAAACATTATTATAAGTTAGGCAAAGACAAGTCAGTACATAAGTCTCAGCTTTGTAACTGAAACTTGGAAGTTCAATTGAAATTCCAAACAGGACTTCGGTACTACTTGGATGTTACGGACTCTGGAGCAAGTTTCTGTGAAGATGGTTCTCTTGGTTTCTTGTCGTGAAGGAAACATCAACTTAAAGAATTTGACTACTTACTTACCTGGATATCTACATATTCCAATAAAGCACCATAATAAATTAATAACTATTTTCACGTAGTTGAAATATAATCTACAGGTTCTAATTTACAACAACATTAGGTGATGAGGTTAATTAATAATAATGCAAGAACCCATTTAACTTGAATGTCATATAAAATTATAAAGTTGTTTAAAATAATTGTATCCACCATGACAAAGTTTTTCAAATACTATACCAAGCATTTCCACGACATGCTTTACTTTACAATGCTTTACTTATGTATAAAAAAAGAAAATTCTTTTGCTAAGGGAAATAATTTGTTGAAGTATTTAAAGGCCCTTTTATACTTTTACTCCTATAATATTTTTAATGCTGTGTTGTAATTTGTATGAAATAATCTGTTTAAAATATTTTCTCTGTACTTTCTAAAGTTTAAAAATATAATAAATTCGTGGCGTCTGAGCCCAAGTTTAGTGGATATGTCTTTTATATTTCTTTTACAACTATTATAGACATATTATACACGGTTTTTCGTGGCGGTGAATAATATAGTTAATAGAAACAAAATATTTAGCTAATATTGTCGGTTTTATTAATACATTTATGTAAATTCGTAGGGTCGCTTTAGATAAGAGTTTCCAGATGAAATCCATTGTGTTTTTGAGATATGTCTGTAGATGTTTGGATGACATCTCCTATAATCCGGATACCCTGAAAGCCCTATATGAAATAAGATTGTACGGTTATTTGGTTCTCTGGTAAAAATAAGTGTAATAACATAAAAATGTTGTGGTCCACACAGTGTTGAAATTGGCTCACAAAATTAAATTCTTGAGATATTTAAGCCTAATTGGGAGATCCATTTTCAGTCCGCAGAAGTTAGACAGAAACTTTAGTTGTGTAATTGTGTACGTAATTATTGACTTGGTGTAAACAGGAATCTTTAATGTAAGATATGACACCGGCAGCATACGCCTAAGAATTAAGATGAGTATGATTGTTGGAGTTGACAGTTAGTTACTTCAAATCCAAAATAAGTATTAAAATAACCTCTTAACGGCCAGAGAGCCCTATATAGCACCTATCTGTATCTCTCTATCTCTAACATATTAATCGATTCTGTGACTCCTTTGGTCCCCTTTGTGCCATAAGTGACTCATGCAATAATGTGCTTCACTTTCATTGAAGTTCAGAGTTCGAACAAGCCTATAATTTTATGATGTAATGTCCAAAACGTTGTTTAAAGATACTAATTTCTTTAAAATAATGCCCTAATTTAGAAAATATGAACAAAAAATGCGAATTATTCGTACTGATTGAGAGGTTAATCAGGCAATATCTAAAGATACAAAGGACGACGTTTTTAAAGAGGTAAAAGGATGTGTTAGCGCCCCACGATAAGACATCCAAACGATCAACTACTCCTTCAGCGTAAAGCGATAGCTACTCGCTCTATGACATATATATATATATATATATATATATATATGTGTGTGTGTGTGTGTGTGTGTGTGTGTGTGTGTGTGTTTTTTTCATGTATAAAAAAGAGCAATAACTAAGATAATTTAATGAAGTATAAACCAATATTATGTATTGGATATCGAAAACTATATACCTTAAAATATGCCCCACTTCAATGTGATTAAGTAAATGTTTGTTACATTATATGCGTCATAAAAATTTAATTCGTTAAACATAATGGTTTTAAATTTTGCGCGACTAAAGGAAGGACGTCCGCCTAAATTAAAACTTTTCACCCACTTAGTTTCAAACTGGTCTCTACCGGATATTCCATTCTTTAATAATGTCTCAAATCCTCCAATCTTTTTTTTAAAACAAAGGGTCTTAATCATTCTACGTTCTTTCACTTCAAAGGCAGTTTCGATACAACTGCATTTTAGATGTGACAAAGCCACAGCAACGAACATTTTCCTTTTTAATTGTTCTTTTATGGTTAAAATATGCCGTAACAGATGAAAAGGCCTCCTTTAAAATTTAAAGTTTGAAGATTAAAATTTTAATTTTCTTTTGTGTGTAATTAACCATAAGTTCAATAAAAATGGAATAAAAGTAATAATAGTATGGGATTTAATTATATGCATGGTTGAAACATATCCTTATAATATCGACCGTGATTGGATTCATCTTTCTGTAAAAGGTTTTCATATGTTCAAGAATCAGTTGTATGAAATATTTTTCCATTTTTTAAATTTGTCAAAGTGTACTAGTATTAGTAATTAAACACAATATAAGTCGGTTAACTTTGATTGAACATGTTTGGCACAAGGAAGGACGTCACCGCTTAAGATTTGTCATACATTCCAAGAAACTCTGAACATGTTAGCCATGAGTCTCTAATTTTCCTACCTCTAAATAATATCCGCATCTAGAGTGAAATTAATAATATACTAAATACTGTATACTATTTTATATATATATATATATATATATATATATATATATATATATATATATATATATATATATATATACAGGGTGTCAATTAAGTCTGGAACCTCTTTTTTAATTTTTAAACCACAATATAAAAAAATACCAAAGTTCATACGTGTTTACTGGTTATAGTAACGCATACATCTGCCCAATTACCGACCGGATAATCCCTTTGGGGGACGGTCCACAAGGAGTCAGACAAAATTCTTAAATAACAGCATAGGTCAAGTTTGGTATCAAATTAAAGGTCTTACTTAGCAGAGTACAATGCCGCAAACCGGACTTCAAAAGGTGGATTCATTCAGTAGTTATAGCTATTTGAATTTTAAGACAATTGAACGATGTAAATTATTAAGTATTACAAGTAAACACCAATTTTTAAGTACCTGTGATCAAAGTAAGTGTTTAAAATGTTGACCAAACTTGACCTATGCTGCTATTTAAGAATTTTGTCTGACTCCTTGTGGACCGTCCCCCAAACGGATTATCCGGTCGGTAATTGGGCAGATGTGTGCGTTACTATCACCAGTAAGCACATGTGAACTTTGGTATTTCTTTCTATTGTGGTTCAAAAATTAAAAAAGAGGTTCCAGACTTAATTGACACCCTGTATGTGTGTGTGTGTGTGTGTGTGTGTGTGTGTGTGGTGTGTGTGTGTGTGTGTGTGTGTGTGTGTGTGTGTGTGTGTGTGTGTGTGTGTGTGTGTGTGTGTGTGTGTGTGTGTGTGTGTGTGTGTGTGTGTGTGTGTGTGTGTGTGTGTGTGTGTGTGTGTGTGTGTGTGTGTAATACTTACGACTTAAGGCTTCAGGTTGATAACAAGTTGAGGTTCACTAGACGGTAAGTCAGAGAACAGCGTGATATCCTGCAATTTGTCTCTCTTTACAAGAACTTTAAAGAACAATGGTCGAGAATCACGGAACTGGTTCACAAAACTACTCGTTTATTGATGACGGTACGAACTTTACACATTATCTGTTACCAACAATTATTCAAATGGTACTAAGAATATCGTTTCTAATTTATTGCTACTATGAATATTACAACGCTTACCATATCTTCTTGTAAATCCCCTCAATCGATACTGATACTTCAATACTTGATACTGATACTTATTATATCGCGCTCATCCATATAAATTACTATTTTTTCATTTAGTTTTGTATAACTGTCTGTATTCTCAAAGAATATGCTTTATGTGTTAAAGCTTAATTTTGGTTAAAGTACTTTTACCAGTAGCACTACACAATAAACAGTAATTTAATAGCTATTAATACTAAGCATAATGAATCACTATTGACTAGTTTTGTTAAACAAATTAAAGCTCTTGTAATTTTTAATTTTCTGGTACCACTAACTGTTGTTTAAAAAAGATTTTTACGGTATACAATGCTGAACAAATATAACTATTCTTATACATATTGTATCTTTTTAACGCTTCCCTATCTCAAATACAAATTAACATTCATGTCATTATACTCGTATACTCTTAAACAGTCTATCTCACTAATTTGTTCATGTTAATTAGGGACTTCTACCTAAAGACTATTAAAAAAAATAATATTCATAAAAGTTTTTAATTATATTTAGGACATAATTTACTAGTTTTCGACATAAGAGAGGAATAATGCATAACATTAATGAATTGTCTGTTGTTAGAATAAGACAAATATATAGTAAGTGTACATGTGAGAAGGAAATGTAATAAAAACAAAGAAACTATAAATAGAAAGTATGAAACCTGACCCACCTCGTTCTTCTGTTGGTCATTATTCTATTGTTCATAGTTTCAACACCACTTAAATATACGTACAGTTATATATAATACTTGAATTGGCTGTCAGCTATTTGCGTTTATTTATAATGAATGTTTATAGTATTAAAAACGTAGTGAAAGTCTTTTTGGTTTTCCACTTACGCAAAGAGTAAATATCTGAACAGTTAAGCTATTATAAGATTAGCTAGTATTTTGCTTCTAAGTTTAACCGGTATGAACCGGTTTAGTTGGCTATGAACTCGTTTAGCCTGTTGTGAGCCAATGTAACCGGTTATGCGCCAATTTAGCTGGTTATGAACCGGTTTTTTTTTTATAATGTCTAGTACATTGTATCAGAAAATGTTTATTCAATTGACACAAACTTAACAACTAAAACATGAATTCGTCAATGCCATAACAATCGGCTGCAACCTCGCTGTCAGCTGAGGTAGCAGTCAGGTAGTGTGGTTGTGTCTCTGCAGGAAACCATTGCGTATGTGCAGGATCAGCAGACTGTAGACTCTGTCGCCACCGAGACACCCAAGTTTGTCGCCTGTCGGGAGGATCCGGCAGAGGCTCCTGGACAGTGAGAGGACAGGCAGTACTGAGAGTCGACACTGCTGGCCACTGGCGACATGCAGGTTTACATCACCAAAGGTACAACTTTCTTTTTATTCAGTTTCAAAAATTGCATCTAGCTATAGGCAATAAATGAAACCATAATTGAAAAAAATGTTGATAGAAAACCCACCAAAACTATATCTATGACCAACAAAAGTGTACCTTGTTGAAGGAATACAGTCGAAGACTCGCAGCAACTAGCTGAGCGGTTTGCTGACTGAGCCCACTGGTCAGAATCCTCCAGAAGGTCATCAAGTCTAGAGCTTCATTCAGGGAGAGGGATCTCTGCAGCGCAGATATGTAATTGATAGCCATCCTTAGTGTCTCTATCTTGGATAATTTCTGGTGCATGCTACCACTCTGGTAAAGGCAGGGATCAACGGGCATTAACCTATAAACGAAGAAATGCTATAAGATAATGTATATGGTTTGGATGAACGATCTGAGTAGTGGAGAGATCTCCATAGACGCCCAGTATGTGTGGGTTTTCATACGTTCTGTCACTCAGATATGCGCAGAAATGACTTATCTTCGATCGACAAACTTATCAACAATGATAACATACCTGGAAGGTCATCAGATTAAACTGTTCAGATGCAATATGTAGTTTGTGGCTATCCTTAGCCCACTATCTTGAACAGATGTTTGTGAACCAGTGAGACGGTATATGCAGGGGCCAATAACGATAACTGTATAAAGAAACCATTAAACTCATCCATATTGTTAAAATTGCCATTTGTTGTAGCGTTAACATTAAAACGATTAGACACTCGTCTAAGTTATTTGGTTCATATTCATCACGATATTACCAATACGATTAATAGATAGAGATATTATAATTGTTACCAGCCAGTCTTCTTCATTTACCACCAAAGCTAGAACTACATAGCCCTTTCTTACACTTACCTGAATGACATCAGAGCAACAGAGGTTGCGCGACATTATGTAATCCACACATTTCTCCACTTTATGAAGTCAATTAAACAAGAGTAATTTTTTTAAGTACCCTCATTATCATTTATTTCTTTTCCTATTTCTGTCCCTTTGGTTTTCCGTTTATGTTGTTGTAACGTAAAACATTACATTTTTTTACTTTTTTGCACTATTATATTAATGTTTAAGTAATCGTACGTGTTTGACGTAGAAATACCACATTTATAAATAAGGATAATAGAATTTCGTATATTTTTCATACTTATATGTTACAAAATGTATTAGATTGTGTAATATGCAACGATGGCAAATGCCCTAAATCCTCTTCTCCTTTAAAACACCATCAATGGTCAATAACAAACTTTACATATTTTTATAACTTGTAGGCTACTCTTTCGTTTTATTGTTAATTTAATAAAATTACACAATATTGATCTTTTGACAAATTCATTTATCTACTTACAACCGAATCTTGTCCAGAGCGGCATTCAGACAGTGCATCCTTGTCCTCTCTCTGGAGTTGGCCTTCCAGCGTCTTGCCTCATGTCTCCTGGAGCCTCCAGCACACCCGTTACCTCTGGAACCTCCAGTATAGTTCACCATACTCCAGTCAGAACCTCGCTTCCACTACACGGCTCATCCAAAGCTTATCTTATCTTCATAATTCTCTCTAATACAACACTTTATCTAATTAACAAACGTTGTATAGTATCGATCACAAGTCCACCTCCCTCCTACACACCAATAACTGTGACTGGCGCATTATTTTTACAAGTGCAAACAGATTTTAAACAAAAAAATAATTCTTACCCTCATTGTGTTATTTTAGACGATATTTTGTTTAAGAACTGTCTTATTTTGTTACCATTTCTCAAACTACAACTCATTTACATAGTACCTTAAGTAACAAGTTTACTCAAATGGAGCCAAAATTTGTACACAAACGAAAAAGTTTAAAAGTAGATTTTTGTGACTCCTTATGAACTAATTTTAATGGATTGAACTTATAACAGTGTACACCCTAAATTCCGCTTGCCAACGTACAGATTATTAACTCTTATGTAAGTATTATTATTAATGGATGTATTCATGTTTCCAGTTTAATTATGTTAAAATTAGACTGTAGTATATTAAGTATTATATTATAATGATAGATAGTATAAACATTAATTATTTGATTCACGATATTTGCGAACTACTCAACCAATAAACATCTACCGTAATGTTCACCGCTGGAAATATTTGTAATGTGATTAAATTGAAACATTCTGTAGCAATTTAACTAAGGCATGTACATGTTATTGAATTTCACTACGTTTGTTTGGATAGTTCTAAAAGAAAATTATATGTTATCAAAGGCGTTGTTACTGTCACATTAGGAATAACACAAAGAGATTATATTGCTAATATCTTTAAAATTATTTGACCAGTTGAAATTTTATTGTTTTCATGCTTAATATAAACGAACCATTGAGTATTTTTACTGTTACGCAATATCTCTTTATGTAAAATCAATTATTGTAGGTTCTCACTAGTATTAGGAAAAGGGATGAGTTGCGGAAATTTGAATTCCAAATGCTAAAACTCATCTCTCTGTTTGACTCATCACTTCTAAAGTTCTGTTCGACTTTTTTAAGGCTATAATTTTATCGGTAATCGGTACAGCAAATTTAATAAAACCGTATAAATATGTGAACCAGTTTCGATAGATCCTTCTCACATGAATCACTCCTCTGCTTACTGCTGGCGAAGTCTAAAACAGTACTTAATTACTCAGTTTTATTAAGAAAACATAAATATAAATAAAAAATGTGTATATTTCTAACCATATATTTATCTTTTTGTACAAATTGTGTAAATTTTTCGAAGAAGACCTGTGAACAACATTTCTTGCTAAAAAGGTATACACAATATTTACGACAAAAGTACATCACGGAACATTGCTATCTTTGAATTTGATGTATAAATGTGTAAGCTAAACGATATGGTAAGTAAAATATGCTACGAATATCCATAACATTTGTTAATCATGTCCATATGGACATTTACGACAGTTATGTAAGTCGAGCCAATAATATTGAATTATAAAGCATTAAAACGACATTATGGAACAAAAAATACTTGCTTCTTTCACCAAACAGTTAAACTGTTCAAATAGAAATCTTATTGGAACAGTCACTTATTGAACAAAGAAATTGTTAGGGTATGTTGTTCTTTCTTACAATTGGAAGAAACTTAAGACATTGCTCGTTGTTTCCAAGTTTAAACGAGTCTTAGCTTCATCTCTTTAATGCTACAGAACTAAACTTTCCATCAAGTGTGTATATTGACTTTAATGGAACACTTTTGTAGAATAAAGTAAATCTTGTATCCATTAGATAAATCGCATGTGTGGTTGTAACACATGCAGGTAATATGGGTAGCCTTCAGAAATGTGGTTAACTTTATAGCTAATCTTCAGTTCTTCGTAATTTTGTCATCCAACCAAATGTGGGATTTGTATGATTTCAATATTTCATTCATACAGATAGTCGTATACATACTTACGTAGTGTATACATATTTTACATGTAAATGAAAGACGTTTTAGACGGACATTAAATTTGTATTATTACGGTAATAATAATAATCACTGCTTGTTCCAGACAATGAGAATTTTAAAAATATTCCTATCTTTTCTTTGTATTCAAGCACATTAAGTTTAATAACTATGACATAATACATTATTTATTTATATTTATATTATTATATTATTTTTCACATGAGAGATTTTTATATTACCCAAAATAATAGCTGCATACAAGATACGCGCCATGGCTTTATTTATTCAACTCATACATAATCAGTAATGATCTTCAAAATTGATTGCATAAATACAATTTTAAAATCAGATAAGTTATAAGTATCAAGTTTTTTGGAGGTCTTACTGATGCTGTTCTATGGTGACTAGAAATACTTTGGTACGAATACATCTAAGGAATTATTTTGAATAAGTTTGTATGACGAGAGTTTCTCTGTGAATCACTTTTTACTTCAACATCGTGGCAACAAGGCAAACTAATTAGTTTATTTTTTTATTTTAATGAATTAACTAAATTGGGAATGTGTGCATGTAATGTATTGAATTTGGTTTCCTTATACATGTGGGACGACATATTCACACTAGCTGAGGGACCGTTTATTATTTTCATTGAACAAACCATACGCTCCGTGACCACAATGCGAGGAATCAACGAGCGCAGTTAGTCAATGATTATAGCAAGTGAAATCACAAAGCAATACTCGAGACAATAATCGCAACTTTCAAGACAGAAATTCGTCGAGGGGATATCGCATAAATTTCCCACTGATGAGTTATAGGGTACTAGTTAGATATGTAAATAATTATATAATTACTGAACTTGACTGAAGAAATAGTATGGTATTACGAACATGAATTGGCAAGCAAGAACGGTACAGTTCTTGCTTCCTAGAATGCAGTAAAGACTGCATCATTTTTAAATATGGATGCCCAACTGTCATAATGTAAGTGTTTATATGTATAGTATTGTTGATGTTGATATTAGTTTTTAATTTTCAATAGCAATATCTATAACTGTACAATTTATAAAACCGTACTGTTTTGAATCCAGCCTCATTACAAAATTATATTTTTGTCTATTTATATTGTCTTTTTTTAACAATAGCCTATAATGTTCCAATTTCACGTTTGAAATATATTTAATTTGAACTAGAAGTGCAAAATCTGAAATAATTTTGCTTAACGGTCCTCTTAATCATGAACCCTGAAAAATGGGTACATGATGTAGGATATATGACTAATTAAATTTTTAAAATATTTTAGGACCCTATCGTATTACATCACAACTCTTTTACTAAGAAAGCTATGAACATCGACGTTGGAGTTTCCTCTACAGTGATCTAAAATAGTTGAAGTTTTGCTGATCGTAGGAGCTATTCAAACAAATACGTGGAATTTTGAATAGAAATAGCCGCGGGTATTTGCTAAGATTGAATACAAATTAAGTAATAATTCTTCGCACTACTGTGTATGTCGCACTATGACAGCTGATATTTATTATGCGAATACAAAGTACTGGGACAATGCATGGCACATTCAGCTCTGTAATTCGACAGCTTTCACAAATGTGTATAGTAAATAAATTGAGATTTTCAAATAAATGTACTGACAAATCTAAAAATGTGTTGTCGTGTTAATGTTTCGCAATCCTGAGATCACGAACAAGGGAAGAAAATTTTTAATATTTTTTTAATTCATAGTGGTAAGGTGTTGAACTGATAAATTACAATTTTACGTTAAAAAAATTCAATTTATAAATACTCTTGTTGTTTTTCCGGACATAAATTTGAGAATCATTCACACACGAAGCGTAGTTTTAGCGAATTAAGAGCAAGGGCAATCAATACTGACTACCATGGGGAGGCTTGGTCCCAGCGTTTTTCACAGATTTATGTGCAATATTGTACTCTGCAAGGACTGCGTTCCTCCAACATAACATGCCTATAAATATTTATTGACCATAAACAGGATTACTAGAGGTCGTGTATCAGATGTTCCATAATCTTGTTGGTCATTGGTTTTAAAGAGTTGAATATTTTTAATTGCATATCTGTGTCTTACTATTGAAATGTTATCGTTGCACTAAAACATGAAGCATTCATGATGAGACTGAATATGAACGTCCACAATAGTTACTTCCGTCGATCAAAATATTCTCAATTAGGTATTTTTCAATTTTATTTTAAAATTATAAATATAATATTTTTATGAATTTTGTCCATTCTGGTGACTATAGCTCAGTAGATATACACCGTTAATTGATATCTTACAACAAACAGTAAATAAGATCTAGATATACATAAAAGATTCAATTACTAAACGATTCTTTTACTATGATATTTAGCCATTCCGATTTTAGTAATCAGTCTAACTGTTTTTAGATATTTTCAAGGCTGTGTGTAAAGTTTTATATTGAATACTGGAATGAAATCATGTTGCAGTCAGATATTTATATCCAGCGAGTCCAACTTTTAGTGCCACACTGCTACTGAAGTGTTTCAGTGGCCAGATCTAACAGCAAGAACTTATACAGCGAAGGTGAAATCTTTTATTTATGTGACCTCTTCAAATCCGTGACAACAAACAGGGAGGATACAGTAGGAACTGTAATATATTAATTAATTAAAACTTAAATTGTTTTCATTAATTATTTACATTAACTTAGTCTAAGGGAAGATTAATATAGGAGCACCCTCATAAAACCAATGAACTTGGATGGAATTTCGTTAAGCAATAAAACAATATTTTTCAAATTATTTACTAGTAATCCTATAGTAGTACTTTTTATATTTACCCACCAACTTTGATTTTTTTCTGGATTTTTTGTAGCGTAAGCTAAAACAAACAGATGCATACATCATGTTATAATGTAACAGGGAACTTCTTCCCTCTATATATTACTAACAGTTGCACGCTATTTCCTATTGAATAGCAGGTACGCTATAGGATATCCTTTTTGGCGAACTTTCCTGAAAATAAATTATGTTCACTGGGAGATATTCCTGTCTCCTGATACATTTCGCAAAAAGTTTAAAGATCAGTGTTTGGGGGCCTTAAATGGGAGAGTTGTGAAACAGGTTTATAAGTACCAAAGGAATTATACTATTTCATGATATTCTAACGAAATCCCCAACTCTTACTTCATACGAGTTATTTTAGGTTATTTGGAGTAAATACCATCCGTAGTAATCTTATTGAGAGCACTTATGATGTATTATGATGGAGGCCTATGCTCATATCAAAACATTTGTGGAGAGTAATGAAAATATATATACGTTCATCTAAAATGTTTGTAAAAAGGTCTACTTTTGGTCATTGTGATTAACTTCTGGTCTAAGGTTATTCCGTTGCCGTATTTGCGTTCTATTGTAACACCTATACAGAAAATATATAAATACACAAGTTTGGATATACTGGAAGTGTTTACTTCTTTGCATTGCCATCTAATACTGATCTAAAGTATTTCCGGTGCCATAAAAGTGTTTCTTTTGTTTCTCCCAACCAAGAAAGTGTACATATACGTCGGTTTGAAAAGTATACTTCGGTCAAAAATCGCCTACTTCTGGTCATTGCAGTATACTTCTGGTCTAATTTATTTCCGGTATCGATCATCTGTTGGGTACACATACTCGTATAGAAGGTTACACCTTTCTAGGACAGCGGGATGTTGAAAAACAAAATATAGTTCTTCTAGAAATTGAAATCTCTAGGGAACTTTCTAGGATTTCATGGAAATGCTTTAGTATTTGCTATTTAAGTCATGAGGCGTACTAATATCAAGATTTAAATTTTTGTGATATCGAAATATATATGAAGTTTTTGGAAGTGAGGGGTGCGAAAGTGAGGGGTTTGCTTGTTATATACAGATATAATCACCACATAGGTACGTACGTTATAATCTTTTATGAAACCCCTCTGGCTATAGAATATGTACGGTAATGAGTGACACAGAAAGTCAGGGGTTTGCTTGTTATATACAGATATAGTCACCACATAGGTACGTTATAATCTTTTATGAAACCCCTCTTGTTATAGAATATGTACGGTAATGAGTGACACAGAAAGTCAGGGGTTTGCTTGTTATATACAGATATAGTCACCACATAGGTACGTTATAATCTTTTATGAAACCCCTCTTGTTATAGAATATGTACGGTAATGAGTGACACAGAAAGTCAGGGGTTTGCTTGTTATATACAGATATAGTCACCACATAGGTACGTTATAATCTTTTATGAAACCCCTCTTGTTATAGAATATGTACGGTAATGAGTGACACAGAAAGTCAGGGGTTTGCTTGTTATATACAGATATAGTCACCACATAGGTACGTTATAATCTTTTATGAAACCCCTCTTGTTATAGAATATGTACGGTAATGAGTGACACAGAAAGTCAGGGGTTTGCTTGTTATATACAGATATAATCACCACATAGGTACGTTATAATCTTTTATGAAACCCCTCTTGTTATAGAATATGTACGGTAATGAGTGACACAGAAAGTCAGGGGTTTGCTTGTTATATACAGATATAGTCACCACATAGGTACGTTATAATCTTTTATGAAACCCCTCTTGTTATAGAATATGTACGGTAATGAGTGACACAGAAAGTCAGGGGTTTGCTTGTTATATACAGATATAATCACCACATAGGTATGTTATAATCTTTTATGAAACCCCTCTGGTTATAGAATATGTACGGTAATGAGTGACACAGAAAGTCAAAAGCGTATGTTTGTAACACAGCTGACATAATGTTATTAAGGTAAACACCACATTACTATGAACACAACATTACGAACAGTTAGTTAAATTAGATTCTATATAAAGTTAAAATCATCAGTAATAGGCATGACTTTTGTGTAACCTACTTCAGCAGTAAATAACTGCTCCAAGACACAGTATCCAGAGAGATCTATCTCCAGAGTCCTCTGCTGCCACAGATAATTGGCTCGGGTTAAATCTCTGTTCTCTCGTGGTTTGTTCCCAAACTTTCTCTTGTTGATTGACCCTTAGTTACTGAAAGCTTTTAATCTGACTTATTCGGATATTATTAGGGTGCACCTAATTATGTTTTAGTTTATGCTCAATATTTTATTGGTTATTCTGAAAGCATTCGTACTACTGTATTTTATAATTAACAATTTAAATATTCAGAAAGTATACACATTAAAATAAAAATTAAAAAAGCGTTTGGTTGGGCATTAATTTGCAAATATAAATAAAGGCGTTAAAGCGTTTCAAGTTACTCAATGGTCTTATGCAATAAGTCGTTTCACTACATCCGGTTCTTAATACAATTCCTCATTATCCAGCAACTGCTTCTGTATAGTAATTAGAAAGTATATCGACATAAAACATGATCGTACACCTGAAATATGTAACCTATATTCCATTAGTCCCTTTCTATTCTAATGCAATGCACACAAGACTCAACAAAACCCCGTTGTCTGTAGATTTTTAAAATTTTAACAAGCCTACGGAGTAATATATTGTAAAAAACTTTAAAACGTTTCGCGTGGGGTATAATTACTCATACAATGCAGTAAATCGAATTATTACACTTTTAATTTATATTTAACTAACTTTGTATAATTTAGTAAAAGATGCAAAAATTATATAGGTAGGGGCTCAAAATATCGAAGTGTATTGTAAAACACATTAAAAAATATATGGAGGTAATAAAATTAGGTTAAATGTCCACAAAATGTACGTGCTGTGAAAGTTCACTTGTAGCATCAATCAGCTAAGTGTTCTCACAATTGCAGTTTGTAAAGTTTAAAAAGTACTGATATTGTTCGTTTTGTAGAAAAGTAAAGAAATGTTCTATAAATTGTCGAGAAGAGTTCGTACAGTTATCGACGTTACTAAATCTGTAACGCTTGCAGAAACAAAGAGGCTACAAACTTTGAAAGTGGCAACAATGTCATAGTTCCTTCCCTTGAAACTAAGGACAAAGGACCTCAGAAAACTTTCCAAGTAAATGATTCACTTTCCAATTATCCTTGGAGTAATTCAGCTTCGATTATGTATTCTAATAAAATTTATAATTTGTAGGATACAGGACATTTGTAAGGTATGTACATTAATATTAACTTTGCCAGAAATATTTTAATAAGGTTAATGTGGATTGTATGATGTATGCAATGATATAAAAATTTTACAAACATGATAGTTTGAATTATAAAATGTGAATTTACACTTGGCAGTTTTATCCATTGCTTTTTTATTTTTTGTTATTGCGCGTAACACTCCTCAGCCGTGCGGAGTAGAATCAGCTGCTAAGACTATTGCAGTAGGCCTACTATGTGTTACAAATTACGTTATTTCAGTCTCTCATCCAATTAGCTAGTAATCTCTGCTTGAAGGTAAATTAAAATCGATTTTAAAATATTAATCACTATCTCCTGCACAATTACACATAATGATTATATTTAATTAAAATATGTAAAAATTGTAAGATTAAGATAAGAATTAGAATAAGTGTGAGACTTGTGATTCAAACAGAAAATAGATATGTGTGACGGTTTTCGCATGCAGAAAGATTGCGCTACTCTGCAGTTATTTTAATAAGATTTCTTGTTTATTCATAATAATTAAGGCTATAATTTAATTTCGAAAATTGGTAGAATATTTCGTAAAGGTGGCTTCTTAACGAAAGACGAGTTATTATAAAATTATGACTTAGTTAGCTCTGAGAGCTATCTCAAGGAAAGGGTTTGTCATACAGGATGCCCTAAAATTACCGTCAAAATCACCAAGAAACTGAACTCCACTCAAGAGAATGTTCATGCTTCCACGACGCCTTGATTAATGGTACTTCACTGCCAGCATGGTTACTGCAACCTGGTTCAGTATTAAATAACTAGACGAAATGTAAGAAGCAGCAAATTCGAACCTCTAGTTGATGAATTTGAATTAGTCCAAAGTTGAAGCATATCCACAGTAAGCACTAATTCGTTATTCCAACGGAAGAGAATCTACTGTGTCACTAAAACACTGCTCTCAAGTTTAGTGGTGACAGATTTGTCCAATTGGTCGGAAGAAAAAGAGGCGGAGAATGAACATGAAGAAGTATCACAAGAAAATAAGGAAGATGTAGCAAAAGACACTGAAGCTGAATCTAAACAGTTTAGTCAAGAAAATAATACAGTTTCTCCTGGAAGAGGAATAAGAAGAAGAAGAATCCCCGAAAGTTTCAATAACTATCTCTTAAACTAAAAGTGGGACATATTTATATAATTTACTCTTTATAAAACAAAACTAAATATTCTGTTAAAGAAAACAATTGTTTACACTTTCATATTGTATTTTAAGGTTATCTAGATCCTTAGTTTGTAAAATATTGTATTTCATACAATCAAGATTGTTTCAAGATTGTTATGTTATATAATTTTTGTAATTAAATTAAAATTTAAAGGATGACGATATAAATAAGAATCACTAACCTTAATCTGCACCAAATATTATATATTTTAGTTAAGAAGCCCAAATTCAAATAAAGTGTCTTAGTGATGAACACCACCAACCAACTATGCCATGTTGCCAATAGTGACATTGAGCTTTTAAATTATTCTTTATGAAATTTAGACGATGTTTACCACTTTTTAATGGACGCCACATGGTTAAACTCAAAGGATTTGTCAAATTACTTTCTAAAAATATACCTTCAGTAAGCTAGTAAGTATTTAACAGTTTATTATCTAACATCCAATACGACAGCGTTTTTTACTATATGAATATAATATTTTCTGCTAAAAACAAAATTGAGCAGGTCTTTAGACTTAAAAGAAAGCTGTTAGAATAATTAGAAAATTAAGTTATAGAGTCATGTAGGGAAGCTCTCAGGAATTCGGGATTGCTGACTTTGCCTTGAATCTATATTCTTGAGTGGTGGTGTACTGCAGATTTAGATACGCTTTGATTCTTGGCGGTAACGTTCATCAATAGAAAACCAGAGGCAGAGACAACTTTAGAACTCACCGACATAGGCCGACATTATCTCAACACCTACTGCAACAAGTTGGAGTAAAACTAATAAAAAAACTCCATAAGAGTATTAAAAATTTTGAATACCACAATCAATTTAAAACTCGTCTCAAAAGCCCTTTGGTATCCGATGGGTTTTACTCTGTTTATGAATTTATTATGAGCCCCTGTGACATTTGAACGTGCTGGATCTGAAGTCTGGGCGACTGTGTTTTGAATGTATGTGGGTGCAATTGTGTGTGAATGTATCGATGAGGGGAATACTTATTGAATTCATAAATTTGCTGACGATTGCGATGCAATTCATATTGTTTGTATAACGTAATAAAGGATTATTATTATAGTTTACTACATGAAGGAAGGGCTGGAGGGATGAACTGGATACGTCCATTTTTAAGAATTGTTCCAGCAGAGCAAAGAACAGCTAGGAAACCAATTTCGTTATGTATAAATGACTTTTTTATACAAGTTTATTGCAGTGGACGTGTTTAGTTACTAGGAGTGAATGTATGTTGTGTTAGGGAGGCGTTGAAAATTAGACAATTGACTGAGTTTAGTGAAATATATCGAATAGTTGTTACTGACTGATACAGGAAAGGATTTATTAAATCTTTATCAATTAGTATTGCTAATTACATAAACTTTTTTCCAAAGACAAAAAATATAAAATAATTTTAATATCTCGATTAGTATTTATGTTTATTATAATTCAAAGCAATTTAAGCTTTATACATGAACCATAAATTATTTTAATAACGTCAATAATTATGAAAACTTTAACCTACAAACACTGTTAAATTTTAAATGAATATTGTAAACTTGAACATAGACATTTTAGAGATTTTATTATTTTTTCTAATACTATCAACGTTGTAATTACCTGTATTTATCTTATGGATTAATGCAAGTAGTGCAGCTTATTTTAGCTATAAAAACAATCACCTGGTAACCTCAAATTTTCTTATTTCCAAGTAGTTATTTGCAAATTATTTTTGTTTGTTTGCTAGAAAGTAATCCAACTACCTTAACCCTCTAAATCTTTTACGTGATTACAAATGAATGAAAAATGATGTAAATGATGTATTTGTTTGTAGATTTATTAAGGTATTCGACTGATTTGATCATTTCATCGGTAATTGAGCTCTTTAGATAACTTTAAGGTTGTCCTCATTAAGATTGTCGCTCAACTTGAGGAGTTAATAAACTGCATTTACCTCCATAACAACTTGTTCCAATAATAGGTCACGTAGTCCTATTGTTTCATCAGTGATGAAGCCCTATAGTAGACGTTAAGACAAATATGGTCGATCACTGGGGAAGGTCAGAAACTGCATTCACCTCCATAACAACTTGTTCCAATAATAGGTCGCGTAGTCCTATTGTTTCATCAGTGATGAAGCCCTATAGTAGACGTTAAGACAAATATGGTCGATCACTGGGGAAGGTCAGAAACTGGATTCACCTCCATAACAACTTGTTCCAATAATAGGTCATGTAGTCCTATTGTTTCATCAGTGATGAAGCCCTATAGTAGACGTTAAGACAAATATGGTCGATCACTGGGGAAGGTCAGAAACTGCATTCACCTCCATAACAACTTGTTCCAATAATAGGTCATGTAGTCTTATTGTTTCATCAGTGATGAAGCCCTATAGTAGACGTTAAGACAAATATGGTCGATCACTGGGAAGGTCAGAAACTGCATTCACCTCCATAACAACTTGTTCCAATAATAGGTCATGTAGTCATATTGTTTCATCAGTGATGAAGCCCTATAGTAGACGTTAAGACAAATATGGTCGATCACTGGGGAAGGTCAGAAACTGCATTCACCTCCATAACAACTTGTTCCAATAATAGGTAATGTAGTCTTATTGTTTCATTAGTGATGAAGCCCTATAGTAGACGTTAAGACAAATATGGTCGATCACTGGGGAAGGTCAGTAAACTGGATTAACCTCCAAACTTAATCGTTTACCCGCACATGTAACATAGATTAAACTGTTAGATTTATAGTAGAGTAGGTGGTGGTGGTGGTGGTGGTTCATAGTTCAAAAGAACGGAATAGACTTATTTACAGTAGTATGAATTGTATGAATGATGGTAGAGCATTCTTGCGTAATTTTCTGTAAGAAATGGAAACGTATAAAAATTAATGAACAAATGTTTAATAAATAATATCTGCGTTTTATTTTGAAAAAGCCAATGATAAATTTTAAAGTTAATTCAACAAGTATTTTTGGTTGATTTTAGAATCAAATTTTAATTTCTACTCATTATGTACTTGGACTACTCCAAAATTCTAGTGATAGAAATGTGAGATTCTGATGCTTGTAATAAACTATAGAGTTCTTTTTATTAAGAAAGAGCGGATTATAAGTTCTTATAGTCTAGTAGAATGTAGATACCGCGCCATTTCATCCCATTTCTTCCTGTACAATTTGGGTACTGAGAGGATTAAAAACAGCTCAACACATGTACTTGGCACCTTTCTTACAAATCATCTAGTATCTTTACCAGCAAGAGTTAAATAGCGTTAAACCAATAATTAATAAAACTTATTATATTTTATTAATTAAACGTTGCATTTACTCCTAAGAAATAAGTTACGCTACGAAATCTGACCAAATTACTTTTAAAAAGCTATGACTAATCGTTTCTTAAACTAAATGAGCAATTTGAGCAATGAGAGAAGGTTACATAGCATGAGATTAATAAACATACAGGTATAAAGGTAATTCATTCATTTTGGGTCCTCTTAGGAAATCATGTTGTGCTTGTTGATCAGGCTGGTTAAAACAAAGCGTATTTTTATTCGTAGTTTCTAAAATATGCACAACTTTTTAATACATTGTTTTTATTTTATGCACATTTCTATTAAAACAAGTATAAGTAAACCTGAAATTTCAGTTGCAAACAAACAATTACAACTACACTAAAACATCCCGTTACAAAACCAATTCTAAACCATTATTAAGATATATTTAAAATATTTGCAGTATGTAGAAAATACAATGCTCATGGATCTTTTGATTTTAATTTTTTAAAGCTTAACTCTTTTTCTAAAGCATTGTTTAAAGCTCCAACTGAAGTCCTGCAAGTGTGCTGAACAGTCTCGCCAACCATGGACTGTGATTCGCAGCAAAGCAGATACATCTCCTCCAGTAACAACTCAAAATAAATTTGAATTATTGCAAACAAAAAAATACAGAAAACACCGACTACAGCTTGACATCAAACAGCAGTCAAAATAAAAAGCATAAACCTCAAAAGCACCGGCTGCCGCTCGCATACTCTCAACCTGCAATCTATTTTAATAAGAGGCGATAGTCATACTCGGCACATCGCAGGTCTTTATTTATTTCCAACGGCAGCAGCCAATTTACAAAGACAAGCATATATGGTAGAACAAGAGGACTGGTCGACTCCTCTACTTCGGTCACCGGTGTTTGCAAACCCGGCGCCCTCCTACTAGACATTGTCAGCCTGCCTCAGCTCGCACCTCCACCTGCGAGCACTGTCGGCCTGGACCATCCCGCGTCTCCACCTGGACCTAGGCTTCATTGCGAGGTGCTAATTGCCGGAACAAACGACCTGGCTACCGGCGCCCAGCACACGATCTACCAGCATCTGGTGCAGTACATCACCAACAGACCGGCCGACACTCAACTAGTAGTCGCCACTATGCCACATCGCTACGACCTTCAAGATCCTGACAATCCCATCCATGACGAGACCATGATCGTGAATGCTTTCATTGAAGAACTGGCTGCAGACACGACATCCAAGTGCTTCGTCTTGACACCATTAGCCGGAAGTATTTCACGAGACATGGTCTACACCTGTCGATGCGTGGCAAGAGACTGCTGGCCGAGATGTTGGTGAGGTGCTTGTCTACGCCCAGAACTCGCTCCGTTTGCACAGATAGCATACTGTCAGCTATCGCTCCTACGCTTCAACCGTGCGCCGGCAGAGCGATTCCTCTGGTAGCGCCATCACCGGTACCGACGTCCCCTCCATTACCCTCATCTCCAACGCCTTCTCTGACACTTTTGGGGCCAGCGTCTTCACCGTTGTCTCAATCAACGTCCGCTCCTCTCACTCTGCCGCATAACACCTTTGCTGAAGTTGTCGCTGGGACATCTAAGCCCAATTCAATTGCACAAACAACCAGCACTCAGTCTTTTTAGTAGAAGCTCCACCTCTGATCCCCATAAAAATTTGACTGACAAAAATAAAAATAAAACATTCCAATTTAAAGAAACACATTTCAAAAACAGTGTCATTTGTGCATCAAAATGCATACATGGCTACGAATAAGGTGGATGAGCTTACTCTCATGTGCGAGGAGCTAAATCCAGACTTGTTATTTGTGACCGAACACGGTTTTTAACAACAGCAATATCGAACATTTTAAAATTCCAAATTACCAATTGGCAAATGTTTACTCCGCAACTCCTTCAAAGGAGGAGGTGTAGCAATATTTCTGAAAAATGAGCTCTCCTTTACCCCTCTCACTCTTTTCAACCCTACAGACAAACACTGTGAACATACAGGGGTAAAACTCAAAACCAAACACTCTCATATTGATGTGATTGGTCTATATAGGTCTCCCAATGGAAACGAGGAATTGTTTTTTTTTTTGTTTTTTTTTCAAAATTCGATCAAATCTTGACTGACGTTGCAAATAAAACTCGCGGTTTTATAGTCATGGGAGACTTCAACATTGACGTCTTAGATGTCGACAGTCCCATGACAAGGAGATTAGCTGACTTGCTGAGGTCGTTTGGCCTGAACTGGTCGGTTAACTCTCCAACAAGAGTGACGGCCAACTCAGCGACCGCGATTGACAATGTCATCACAGATTTGACAAACGTTGAGGTCTTGGTGGTCGACACAGCCATTTCAGACCACTATGGCCAACAGGCCATCATCAATGGTCACGAGGCACCAAGGGTCCCCATCTCAGAGAAAACAATTCAGAGATACAAGGCCCACAAACATAGCATTGCTCAACTTTCAGCTAGCAAAAGAAAGTTGGAACTTTCTGAATTCTAGGGATCCCCTTGAGCTGCAATTTCAAAAATTTGAACAAACATTTCATTTCCATCTAGACGTGAACTGTCCTCTAAGGAAAACCAAACAAAAACCTAAGAAACGAAAGTGCACATGGATTACCAAAGGTATCCTGGTTTCTAGAAAAAAAAATATTTTTCTCGGAAAAACAAGCACACAGTTAACGAAGAGTTCAAAAAATTTTTTTTTCAAAAGTACAAACAAATTTATAGAAAAGTCATCAAAGCTGCGAAAGCCTATGATGTAAACAAAGCGTTGCTCACGTCGAAAAACGTATCAAAAACTGCATGGGCCTTCATCAAAAATTAAAATCTATTAACTGACAAACCGATTGAACTACAGATCAAAAAAGAACTACTCAATGATAGTCCTTTAAGGGTATCTGAGGAGTTCAATAAATTCTTTTACTCGGTTGGAGTTAAACTAGGACATCGTCCTCCATATAGCCAGCCTGTTCACATATTAGTGCCGAGTCCAATAGCTTCATTGGCTCTGGTCCCGGTATCAGAGGAGGAAATTGCTAGAGTGATACGAGGCTTCCCATCAAAACGGTCTAATGACTCAAATTATGTGTCAACGTGGCTCCTAAAGCAATGCTCTAAGCATTTATTGGGGCCGCTCGAACACCTTATCAACCTCTCTTTTCACTCGGCAGCGTTTCCTTCCTCTCTCAAAATCGCTATAGTTACTCCAATTTTTAAGAAGGGCGATCCTCTTTCAACTCAAAATTACCGCCCCATATCGATATTGCCGGTCTTTAGCAAAATCTTTGAGAAGCTCTTTCTTTCCCGTTGTGTGTGAATTTTCTGGACAAACACCATCTGCTGTCTGTAAACCAGTTCGGAATTCGAAGATCGACGGTAGACGCAGTCGAGCGTCTAGTCGATGCGATAGTAGAGGGAATTGAAGGTCGAGGAGATACTTTGAGTATTTTCTTTGACTTATCAAAAGCGTTTGACTGTGTCGACCATCAAATCCTCATTCGCAAACTGGAGTATTACGGGATGCGAGGAGTGTCGCTCAAGTGGCTCAAATCGTATCTCAGTGATCAAACACAATTTGTAGGCATTTCAGACGTCAAATCGGGAGAGGGGGGGGTTTGAGCTATGGTGTTCCTCAGGGTTCCATTCTTATCCCTTTACTCTGATCTACGTAAATGATGTTGGTTCATCGGTACAACAAAGGCGACTCGTCCAGTACGCAGATGACACGACTCTCTGTCTCAACTCAAAATCATAAGAAGAACTTGAAAAAATTACTTTCATTGAGCTCAACAGTGCAGTTCAACATTTCAATGAGCTCAATCTCAAAACAAATCCTTTGAAATCGAAATTCATTCAATTTAGTTTGCGACAAACAGATTCAGATTGTAGTCCTACAGTCATGTTAGACGAAACTGAAATCACTGAAGTGTACTCAATGAAATTCCTTGGATTACACCTAGATCGAGATTTGACTTGGGATTGTCATGTAGACTATGTTTGTTCAAAGTTATCCTCAGGCATTTATGTCTTGAGGAAACTGTCCGAATACTGCCCAACGCAGGTACTGATGACGGCATATTATGGACTGATCTACCCACACCTTTCTTACGGATTGGCATTGTGGGGAGGTTGCACAACCTCAAACTTTTCTAGAATTTTCATCCTTCAAAAAAAAAAGCATTTCGAACAATTGCAAAACTGCAATGGAGAGAGTCGTGCAGGCCAGCTTTCAAAAATTTAAAATTGTTGACATTACCTTGCCTCTGCGTATTGGAAACGTGTCTTTTTTCAAATCCAAATGCGAACACACACAAGAGGTAGTGATTTACACTCTTATGCAACTAGAGGCAGGGATGACTACCGAACTGGAAGACACAGGACGGTAGCTCACGAGCGTTTGCCTTCTCAGGCAGGAGTTCGAATTGTCAACAACTTGCCGAACTCGATTAAATGTGTCCCCATTCTGAAGGCATTCAAAGCTCGTCTAAAACAACAACATTGATTACACATGCGTTCTACAGTATAGACGAGTTTATGGCACACAATTGGGAGACCTCTCAATTGGTTGACTGACCGGGGAAGTGGTGGATCAATTCGAATGAGTGAGAGAGAGTGAACGCAAAAATTGTATGTATGGAAGGGTCTTCGATGGTAGAACGAATGGAAAATTTTGCTCGATATACTTGACGATTGCTATAACATTGTTTTTATGTTCTACGCAATAAATAATTTATAATTATTATTATTATTTATAGACTTGGTTTGCTGGTAAAGTGTGGTATTCTCAGATCTCTAAGTAAGTTTATTTTATTTCTTTGTACCATATAAAAACTCATATTTAAGATTCTTATGTTAATAAAATGTTTCTGGATGAAATATTAACCTAATAAATATAATAACCAGGACAGCACTCAGCTCCGCCATGTCCCGTCACTGCGCCGGTCCCCGCCCGTCGAAACGATCCCTCAAATAGACGTGGTGCGAGGCTCGGCCCGGGCTCCCTGAGGCCTTGGGTCCCGGTAAAATTATCCGAAAACCGGTCTGAGTACTGGCCTGGCTGGAAAACGATTTAGCTGACTTCTTTCTGGATTTTCCTGGCGAGAGTATGTTTTTTGTATTTACACTTTATAGAAGTGTCAGGAATTAGATGTAGGGACGAATGTACACTTACAGTTTTTCTTGTGCTAAGGAATCATAGTGACTTGATGGGATACAATATGTTCACCATGTTAACTGGCTGACGGAAGAATTAATATTTTGGTGCAATTTGTAAGTTATACTTACTTTTTTTTACCGAGACCACAATAAATAATTTCATAACGTTCTTGAATATACGAGTAGTTTAACTTGCATAAAGCACACTTTATTAAAGTTTATGTAGACGGATTATCTAATTGATCCCGTAAGTGATTACATTGACTCCCATAGGATTATTTGAGACAATATTTTCGTCATTTAAACTACAGGGGCTGCCTTGAGTCAACTAGATTCTCCACATAATTCAAGTGTGAGAAGTGAGTTTATAAGTCCTTGTAACCTAATTTCTATACACTCACTCTGATTAAGATTGTGTGTAAAATAATTCTTTCCAATTACAAACAAGGTCTGATTAAGAGGTTTGGCGCCAGTAGGCATAAGTGGATATGACGGTCACCCCACTTGAAGTATATATATATATATATATATATATATATATATATATATATATATATATATATATAAAATAGCCTTCATCTATCATTTTTATTGAAAGGGAAGGGGGATAATTTAGAAATTACTAGAAACGCCCTTAGGTGAAATTATCACGTAATAAACCATCTACCTTTCAAGTAACTATGCCGGAAAGGGCATTTTAATTCAAAATGCAGGACTAAACACAGATTGTAGTATTTATATCGATCTGTGGAAATATAACGGTCTAGATGTAAATAAACAACAAGCTTTAGTGCTGAGCACACGTATATGTATTATGTAAGGTCGTAGAGAGGATCGGTAGGTATTGGGAACATAACTGGCAATAAACTTCAGCAATACCGAGCCTGTTGCCTGAGTCTGGCTTTCACCCTTCTTCTCCTCTTCCTATCTTTCAATGAATTTCCTTTGTATCTCACAATATCAAACTTTCATATTCACCTCCGTTTTCCTGAAAATCCGTATGACATGAATGGTTCAGAATACTATGTAACGTAAAATTTGACCTAGATTCTTCGCACTCTGGTTTCTATTTGGTTAGAATTTCTTTTTAGCCTTATACTTTCACATATGACACACTTTATTAAAAACGTTCCTGAAATATTTTTTAATTACTATGAAACAAGTTGTCTCATAAGGTGCAAATAATAATTTTGTCAATAAATAATATTTACACAATTTATAAACAGAACTTTTGGAAGTTTGTGTACAAAATAAAAGAGAAACTAAATCGATAGTTCTCGAACAAAAAAAATACGAGTGCTGTAGTAAAAATATGTTAATGTGATCTGTACAACTGCATTGTGTTTCATATGCTTTGTTACTCTTATTTAAACTTCCATTCACTTTTGTTTATTTTTAAACCAATGTTTATGAAGTTTTTCTGGAATAAGAAAGTGGTAGTTTATTCAGATCTCAAGATGGTAAATTAATACAATTAATTATGAGAAAATAGAAGTAATACTCATGATTTAAACTTGGGAAAAACATATATTAATTAGGAAAAAAATAAACTAGAAGGTTAGAGGGAAAAAAAGAATAAAAAAAGAAAAGTATTACGGCAGGAAAAGAACATAGAATTACACAAGAGAGAAATACGACTAACATTACAACTTATTTACAATTGAAACAGAAAAATCGATTTCTAACATTAGAAGGCAGACTAGTAATTAGAGGTAGAAAATTAAAATGAAAAGACCTATCGTTACTATAAACTGTCGAAAAACTGAAGATGACCAAAAGTCCGAAAATACTGCGTTTACATCGATCACTTTGGCAGACGATCATTAAAAATGCACTCAAAGGTGCAGACTAAATAGCCCCCTCCCCTGACATCTTGGCCTGGTATATCATAGATTTTCAGGAAGACATTGAGACATAAATAGGAAATAAATATACAAAAACATTAGACAAGAAAGACTCACATAATATTAAAATTTGACATCTTACTGTGCCAAAAGTAACTAAGGATGTTGGATATGGTGTTGTGTGTTGGAAGTTTATTAGGAGTTAAAAAGGTTAATAAAGCCACCAGAAATCGAACTAAAAATTAATAGATTAAATGATATAGGAAATTGATTAAATTTGACAGCCGCCAGTAAAAAAAGGGACAGGGAAGCAGCAGAAGAATGCTTTTCTTGAGTAAACAGTGGCGAAAGTTAAAACCTAAAATAAAATATGGTGATTTGCACAAGAGTACAAAATAAAACGTAAGTAAAACTTAGAGGAAAAGTATAGCAAAAATCTATTCGGGAAACAGATTCAAATGAAGAGTTTTGGGAAAGAACTACAAGTCTGGAAAATGTTTAGTGTGTAGAATGACCAATATTGCCAGAACAGTATTTTTCTCCATTGCTTTCATCTCACCGATCACGACAGAAATTTTGACCAGAGACTAACCAAAGGAATTCACTGTGCATCTGAGATTGAACGTAACTTCATGACACGCGTCACTGGTCTATGGACAAGATCTTGCCGTACCAAATACTCTTTGTGTTATCTTTGTCCAGTAAAATTTTTTAGATACAATTTACAGACTTAAAATATCTAATTATTATTCTAAAAACTTAATTTTTGTGTTTTCAGATAAATTTGAGGTATGAAATAAATTTTCTCTCAGTAAAAAAAAATTAAAAAAAAAAAAAATTAAAAAAAATAAAAAAAACGGACAAACACACTTCTGTAGATTTTTGATTTTCAGTATTTCTAAGTTTTATAACGAATAATAATAAAAGTAATATTTGAAATGTGTAGTTAAAAATTCAGATACGATAAAGGGTCATCCATAATGCATTGCATAAAACTCGTAAGTAGTAAACTTTAATAATAGATGTACGTTTCACGTAAAAAAATCTGAATTGGTTATTTGGGTTATTGAAACTAAAGGTAATACAATTATAATCTAAAAAGTCCTCTCCGACTATTAGAACTATAGAGGCAGGTTTCCATTAGTTGCTAAATAAGGATGTTTTTGTAGACGTATGTATGAATAATGTATGTTTGAATTAAAAAGCGGTACGAAATTTCTAAGTATAGCAATATAGTATACAAATGAATATTGTCAATATTGAACTGAGATATTTTGCCATGTTAATTTGCTCTCATTGCCCTTGTTATGTCAATAAAATACATAAAACAAGATTTAAATATTCTACCTGCTCAGAAATAAAATTCAACTTAGAAGGCTTTTACTAACAGATATACATAATTTTGGAATGATTAGTTTTTATATAGTTTATACCTGTATTATTAGTTTTTTTTTCACTGAACGATGGCAAATATCAGGAAAATCCTGTTTCCTTCACAATCCTTCCATCGTAAAAAATAACCTTTAACACAAAGAATAGTTTTTATAGATATTATTTATATTTTATGAATATTTTATACTACGGAGGTTAATTGAAAAATATACTAATACCTTTCAGTTCTATAACATTTGTCATTAGGATATTAATTATTACGTCAATGTTTTATATACATGCATAAATAAAAAATACTTCAGTTTATGACGCTTTTAAAACACAGAATTTATTGCTCTTTCTTTATTAAATAGATTATTACATGTATGAGTTGAAGTAAATAAATACTAAAGTACAAAACGTTGTGCATGGGTCTGTTCTTTGATAAAAGGCTGCATTCATTTTTTTCTGGAAAGATGATAAATAGTACTTAGAGTAAAAGTAATACGTATCGTATAAAGTTCTCTTAGTCAAAGAGCGAGACAAATACCTGTTACTTGACAGCACGCATAGCAACTGCAGTGCGTACCGCCTCACGCAATATTACCTCGTCCTGAGATGTGAATAACAATGTGGCCAAGTCAGACTGTGCGCAGTTTTATTAAGTTTATGAAATCCTTGCTTTGCGTTTAGATTACAGTGGAACGTATATTACTGCCATAATGTTAGTTTGTTTGGTGTATTTTGCTAGAATACGAAGAAAGCTGAAGATGGTGGCCGTTTAATATAATATAAATACACAATTGAACCGTTATAAGTAAATATGTTTGCAAACTTAATTTCTGGTTAATGGAACTAAATCAAGTCAACGTTTTTACAAAGATATATGTATGGTTATAATAATTGTGTTTTCTTTTGCGTTTTTAAGATTAAGGATTTTTTAAATATTTTAAAGTGGTACGGCTATAATAGTAGCATGCCAGCATTGATAGTTATTTTCTCATCAGTGTTATGCAAATAAAATATCTAAACCAGTAATGCATTTCAAATTTCGAGATTATATAGCTTCATGTGAATTGAGCCGGAATTGATATTGCTATCGTCAAGCTGGTTCCCTAGACTATATTGCAGTAATTTTTAATACATTACATACACTTTGATAATATTCCTCATCTAATAATTCAGTGAAAGTTAGTGTATGTCTATCTATTTAGTGTACTATGTCTATCACCTTAATATAGGTTGAAACGTTCGATAATGACCCTAAACGTTTTCATCATATACTTGTTGGAAAGAATATTTTGGTTAACGGAACAACTATTTTAATTGTATAGCCTAGATATCTCTGTATGGAAACTTCATAACTGTACTGATGTCATTAAAAAAATGTTTTATGATAGTTGGTAATTGAGAGATAAATAATTTTCATTGTCCAGTGCTATTAAGAAAGCTTATAGTTTTGTTATTGTAAGGCTTGGAAAAATAAGACTATACTAAAATAATCAAAATATGCCGACGTCTTTAAAATTAGTCCAATTAAAAATTGACAATTAACTTTTTTAATATAGTTTAAATTTGAATATTTTACATAAAATCCAAATGTCTACTATTCTTTTTTCCCAGATAGTTCATATTGCAGAAAAATCATTAACGTATAAAACTTGCAAGTGCGTTGTTCTTGGCACATTATACAAGACTATTAAAATATAGATGGATATAATGGATTTGTATGACAACCGAGGTAATGGTTCCAGAGTACAGTAAGCTGCACAATTAAGCACTTCACGTACATTTACTGGCGAGAAGTCCCTCTCTTGTTGTGACCATTACTAATGGTTGTGTATACGAGTAAGAGCTTTGGGCAGTTTCGCTTCTATTACCTTGATCGCTTTCATGTGCCTGTAATTGTCCTCACAAATGACGGCAACTAAATGGTTGTTACTCAGCTTGATATTGAACTTGTCCTGGGGTTTAAATAATTAAATATCAAAATATAAGTACTCGTTAATCGAGATAAAAATAAAAATATTGCATATAGTAGGATTTTGGACATTTTCCATCTTTACTTAAAAATCCAAACTCTGTTTGGAGGGCTGAAATGTTCGCTCATCTACGAGTATTGCTTCTTTTGTTAGTTCGGGGGTGACGTGTTGCTTGTGCTCTTGGCTCCTGTGCGTCTTATTAAAATTACTTGAGTTAATTCTCTCCAATCTGGACTTTCTAATATGATTTAAAAATTATTATAACTTTGACTGGCAGTTCACTGCCACCACATTTTAAGTTTATACGCTTTTTGAATATTCTAAAGTTTAAACATCTGAACAGGAGAGAAGATGTTAATCCTCAAAACGTACAGTTATACTCGATATGTATCATATAACGACACCAAATGTCTGAAAAACTATCCTCTCAAATTATCAATCGTCCATAACCAACTTTAATCAAAGTATTACACATAACAGGGTATGTAACTTCGGTGATGTCGAAGGTAATATCATGTATCGTTGCCTATTTAGATAAAGGATTTTATATTAAGGATTACCTTTGATTTTCGTATCACATATAGAGGGCGCGATACATAATTATAACTTGGATAAAAGTCTGGTATTTATTATGGTAATGTTGATATATTGTTTATAGACTATTAATATAAAGGACCTTGAATATACTAACAAACCCCAGAAGAACTTGCTCAACATCCCGAGCTAGTTTGGTTTCCATAGCACAGCTATTTGTACAACCGAGTGCAGCGTAAAGTACCTCATGTCAGGTTTATCACTCATAAAAACAGTCTCAAGATATTGAACCGCATCCTGGAGTACCATCAGGAGTGTCATAAACATTGGCTGATAGCCTGGAATGTTCTCAGATTTTATATTTCGCTTCTAGCCAGGATCACATTATGTTGACAAATGATTATGAAAGCCTATCTTACGATCTTAGATTCTACAATAATTGTCTCTTTCTCACGTTTACTTTTCTTGGATATATATATATATATATATATATATATATATACACATGTGTGTGTGTGTGTGTGTGTGTGTGTGTGTGTGTGTGTTCTTTTTTTCTGACCACCACATTTTTTTCTACTTCGAAATGCTATTTCGAAGGATGAATTTTGAAATGCACGTGTCTCAGTAGACCATATTTAAAAGCATATTTTAAAGGCCTGTTGTAGACGCTTTTCAATCGAAGTAGACATACTATAGCCGTAGGTATTTATATATTTTCTTGAATGGGAAACTAGACAAACGGTTTTAGAGCATCAAAAGTGAAGCATTTGTTACGATTCATTTTCTAAAAGGGTAATGTTTGCTTGTTAATTTAAAATTTCAATATATGTAATAAATTCACAAATTTAGGGAAACTTTTGACCATATTTGGTTTAAATACTTTTGTAATTATAAGAAATTTAAAATGGGTTCACAGCGAACCATCTATAAGTAGCATGATAATTCTATAAAATAATAATCCTCAATTTTAAAGAGTGAATGATGATTATTGAGGTCTGTAACGACTGATAGTTAAATGTATTTTTTAGCAAAGCCCAATCCATAACTTTTTCTTTATCTTTTTTAAAGTAAATCCGCAGCAAAGTTTTTCTATTCTACACCAAAGGATAACAGGATTTTAGAGAGATTCCAACGTAGGTGTCAAAATTTAAGATCTAATATTAAGTGTCCACAGAAAGTAAAAAGAAACATTCGATAAATACTACCATTAAGTAAAAAAACTGAAGTGGATGTGTGTGTGTGTGTGTGTGTGTGTGTGTGTGTGTGTGTGTGTGTGTGTGTGTGTGTGTGTGTGTGTGTGTGTGTGTGTGTGTGTGTGTGTGTGTGTGTGTGTGTGTGTGTGTGTGTGTGTGTGTGTGTGTGTGTGTGTGTGTGTGTGTGTGTGTGTGTGTGTGTGTTAAACAATAGTATATATAACATGATTTTTCATGCAAGGTTTTTCAATTGTCAATGTTTTCGTTCTAGTTTTAAATGTTACTGTCATCCATAGTATATACCAGTCAAGTTCATGGGATTGCCTTTAGAAAAAGAAATTTTATTTCAAATTTCTTTAAAGTGTTGAGGGAAAGATGAGCAGATAGAATTTACAAGCTTCGTTTTTACTAATAATACCAACATGTGCACATCTCTTCTACGGTTTGCAAGTGTATTCCTCAGTTAGGCATAAAGTTAGGATTAATCCATCGTGTGTCAATCAAGCCCCCATTTTTGTGACGAATTCAGTTTATGGAAAATTACTTACATAGCCGCAAAACCAAAGGAACAACATTGTTCTGCTTTTGGCATGTTGGAACCAGCCAAATTAAAATTAAACACTTCTTTATTTTATTTTTTTTAATTAAGCACTTTTTTCACAATTTGCTAGAAATACTAAATAATAATGTAATCATAATCATAAATGCGATTATGCATATCCCATCATGGATTATACTCAACAACTTCTTTATTCAAATCAAATCAAATCAAAATGCTTTATTGCCACAACACATTATACAGAAATGTATGACATCGTCACAATACAATACATTGCAAAGCTTTTACTTAAGTAAGATATTCATGTACATTAATTTAGACTATTTTAAGGGCTTACAGTGATCAATGAATTCATTTACAGAGTAAATACTAATATCTAATAAAAAGGATTTAATCTCTCTTTTAAAACATGAAACAGATAAACTTTTCAAGCGCTCAGGTAGTAAATTAACCTTCAGGTATTATTCTTGCTAAAACCTTCCGATAATAACACGGTCATATCTGTGTTAGCTATGGTAAACGCAAGAGAAGCAACTTCCTATGACGTATATAAAGACAGCTGCTGCTACTAATTAGGTTTTATGAGGAGTACACAATACTGATCCACCCTTCCCCTTACATCCTCGGTATACACAGGATAAGTATCAGTTATAGTGAAAGTATTAAACATCGTCTTAGTCAGTAGTCTGTTGGATACTCACAATTCATGCTTGTGACATTCATTACGAAACTCTAATTACTTTTGTATGTGTGCGAAACGCCGATAACTGGAAACTGAATGGTGTACAAATCGGCAAACGAAGCTATAAATTTAACCGTATGCAAAATACTCATCGCACTTCTGACATTAGACGAATTAAATCAAAATTCGAAATATTGATAGTTATATTAATTGCACAATGATCAGATAATAAAGGTACAGTCTCTCATTGGGTCATGTTGTGTCGTTGAACTTGGATGTAGGGAATAGCATTGTATTGATTATATCCTCAGTTTTATGGTTTATCTGACGTAACTGTTCAGTGTCGTGTGTGTTCAACTAAACTGCATGTTTACTAGTAAACTCCATAAAAAGCATAGAGAGCCGATATGCGCTTAATGGCGACAATTTGAGCTCTTTATAGATCAAAAGAAATGTCAAAGCTAAATATTTTATTTTCAAAGGTTTTATTTTTTATTTTTAAAGGTATTATTCATACGAACCAATTAATAGAATGTTTTTAATAACTTCAAATAAGTATGTATTACCTTTAATACATCCATTTTTAATTAGTGTATACAAGTTATTTAGTTATTGGAACATATAGTATATATTATTATTGCACTATACTTATCTCAGCCAGTTCGTTAACTATACGAATCTGATACTACTGCAATATGAGTGATTATTATATTTCCCCTGATACCCACAGATAATATTACCCTGCTTGTGTTGAAAATATAAAAACTATTGAACAACATAAAATATTAAACTAGTTATCGCAATTAGAAATATTATTTCCATATATATTTTAATTATGTATCAACACTGTGATTTTAGTTGCACATATTCAGTAATGTTCTGATAAGTAAAAGACAGGCAGTTCTGTTCAACTGTATAAGCTTTAACCAATAATCACTTCTCTCCCCATGTTCAGAGCTGGGAACGTCTTTAATACGATTAGTCGAAAGCTTCTTGTGGCAAATTGAGTTGGGCGTTGATTGCATCAGCGTACATCCGTTATTGAATGTCTATTTATTCACGGATTTTCAGCAAACGAATTGCTGTAATTCACTTATGGTCAAGTAATTGATTTTCTAATAAATTTCCGGATTTTGATTCTGAAAACGGGTTTCGGTTGTTTATAATCATACATTTCCACATCAGTTTCCTGTTCTAGTCAACCACGAATGTAATTAAAAACTTCTATGTAAAATGAGCTATTTATTGATGCCATTGTTTTAGTTACAAACAAGTCTATAAGGGGAAACCTTTATAATGAAGTACATGAGCGTGTACAATGGCTATAAATATACACTTTGACAGATTTTCCTTATCGTGGCAACAAGCTTTACATCGGCGTTGGAAATAATGATTCGCTTGAACCAGAAGTACTCTTACACGGGGAAAGCTTACGAAAAGCGTGCGAAGCCGCGGGAAATAGCTAGTTTATATATAAATAGTTTAATACTTTCACTGCAACACTAGTGGTCTACGCTATTTATGACAGCGGAATTAGTCGAGTTAAGCATCCACCAAAGTTAATTTGTTAAGATATTATAGAATGCAGCATATTTTCTTATTCAAATGAAAGCCTCCCTTTGTTAACCTCGTTTTCCTCTGCTTTCCTCCAATCTAGTTTTACCGTTCTTTACACTGCGATTTTTCCCTTTTCTATCTATTATTATAGTTCAGAAGTTGAGAGTCAATTTGCTTGGTATAAACATATGAACTTTTTGAAATAGAATTTAATACAAAAATGGAATACTTCCGCAGATTTATTTTTCATAGTTTTAAACAATTTAAACCAACCATTCATCAGTTAAATAAATGTTAAATGATCATCAACATCATCAATAATAAAGACCCTTAAAGTGACGGCTTTGTCGCGTTATCTTCTTTTCTGATGGTGTTATGATTATTACTTATGTGTCTGGCGGTTGGTTTTAATTTAGATACACTTTATTTGAGAAAACCATTTATATGTTCGTATTTTAACCCTTTCTATACACTCCACCTAAACTAGAGAGTCTGACGGCCATTTTCTGATGGTGTTATGATTATTACTTATGTGTCTGGCGGTTGGTTTTAATTTAGATACACTTTATTTGAGAAAACCATTTATATGTTCGTATTTTAACCCTTTCTATACACTCCACCTAAACTAGAGAGTCTGACGGCCATTTTCTGATGGTGTTATGATTATTACTTATGTGTCTGGCGGTTGGTTTTAATTTAGATAAACTTTATTTGAGAAAACCATTTATATGTTCGTATTTTAACCCTTTCTATACACTCCACCTAAACTAGAGAGTCTGATGGCCATTTTCTGATGCCATGTTTCTGATGTGTGGTTTTAATTTAGATAAACTTTATTTGAGAAAACCATTTATATGTTCGTATTCTAACCCTTTCTATACACTCCACCTAAACTAGAGAGTGACGGCCATTTTCTGATGGTGTTATGATTGTTACTTAGATCTAACTTTATTTTATTTGAGAAAACCATTTATATGTTCGTATTCTAACCCTTTCTATACACTCCACCTAAACTAGAGAGTCTGACGGCCATTTTCTGATGGTGTTATGATTGTTACTTATGTCTCTGGCGGTTGGTTTTAATTTAGATAAACTTTATTTGAGAAAACCATTTATATGTTCGTATTCTAACCCTTTCTATACACTCCACCTAAACTAGAGAGTATGACGGCCATTTTCTGATGGTGTTATGATTATTACTTATGTGTCTGACATTCGGTTTTAATTTAGATACACTTTATTTGAGAAAACCATTTATATGTTCGTATTCTAACCCTTTCTATACACTCCACCTAAACTAGAGAGTCTGACGGCTATTTTCTGATGGTGTTATGATTGTTACTTATGTCTCTGGCGGTTGGTTTTAATTTAGATAAACTTTATTTGAGAAAACCATTTATATGTTCGTATTCTAACCCTTTCTATACACTCCACCTAAACTAGAGAGTATGACGGCCATTTTCTGATGGTGTTATGATTATTACTTATGTGTCTGACATTCGGTTTTAATTTAGATACACTTTATTTGAGAAAACCATTTATATGTTCGTATTCTAACCCTTTCTATACACTCCACCTAAACTAGAGAGTCTGACGGCCATTTTCTGATGGTGTTATGATTATTACTTATGTGTCTGGTGGTTGGTTTTAATTTAGATACACTTTATTTGTGAAAACCATTTATATGTTCGTATTTTAACCCTTTCTATACACTCCACCTAAACTAGAGAGTCTGACGGCCATTTTCTGATGGTGTTATGATTATTACTTATGTGTCTGACATTCGGTTTTAATTTAGATACACTTTATTTGAGAAAACCATTTATATTTTCGTATTGTACTAACTAGAGAGTCTGACGGCCATTTTCTCTCTTAGATAAATTCCTTTAGCGATATCAAGAAAATCCATGTTGATTGTTTATTCAGTCCTAATTGGCTCTCGATTCCTAAACTATTACGAGTTTCATCCATCCCAGTTCTACTCTCTGCGTGCTGCCGCTTCGTCCAGTACAACTCTTTCAATTTACAGAAACATGTGTCAAAATATTGGTAGTGGAATATGTGAACGCTTACGAACATTACGGTGTCTTTATAATACAACACAACAACTTTACGCAAAGGATTGATAAGTATAAATGTGCTGGAAATTTATATATAAATAACGTAAATATTGATCTATCAATGCTATGTATTTCAACTGCTAATAAACTCTAGTACAATTCTTATTACTCCGCTAAACAGAAAAAGAACATTGTTTTCATAATTATTACACATGTGCGTGTGAATGTTTTTGCATTTTTATATATCTTTATTATATCATGCACAATAAATTACTAATACTGATTACTGAGAAACTGACCACATGGAGTCCCTTTTACAAACTTATTCACATACTAAAGATCGCATATCGCAGGTGCAGGGTACCATGGAGAATACACAAACAATTGCTATACACATTATTGATAGGATGGCGGCTTATCCTCTCAGAGCATTTTAAAATCATTGAATAAAATGGTGATTTATATAGAATTTTCATATTGCAAGTAAATATACAGTGATTATAATATATGATCAACTTTAACATGCTTATGCAAATTCTAAATAAACAAAGACGTTTTGGGTTTTGTTTTTCGTAGAAGTGCAAATATTTTCAATTGTATAAAGAGTCGTAGTGACGACCAAGATGTTTACCACGATAGACCTCACTTAATAATATCTCATTTTTTAAATATTTAAATATATTGTACGTTAACAATAATTTAATTATTTTATAAAACATTTAAACTATATACTTATAGCATATCAGACAGATAACAATATTATATGGACACCATCTATTTAAATACTTTGATTCATACATTTAATAAAACTAAAAATATGTAATCATAACAAAATATTTTTAATGGACATTAAAAGCTGTAGAATCACATTTTATAACATTTAGCATACACATCTAATTTAACTACGCTTATTTTTAAATAAACTAAAAAGTATAATTGGAAATGTATATAGGAGTCAGTACAAATAATAAATTCCCAATATAGTAGAGTGTGCAGTAATTGAATAAAACTGTATTTGATCAAATTAGACTCTAAAATAACAGTTAATGAAAAAAGTATAATAAATTATTATTAAATATTATAATCATTAAAGATAGTTTTGTTTGTTCGGCTAACTGCAAAGCTTACTGCGCCCAGAGGAATTGCTGGATGTGTCATAGTTTAGTGCAACTTCCTATGATTAAGTATAAGCTAGAATATTATCCTAACAGATTTACACCAAACAACAATAGTGTAAGTTTTGCTAACCAGCTTTTAGGGCAATATTCATGTTTTGTTTCATTTGTGTTTGTTATAATAGGTATAAAAGAATAAATGGACATTAAAGGCTTTAAAATGCAATATATTCTTCGCCAAATAAAATATTTTAAAACAATATACCTTTAACTATGGCATTGTAAGAGTAAGAAATATGAATAGTATGGTGAAGAAATGCATGCATTGTGCATTGTCACAGTATTTGATAAATAATAATGTTCTCTATTTCACTAACAACAAGTTGTAAAGAGGTAAATAAAATGTTCACAGCTGTTCTGACGTCACCTGAAGTAAGAGTAACTGCCCCAAGTTCGTGAACAGCTGCACAGTTTATGGTCCACTGGCTGTGACGTTGGCAGTGGAGTAGACGGCCATATTTCCAGTCTTTCGTTCTGACTTTAAGTGTAACACCGGAACATCTTTAATGCACCTAGACACTTGGCTAGTTCATCATTTAGTTGTTGAGCAGCGTCAGAGTAAAGGGTCAGGTAAAAGAACAATAACATTATGGCAATGGAGTTATTTAATCCTTCCAAATGTTAGCTTAATGATCTACTGTTCCTTTCGTCTATATTGTACCCAACGAAATTTAAGTTCCTCCTCTAGAGCTCCGGTCGATGGCATAATACTAGAAACAAATTTATTTAGAATCGCCCAACATATCGCGTTATGTCTGGTGTTGATACACAATATGGACTGATTAAATTTAAATTATACCTTTGATACAAATCTTAAGCATAACTATAATGATATGAGCTCCAGAACCGTAATTTTGGATTAACCTGCCTCAAAGGACACTAACCCGATACATAGTTGTCATTTGTTGGCTTGCAGCCTTCTCTACAAGAAAATCCCATTTGATCTTTTTTACGAATTTGATACCCCAAACAATTCAATAAATCTGTACTAAACCAATTAACTTCAAACTAAATTTATCTCGTGTTTGTGAAATAAGAGTAGTCCTTTTATAACTTGGGAAGTGAGAAGTGATATTTGTTTATGTTATAAAACACAAGTTGAGTTTGGATTATGATAACTAATTGATTTTTTAGTTTTACAAAAGAAATTTATGAAAACTGTATTGTTTTTAATCCCATACATCTTATTATACAAGGCAATGTAACGATGCTTTGCCAATCTGGACTGCCTGAGAGGCATGTGGATGATCTGGATGCCTTCGCTAACTGAGGACATGTCGGAACGCCTCCTGTTACCTTTTCCCATGCTTCTGGCCGAGGTTAATAAATATTTACTCGAGAGCCTGAACATCTGTCCCAGTTTTATCTTGGGACTGATTAGTTGTTAGTATTTTCTCTGTGTTTTGAGATTTTATTTTGTATTTATACACATTACTTCAGTAAAGAAGAGGTTTATCATGATTATTGTTTCAGTACTAATGAAGTTTTTCTTCAAAATGATCTCCTTCTAAATGAATGTGTAATTTAATATTTTCCTAATTTTTTTAAGAATAGTTAGAAAGGTTTTGTGAACAAAAGGAACAAGCTATGAGTCAAATAAATGTAAGGTAAATTCCTTCATAATTCAAACATATGATCTTTATAAAAAATAATATTTGTTATGACAAACAGTGTTGTAACATTTTATCAGCGAGCTATACTACTGGAACGCGCACTGCCCATAAGCATGTTGTGTTTTCCGGTTGCACACAGCTGTGCGTTGCGGGTGTATCCACGAGCTCGCAGGCGCGTAAACTTGGCAAGGATTCGCCGCGATGTGCGGCGATCAACGGACGGCATCACGCATTTTCATGTCGGAACATGAAACATCGTTTAAAGCGGGATTTTGCATTGTTCAATTGTTGGCTACTCTTCGTGTTCAGAACAACAAGACGTCTGCTCAACTAATTTTTTTAATGTTTTCTATTTAGTTGTCAATGTTGGTAATGTTTGTTATTTTATGAACTTGTGAAGAGTTGCGCTGCGTACAACTGCACTTCCAGATGACTAAAGGCAGCCATAGTTTTTATTCACAAGAAAGTACTTTTTTGTAAATGAAACTTCATAAATATTACTGTCTCAGCTGATTAAAGTGGCTAAACTAAAACTGAGTGAAGTGGGCGTGAATGTTCAAAGTGTGACCTTTGACGGTACAAGCACTAATCTCGTGCTTTAAAAAATTTAGGTTATAAATTCCCTGAAACGCCATTTTTTTACTTGATACCATTAATTATGATATTTGTGCTATTTTGGATCTTCTATACATGTTAAAACTTGCACGAAATGCTCTAGCGGACATGAAAATTATTGGAATCTGAGTCAGGCAGTATTAGTTTTAAATATATTATAGAAAAACTTAACAACTTACGAAAACTGGGTTTAATAATGTGTAACAAACTATCAGACGACAAACATGCTTTCTACAAAAACCGAAAAATGAATGTGAAGGTTGCAGCACAGACTCTAAGCTCCAGCGCTAGCGTATGCTTATTTTGTGTGTGTAAAACAACATTCACAGTTCATAAACTGTTTACCAAGCGTTCAATCCGTAAGAATAATCTATCATCTTTTTGATTACTTGAACAGTAGGTATCCATTCGGAAGAGGCTATAAGGATCCAATAAAATTAGAAAAGAAGAAAAAGATGAGGAAATATTAAAGAGCAGAAAACTATTTGTCCAAACTTAAAAATGGAGAACTATTAGTGTTGGATCATGCAAAAAACGTTTTATTTAGGGATTTTAAGTAATATCAAGAGTATTTGTATTTTAAGAGACAGAATGTTAATTTAGAAGATGTTAACTATTTATTAGCCTACAAGTTTAGTCAAGACCATTTAGAATTATTTTTCTCCTGTTTTCGAAGGGTGAAAACAATAATAATCCAAATATTAAACGGTTCACTTGGGCAGTAAGAAAACTGATACTCGATACTGATACGAAATAGTGTCAGAGTTTCTGAGAATTCCAACCGCCTTGAATTTTATCCTTATTCACACCTTAATAACTATTGAGTTAGGTCATGATAGGTGTGATTTGGATTTGTCTTTAGATGATAATAGTGAAATTTAGAGTGCCATATAATGTTATGGAAAATTAAGACACTTCTAGTTTCAAGGATGAAATTTTATATTATATGTTTTGCATCATTGTAAGACGTATTGGAAAAAGTATTAAATATAATGACCAGTTCTGTAGTCCATGCCAATGATCTTGATCTTAGAATAACCTTTTCTGATTTTAAATTGAAGGGTAAATTAACTAGATCAAGTGATGATGTATTGAGAATTATAAAATATTGTTATTTGCTCAAGTTATCTGAAACAAATGCTACCACTTCTGAATTGACATTAAGAGTTTGTAACCATTTTACTGGTAGTGTTTTCAAGAGACATTTAACTAACGGCAAATTCATTGGAAGCCATGAGTTATTTTTGAATAAAATGAAGACTACAATATTTTTTGAGAATAATATCTCATCACATTGCCAAACTTGAAATTTCGGACCTAACCAAAAAATATAACTTAGGAATAAGGCAAAAATTGGCCAGAGGAATTTTATTTTCTAACACGCAGATTAGGTATGTCAGGTTTTTACATTTTATGTAGTTTACCTTGAAATGAAATATAGCCAATAAATAAAAAAGGCGTTTTTCGCCTTTTACATATTTTAATGTCTGTAGTCTCGTTACCGACGTTATAAAAAAAACCAAGTCAAAATCTCAGTTATTTTGATATTGTAACAAAAAATTTTTTTATATCTAAGAATAAAAAATCCACAGTAAAAAGCGGCTACGAAAATTTGAAACAATAAATCAATTGTGGAATATAAAAATATACCACTTCTGAATTGACATTAAGAGTTTTAACCATTTTACTGGTAGTGTTTTCAAGAGACACACGACAAATTCATTGGAAGCCATGAGTTATTAAGTATAGAAGGCGTTTTAAAGTGCTGTTAGATCATTACTATAATGCCTGCCATAAGGGCGGAGTGAGTTCTTGCCCATTTTGAGCGCCTGCAGACACCAGACGCAACCCCTGATTCTCTGATTTACACAAAATAGACTTTGATTTTGTATGAATATAAGTGATTTGCATGTAACGTTTTCGTGATTAAACATATTTTGCTAAATAAAAACTAGATAAGAATTATTATTTGGAAGACCATATTAAAAACGTGAACTTTCCTTTGTTTTTTTATTCCGATTTGGTAGAAGAGGTGTACTGTTATTTATTTATATGTGTACATATATATTTCAAATGATTTAAAATTAGTTTTCTTAAGATATAATTAAAATCCTTTAAACTCTTCTACAGGGAACTGCATTATATTGTTGTGAACAAAAACTAAGAATAAAATATCTAAATCATTAAAATTTACTATTTAGTGGGCACCAGCTGATTATGATACATTGTCTGAATCTTCTACCTCAAGATATTGGTCCTCGAACTTCCTTTTAATGAAGTTTTGCTTTGTCTGAACTTTTCCTAATTCTTCAGCAGCTTTTCCGCTGTTCTGTATTCGTTCACTGTCGAAGCATTGCATAGTCGCAAGGAAATACTGTATGTCCTATTTTCAATTTAAAACTATATAAAACTTTACCTTTACTATAATATCAATTATTTAAGCATAATATAGCATCTTTTACTAAAAATTACATGTATTTATTTTAATAAATGGCATTTTTGGAACACGGGACGAAATTAGATTGTTCTGGGATTCGTTGGGATTTTTAGTTGACATTTCTCAATAATTCAAGACATGAAAGACTCATAAAAATAGGTTTTATTTCTTCAATTGTTATTCGGACAACTAGAAAAGAATTTTATTATTATTATTGTTTATTTTCAATAATAGCAATGTTGAATTTGCCCAAATTGCCCAATGTTTTGCTCTTTGGGATATAGGTTATTTTGGGTTATAACCATTATCCATTGCTGGACATAACATGGATATAAGTGGTCCAGACTGCTTATTTTAAATAGCATCAGCAGTGGCAGTGTCTTCTGATTGTCATGGCGTAAAATATTTATATGTGTCAGTTAGTCGATGTTTTCCTGATAAGAATTTCCAATTTGTTTTCAGATTAGGATTGTTAAACTACAATTTTTTATTTTGGTAAAGTCAGAACAATATTAGCTATAGAATGGGTTGAAATAAGAAATTCATGACCTTCAAGAGATGAAATGTAAAATAATTTTTAGTCTCCGTTATGATTCTACAGAAATCTTCATGCATTTCATCTTCAGTTGGTCTGTTTTACATTAATGTTGAGTAGTTAGCTAACTACGGTACCTGCATGTGGTAAATATTAACTGTTGATTAATTTACGATGAATTTGCGCCCTGTTAACGGTATCGTTGGGCGTTTACTGCGTGATCACTGTCGGCCCGAGGTCGCTTTAGTGGCTATTTACTTCTATAATCCGCTTTGTTCACTACAAAATCCTGAAATCACAAGAAATTGTGCGATAATTGATAGTGACAGTACGTACACTGCCGATATGAAGACAATTGCTTATAGTAAAATTGAAACGCATTTAAAGGACTACAATATACGTTCGACGAAGCCACAAAACAATAAAAATTACATCGCGTTTTTTATAAACTTTTCTCAAGACACACAGACTAATGGTAGGTATAAGGGTATATTTTGTTTACCAATTCTAGTTTAATGGCAGGTGTAAAACATATATCTGAACATACACTCATCCATACATCCAAGTATCCCTATATATGACTATGACTATAATTACCATTCGAGATTAATTTGCCTGATATACATGGTATGGTGACTTTAAATGGTTGAATTTTAATTAAGGGGATACTTGAAAATATTAAAAAGATCTATCAACCAACTAGGTAAAAGATTTAAATGGTTGCAATTACCTAAACGGGTAATAAAAAAATGTTAGTTTGAAACTCATTACATTTCAACAAAGGTGATAAATTTATATTGTTGTATACTCCTGAAATCTATGTGCAGTTGCCATATACAGGGTGATTCATAAAATGTGTGCAATATTTCAGGACTTGATACAGGTCATCAAAACAAGGAAAAAACTCCATTGCACATGGGTCCGGAAACGTACCGTTTTACTGTCTGTCTGTCTGTTTGTGTTTTCTTGTAAATCATCATAAATAATAAACTACAAGAGATAACGAGTTGACATTTGGTACACTTACTTTAGGTATATTTTTCTAACATGGAACAAAATAAACTTAATTTTGCTCGTTTTGTTAGAAAATGGTGGACAGATAAATTCTTTAAATAATCATAACTCTTAGGGCTTTTATTTGAAAATAAAACTTTTAAATGAAAACAATGTGCGCTATTTTCTTATAAAAACGACAATATATTTTTTGCACTGATATTCGTATTATTAACAAAACTGTGAATTTTTTTTGTAAACCTATTACAAGTCTTTTTGCAAAAAGGCTGCTGAGTCTAGACTCGGGCAGTTTGTTATGGAGTGGCCAGTGCATTCTAAAATTCAGAATACAAATAAAAATTTTTTTTTGAACAAACATAACAAATAAAAAACATCTTTACTGTATAATTAGTAAAATTATTCTTGTAAACACCGGATCAGAAATATTAAGTTTTTAATCAGCTGCCAATTAGAGGTCTGCTGTTTTAGTAATCAGCTGTTTTAGCAATCAGCTGTTTTAGCAATCAGCTGTTTTTTTTTACAAGTTTTGTTTGTAACAATGGTGTTTAATTATTTCCAAATTGTCTCATAAGGATTTGCCTACAATATGACCACCTTTAGTAAACAAGAGTATGCTGATATTGTTTTTGTTTATGGATTGTGTAACGGGAATTCACTTCAAGCTTGTGCTGAGTATGCAAGACGATATCCCAACAGGCGTCATCCATCAAGAGCAGTGTTTTTCAAGAAACTTTTCAACGCTTGTCAGACACAGGAATCTACAGATAACCTTAAACATAACGCTGGTCGCAATTCCACTTCACACGGTAGAGGAAGAAGAAGACGTAATTAATATGGTTGATGATGATCCAACAATTAGCACACGTCGTGTGGCTACACGTTTTTAGGAATGTCACAAAGTTTTTGTTTGGAAGACTTTAAAGCGAGAGGAAATGTACCCATATCATGTACAAACTACAAGCGTTGCAACCTGGTGATAGTGTGAGGAGGGTTGTATTTTGTGAATGGTTGTTAAATGAAGTAGAAAACAACCAAAACTTCATCTCTAGTGTAATGTGGACGGATGAATCACATTTCAGTAGGGATGGGATAAACAATTTCCATAACACCCATATCTGGTCAATAAACAATCCTCATGAGACGAGACAAAGGCGTTTTTCAACAAAGGATTTGGTTACAATGTCTGGGCATCTATTTACAATGGACGCCTTTACATGCAAGCTCTGGGTAATGTACCTCTCAATGGTGTATCATATCTAAACTTACTCCAAACAACAGTTGAAGACATTCTAGATGAAATTCCTCTTGGTGATCGCCGCACACTGTGGTATCAACTAGATGGTGCACCTCACCTCACAACGCTAGGATTGCGACAGATCACCTAAATCCTGAGTTTCCTAATAGGTGGAAAGGGGAACGCTGGACCCGTGAACTGGCCACCAAGGTCTCCCGACCTAAATCCATTGGACTTCTACTTATGGGGGCAGTGTGTTTATTCCCAACAGATTAACAACCGAGATCAGCTGATGGGACTAGTAGAGGCAGCATGTAATATGGTACGCAATGACAATAATGTATTGCCACGAGTCCCTACCAGTCCCTCATACGCAGATGTCAAGCCTGCATCAGAGCAAGAGGAGGCCATTTTTGAACATCTTCTCTAAATATGAGTTATTATAGTTTGTTATTTTATCTTCTCATTTGTTTACTATTTGTTATATGTGAAAGTTAATTAAAAATGTAAATTAAACATTTTTATTTCAATGCTAAATTGTGTAACTTGTAATAGGTTTAAACAAAAAAAAATCACAGTTTTTGTTAATAATTTGAATATTGAAACATACATGGTATCGTTGTTTTCTGAAGACAACAGCGCACATATTTTGCATTTAAAAGTTTTATTTTAAATAAAATCCCTTAAAGTTATGATTATTTTAAAAAATTTATCTGTCCACCATTTTTCTAACAAAATGAGCAAAATTAAGTTTATTTTTGTTCCATTTTAGAAAAAGATACCTAAAGTAAGTGTACCAAATTTCAACTCGTTATCTCTTGTAGTTTCTTATTTATGATGGTTTACAAGAAAAACACAAACAGACAGACAGACAGTAAACGGTACGTTTCCGGACCCATGTGCAATGGAGTTTTTTTCCTTGTTTTTGATGACCTGTATCAAGTCCTGAAATATTGCACACCTTTTATGAATCACCCTGTATATATTGAAATTTTAGTTGTAGATGGCTTGGGAATTGTGTTAGACAAATTGCCCTTTTATGTTTTGTTCTGTGTTGTCTAATCGGTAATGTACAACTTCTAGGCTCTATTGTGCATTACAACATTTCACGATTATGAACGGCCGTCAACTTGAAGTTTGTATTTCATTTGTGTTAGTTAACGAATTCCACCAAACTAAAATTAAGTATTTGCAAGACATAAGGGCAAAAAACAAGCTCGTGTTCTAAAGGTAGTCAGCATTCCAGAACGAAATAAATTTCAATAATTTAGAGAAATGTTAAATTTCAAAACGTTAGAGTTCCGTGAAATATCTTAATACGAAGTACAGAATGTTAGTTTAAAGGGTCTGGATTTCTTGGTAGAAATTAAAATAAATAGAAACAAGAATGAAATAGTGATAGACGTTTTTCAATAGTGTTAAAATATATCATAGTGAAGGTAAAAAACTAATATGAAATACACGATGAAAGCACTATTTATTATGTAAAAATAGTAATGTTACTGCAATCATTACGAAGATATTTATTCAGGTTTTATAAAGCAATATTATAATGTCAACAAATAGGCACAAAAAACGTTTTTGTCATCCAGGGGAAAAGTAAAGAGGATGACTTTGGTTGTATCAATTGATTCACTTCATGATCACGTGTAGTGGTATGCTTAGTATAATATTTTTAACCAGAATGATATGTTTCTGCAAAAATACACAATATTATAATTTTAAAAAGTTATTTCCCAAATAAATTTATGAATTAGCTTATTTATTAACTGTTTGGGCGAACAATTGGAACACTTTTTTGAAAGATCCTGTTTTTTGGGGTTTTATATGTAATCAGTCAAAATTGAGAGTAGTGAAAATCTGAGTATTTAGGTAGACAGAGAGCTTTCATAATTTTTTTTCATAAAGCACACCTTCCAAAGTAAAATATTGGATTAATAATTGAGCTTGGTACAAGATGCTACAACTTTTAGTAGAAAAAAACAGTTCAGCCAGTTGTTTTATCAGCTCTAGACAATTATGCACAGTGAAATATGAAATACGCAAGAACTGAAAATATCGTTACATGTATTTAAGACTGACATAATTAGGTCTATAAATCCAGGTTTTAAGTGCTGGAATTATTTGAATTTTAAAATGGAAAATTTTAAACATTGATTGAGATAATCTAAATCGTATGACAAAGTTTCATGCAAGCAAAGCAGTAACTTATCTAAAGATAACTAATGGCTCACAGTACTAACTAAGTCTTAGGGGCGCCGGCAAACGGCTAACAAGGTCCACAGATTTTGCTGAGTTTGCAAATAATACCATCTATGCAAATGGTAATCTCCTTCATCTTGTACTCTGCTCAATCACTGAACTTTTGAAAGGTGAGGAATAATATTTCATGCTTAACTATTATTCGTCAAATATTTTATCCTACATAGGATTTGCAACTACTAGACATTCCGTACTTTTTATTTAAAGAAAGTGTATCGAAATAGTTCACATGTTCAATATCTTTTGCATAGAAAATCCGGGACATGTGGTATCAGAGAATGCTTTATATAAAGGTAAATAAACAAAGCTTATTTTAAAAGTTATTTGTATAAATAATGTGCAAAACAATTAATCAAATTCCGTATGACAGGTATAAATAATTTGTCCTGATTAGAACAATATTGTAGTATCTCTAATCAGAGATAAGAATCCACATATTTACAGCCATAATTTTAATTAGAACTTTCTATATTCTATATAATGTGTGAATTCACCATAAGACATTTTTATGGCAATAGTGTCTCTTTTAAACATAAAATCAGGCAAGGTAGTTAATACTTTTCATTGCTTACAGTAATTGTGGGGCCTGAATTTTAAAATTATTATTATTTACGTGATATTGTGTAAAACGTTTTCAAGATGACAAAATATTTAACTGCTTGTATATTTTTTAACACTTGGAACGTTACAATATTTGAAATATTAAAAAAATATATATATATATATATATATATATTAAGTCTTTGGAATACTTTACATTTGCTGTTCCATAACATGTCAAAGATGGTTTACTTAATGTTTTAGAAGACCGAATAATTTATGCTGTCTAAAGTGCACAGGCCAGTATACTAAAACACCGTTTGGAAACATTTAACGTATAACATGTTTAGGTCATAATAGAAGATACAATTGTAAAAGATTATTTGTTATTGGCCTCTGGTTAGTCGTATGTGGTTGGTCAACAAATACAGACGTATTGTGACCTGTATTCTGCAGTTCTGTTTTAATAATTAGTTTGTGTTTAGTTTTGTATTAAGTGCACATTTTAGAGTTAGTGAAGTTGACACACAACATGGTGGTTGTGATTCCTGACAATGCTATGATTTTAACCTAGTTTGTAATTATGTGTTAGGTTAGTTATTTACCTGAAAAAGAGATCAGATTGCAGATCTCGAAACGTAGTGTTACTAATTTTTTGTTTCACTGAACGATGGCAAATGTCCGGAAGAGTCCTATTTCCTTCACAAAATATATTATAGTTATAAAATGTCATTAATTATGGTTTTGGTTGTTTTACTCATATAAACTTTTGTTATATTTGCGTGTACTTCTCAAAATATTGCACGGCTACCATACCAAAAGCTATATAAAGCTATTGCTTCATAATTTACTCTTTTATCTGTTCAGAAACTTTTATACTTTCCTTTATACTGTGCTGTAGCCGAGATAAAATCGGATTTGAGAACAAATCCAAACGGCTAATATCTTAAAATTTTGTGTTGAAGGAAGTAGACACAAAATATTCAAGAAATGTGACAATAAAGCTCAAATACTAAGCCAAAGCTTTTCTCTTAATTGGTTTTAAATTACAAAAACCGTCATGTTAAAAAGCTGAATATACAAGTATATTGCAATAAACATATTTCAATTAAATCTAGCACATAATATGAAAAGTAGTTCAGGATTATACAAACTTTCGGTTCGACCTAAATCCTAAATAAGTTTTTCCAAGAAATTACGACTTTCAATTTCCAAGTTGAAGATATTACGAAAACCTTTTTTCGAAAGAAAGCATCCAAGATGTCATACAATTTTTTTTGTAGTACTATCGACTAACCTTCTGTCAGTATACAAACTCAAACTCTTCTGACCCTTGTTCAATATGTGCCTCCTAAGTTACTAGTACTATCGACTTTTCTGTCAGTATACAAACTCAAACTTGTCTGACCCTTGTTCAATGTGCCTCCTAAGTTACTAGTACTATCGACTAACCTTCTGTCAGTATACAAACTCAAACTCTGTCTGACCCTTGTTCAATGTGCCTCCTAAGTTACTAGTACTATCGACTAACTTTCTGTCAGTATACAAACTCAAACTCTTCTGACCCTTGTTCAATGTGCCTCCTACGTTACTAGTACTATCGACTAACTTTCTGTCAGTATACAAACTCAAACTCTTCTGACCATTGTTCAATGTGCCTCCTAAGTTACTAGTACTATCGACTAACTTTCTGTCAGTATACAAACTCAAACTCTTCTGACCCTTGTTCAATGTGCCTCCTAAGTTACTAGTACTATCGACTAACTTTCTGTCAGTATACAAACTCAAACTCTCATGTCCCTTGTTCAATGTGCCACCTAAGTTACTAGTACTATCGACTAACTTTCTGTCAGTATACAAACTCAAACTTGTCTGACCCTTGTTCAATGTGCCTCCTAATTTACTAGTACTATCGACTAACTTTCTGTCAGCATACAAACTCAAACCTGTCTGACCCTTGTTCAATGTGCCTCCTAAGTTACTAGTACTATCGACTAACTTTCTGTCAGTATACAAACTCAAACCTGTCTGACCCTTGTTCAATGTGCCTCCTAAGTTACTAGTACTATCGACTAACCTTCTGTCAGTATACAAACTCAAACTTGTCTGACCCTTGTTCAATGTGCCTCCTAAGTTACTAGTACTATCGACTAACCTTCTGTCAGTATACAAACTCAAACTCTTCTGACCCTTGTTCAATGTGCCTCCTAAGTTACTAGTACTATCGACTAACTTTCTGTCAGTATACAAACTCAAACTCTTCTGACCCTTGTTCAATGTGCCTCCTAAGTTACTAGTACTATCGACTAACTTTCTGTCAGTATACAAACTCAAACTGTTCTGACCCTTGTTCAATGTGCCTCCTAAGTTACTAGTACTATCGACTAACCTTCTGTCAGTATACAAACTCAAACTTGTCTGACCCTTGTTCAATGTGCCTCCTAAGTTACTAGTACTATCGACTAATTTTCTGTCAGTATACAAACTCAAACTTGTCTGACCCTTGTTCAATGTGCCTCCTAAGTTACTAGTACTATCGACTAACTTTCTGTCAGTATACAAACTCAAACTTGTCTGACCCTTGTTCAATGTGCCTCCTAAGTTACTAGTACTATCGACTAACTTTCTGTCAGTATACAAACTCAAACTCTTCTGACCCTTGTTCAATGTGCCTCCTAAGTTACTAGTACTATCGACTAACCTTCTGTCAGGAAAAAAACCAAACTTGTCTGACCCTTGTTCAATGTGCCTCCTAAGTTACTAGTACTATCGACTAACCTTCTGTCAGTATACAAACTCAAACTTGTCCTACCCTTGTTCAATGTGCCTCCTAAGTCACTAGTACTATCGACTAACTTTCTGTCAGTATACAAACTCAAACTCTTCTGACCCTTGTTCAATGTGCCTACTAAGTCACTAGTACTATCGACTAACTTTCGGTCAGTATACAAACTCAAACTCTTCTGACCCTTGTTCAATGTGCCTCCTAAGTTACTAGTACTATCGACTAACTTTCTGTCAGTATACAAACTCAAACTCTTCTGACCCTTGTTCAATGTGCCTCCTAAGTTACTAGTACTATCGACTAACTTTCTGTCAGTATACAAACTCAAACTCTCATGACCCTTGTTCAATGTGCCTCCTAAGTTGCTAGTACTATCGACTAACTTTCTGTCAGTATACAAACTCAAACTTGTCTGACCCTTGTTCAATGTGCCTCCTAAGTTACTAGTACTATCGACTAACCTTCTGTCAGTATACAAACTCAAACTCTTCTGACCCTTGTTCAATGTGCCTCCTAAGTTACTAGTACTATCGACTAACCTTCTGTCAGGAAAAAAACCAAACTTGTCTGACCCTTGTTCAATGTGCCTCCTAAGTTACTAGTACTATCGACTAACCTTCTGTCAGTATACAAACTCAAACTTGTCCTACCCTTGTTCAATGTGCCTCCTAAGTCACTAGTACTATCGACTAACTTTCTGTCAGTATACAAACTCAAACTTGTCTGACCCTTGTTCAATGTGCCTCCTAAGTTACTAGTACTATCGACTAACTTTCTGTCAGTATACAAACTCAAACTTGTCTGACCCTTGTTCAATGTGCCTCCTAAGTTACTAGTACTATCGACTAACTTTCTGTCAGTATACAAACTCAAACTCTGTCTGACCCTTGTTCAATGTGCCTCCTAAGTTACTAGTACTATCGACTAACTTTCTGTCAGTAAAAAAACCAAACTTGTCTGACCCTTGTTCAATGTGCCTCCTAAGTTACTAGTACTATCGACTAACCTTCTGTCAGTATACAAACCAAACTTGTCCTGACCCTTGTTCAATGTGCCTCCTAAGTTACTAGTACTATCGACTAACCTTTCTGTCAGTATACAAACTCAAACTTGTCTGACCCTTGTTCAATGTGCCTCCTAAGTCACTAGTACTATCGACTAACTTTCTGTCAGTATACAAACTCAAACTCTTCTGACCCTTGTTCAATGTGCCTCCTAAGTTACTAGTACTATCGACTAACTTTCTGTCAGTATACAAACTCAAACTCTTCTGACCCTTGTTCAATGTGCCTCCTAAGTTACTAGTACTATCGACTAACTTTCTGTCAGTATACAAACTCAAACTCTCATGACCCTTGTTCAATGTGCCTCCTAAGTTGCTAGTACTATCGACTAACTTTCTGTCAGTATACAAACTCAAACTTGTCTGACCCTTGTTCAATGTGCCTCCTAAGTTACTAGTACTATCGACTAACCTTCTGTCAGTATACAAACTCAAACTCTTCTGACCCTTGTTCAATGTGCCTCCTAAGTTACTAGTACTATCGACTAACCTTCTGTCAGGAAAAAAAACTCAAACTTGTCTGACCCTTGTTCAATGTGCCTCCTAAGTTACTAGTACTATCGACTAACCTTCTGTCAGTATACAAACTCAAACTTGTCCTACCCTTGTTCAATGTGCCTCCTAAGTCACTAGTACTATCGACTAACTTTCTGTCAGTATACAAACTCAAACTCTTCTGACCCTTGTTCAATGTGCCTCCTAAGTCACTAGTACTATCGACTAACTTTCTGTCAGTATACAAACTCAAACTCTTCTGACCCTTGTTCAATGTGCCTCCTAAGTTACTAGTACTATCGACTAACTTTCTGTCAGTATACAAACTCAAACTCTTCTGACCCTTGTTCAATGTGCCTCCTAAGTTACTAGTACTATCGACTAACTTTCTGTCAGTATACAAACTCAAACTCTCTGACCCTTGTTCAATGTGCCTCCTAAGTTACTAGTACTATCGACTAACTTTCTGTCAGTATACAAACTCAAACTTGTCTGACCCTTGTTCAATGTGCCTCCTAAGTTACTAGTACTATCGACTAACTTTCTGTCCAGTATACAAACTCAAACTCTTCTGACCCTTGTTCAATGTGCCTCCTAAGTTACTAGTACTATCGACTAACCTTCTGTCAGTATACAAACTCAAACTTGTCTGACCCTTGTTCAATGTGCCTCCTAAGTTACTAGTACTATCGACTAACTTTCTGTCAGTATACAAACTCAAACTCTTCTGACCCTTGTTCAATGTGCCTCCTAAGTTACTAGTACTATCGACTAACTTTCTGTCAGTATACAAACTCAAACTCTTCTGACCCTTGTTCAATGTGCCTCCTAAGTTACTAGTACTATCGACTAACTTTCTGTCAGTATACAAACTCAAACTCTTCTGACCCTTGTTCAATGTGCCTCCTAAGTTACTAGTACTATCGACTAACTTTCTGTCAGTATACAAACTCAAACTCTTCTGACCCTTGTTCAATGTGCCTCCTAAGTTACTAGTACGCTAAAAACTAAACTCTGAATGTAATGGACACACCTAATAGCAACTGTAAGATATTAAACAATGAAAAGTAAATTATTTTAATTAATTACTTAGAGTATTTTAGCGTTAGAAACTATTGAATTAGGTGCACACTCATCAAACCAATGAGCTTGGGTGCACTTTTATTGAACAACAACACAGTATCTTTCCAAATGAGTTAATTCTGCTAGCTAAACTTACGTTGTTTTTAATATTTAGCCATCAAGTATTTCATGGTTTTATTTTCCAGGGTTTCTTGTAGTGTACGCGAAAACAAATAGATGAATGGGTCATGTTATAATTCAAAAGGGTGGCCCTTCCTTTTTATTAAGAAGTTGAGAGCTCAAATTGAGCAGTCAGTTACAAGTCTCAGTCTATATACATTTATATAGCACTATAAGCAAGAAGCATCGATTTTATATAACTTACTTCAGGCATAAATAAATGCTCGAAGCGACAGTATTCCTGAGAGAGAAATATATCTCCAGCTTCCTCTGATACAACAGATAATTGGCTCGGGTTAAAACCTCTGTTCTCTCGTGGTTTGTTCCAAAACTTGATCTTGTTGATTGACCCTTAGTCACTGAAAGCGTTTACTCTTCACTAAGCATTATCTTAGGTAATTTATGCCATTCTTAAAAAATAAATATTTATAAAAATCATCTTAAACACTGCAAAATCTAAATATTTTATTTGTTTTAATTAAGCTAATACAATGACGTATAAGGTTGAGAGCAATCCAAATTTTTATTCAATTATTTTTATACTTTTGTGGGTGTTAAAAAACTTTTCATATTTTCACCATCAGAGACATCTGTAGGTGAAGTGACAATCGCATTGTCTCATCTATTGCACTACGATGTTTCTGACTTGATCTCTGGGCATGGTGGATCAACAGAGGCATCTGTAGGTGAAGTGACAATCGCATTGTCTCATCTAGTGCACTACGATGTTTCTGACTTGATCTCTAGGCATGGTGGATCAACAGAGGCATCTGTAGGTGAAGTGACAATCGCATTGTCTCATCTAGTGCACTACGATGTTTCTGACTTGATCTCTAGGCATGGTGGATCAACAGAGACATCTGTAGGTGAAGTGACAATCGCATTGTCTCATCTAGTGCACTACGATGTTTCTGACTTGATCTCTAGGCATGGTGCATCAACAGAGGCATCTGTAGGTGAAGTGACAATCGCATTGTCTCATCTAGTGCACTACGATGTTTCTGACTTGATCTCTAGGCATGGTGGATCAACAGAGGCATCTGTAGGTGAAGTGACAATCGCATTGTCTCATCTAGTGCACTACGATGTTTCTGACTTGATCTCTAGGCATGGTGGATCAACAGAGGCATCTGTAGGTGAAGTGACAATCGCATTGTCTCATCTAGTGCACTACGATGTTTCTGACTTGATCTCTAGGCATGGTGCATCAACAGAGACATCTGTAGGTGAAGTGACAATCGCATTGTCTCATCTATTGCACTACGATGTTTCTGACTTGATCTCTGGGCATGGTGGATCAACAGAGACATCTGTAGGTGAAGTGACAATCGCATTGTCTCATCGGGTGCACTACGATGTTTCTGACTTGATCTCTAGGCATGGTGGATCAACAGAGGCATCTGTAGGTGAAGTGACAATCGCATTGTCTCATCTAGTGCACTACGATGTTTCTGACTTGATCTCTAGGCATGGTGCATCAACAGAGACATCTGTAGGTGAAGTGACAATCGCATTGTCTCATCGGGTGCACTACGATGTTTCTGACTTGATCTCTAGGCATGGTGGATCAACAGAGACATCTGGAGGTGAAGTGACAATCGCATTGTCTCATCTAGTGCATTACGATGTTTCTGACTTGATCTCTAGGCATGGTGGATCAACAGAGGCATCTGTAGGTGAAGTGACAATCGCATTGTCTCATCTAGTGCACTACGATGTTTCTGACTTGATCTCTAGGCATGGTGGATCAACAGAGACATCTGTAGGTGAAGTGACAATCGCATTGTCTCATCTAGTGCACTACGATGTTTCTGACTTGATCTCTAGGCATGGTGGATCAACAGAGGCATCTGTAGGTGAAGTGACAATCGCATTGTCTCATCTAGTGCACTACGATGTTTCTGACTTGATCTCTAGGCATGGTGGATCAACAGAGGTTTCTACACATAACGTAGTTATGTTAGAAAGGATTGATTTAATTTAAATGTTAAGTTTAGTTTTCGTTCACCGTCCTTTTATTAAAGCGTGTGGTATCTGACGATGTCTCTTGCTTGACTCCTGGAATCTAGCGTCATGTTCGTTTTAAAATATCGAATGAAAGAAGTTCAAAACTAACCTTTAAATCGTTTCTACATCAGAGACATCTATAAAGAAATGAAGTGGCAGACACATTTACTCATCAGGTGCACAATGTATATTTATTTTAGTCTGAACATTCATACTGTTATATACAAATCTAATCGTGTCGTTTTAAAGTTTGATGTTTTACGATGGAAAAGTTGTGTAGGAAAAATGATATTGCAGACATGTTTGCACAAAGCATTACTATTTTATATAACTCTATGATTTCAAATATCTGAAAAAGTCCTGTTTCCTTTAATAATTATGTCACTCTGTGTATTCTTGTGTTTGTTAATCAATCACGTATAAACCACTGGATCGGTTGTATTGAAGTTGCACATTGATATTTATAGGGTACCTGGTTAACACGTATAAATCATCTATATAATTTATTCTTTTTTTAATTACTCCGAGTTACGCTCTACAGGTCCCTAATTATGCAAAAAATCCAATCTTGGTCTCTAAAGTTGCAATAAAGCAATCTATTATTGTTTGCTGTAATGTAAGATCTTGTTAAACTTAATCGACTGTTCCGTGACAGCAAAACCAAATGTTTAATATTAAATGAAATACTACTTTCAATTTGTTTACCTTTAGTCTTGAAAGCATAGAGTAAGCTTAATAGTAATGTCTCTTCTTATTTGAAACCCTGTACCCACCCTTAACTTCTGCACCCACTGTTGCGAACAAAGTAAGAAAATATCATAAGAGAAACATTTGAAGTTTTAGCAAAAATATTTTACTTTTTTAAATAGTACATTTATGAGTACTTTTATCAGTTTTAAACAAAAAAATCCAAAAAAGTACTTTTTTGTTTATTTAAACAAAGTAATGATTATACATTTATTTTACTTAATTCATTTACTACTAAAGTATGTACTTTACGAGACAAAGAAAAAGCGTTGATTTTAGCTTTAAAATAATATTTCCATTTTAATAAACCATATTTCCAGTACCGTACTAAAAGATGAGCTTAAACGGGTTTGAGGATTATTATTGTTGTTATAGGTTACAATGCAAGGTTTTTCTATTATATTATACTCGTCTCTTGGCTCCACGAGTTTTTGAGCAAGTTAGTTATTAAGTCATGATAATTATACTGTGGAAGTAACAATTTTAAAACAAACATTTTATCTTCGCACCTGCAGTCAATATGGTGCGATCTTTAAAGTTCCACAATTCATAATTTTTGGTTGCAATTATAACGAAACCAATATATTTAAGCTTTGTCTAAAATCATGGTGTTTGGCTTACATACATTAATGACGAAGTACATTTTTGTGTACATAAAACTAGAAACTGAGGAAAATCTCATTGCATTTCCTAAAAGAACTTTTGCTTTTGCTTTTGGATTTGCTGGTTATTCAGGATGCGTAATGTTATGGTCAGGGCTTCCTTTCGAGATCCATAACAAGGGATAGCGGACACTGTACCTCAGTTATATCACTTTGGTAGAGGGAGAGGTCGGCTCTGTTTCAGACTTTCCAGTCAGAAGACAAGGAACAGACACTGTCATTTCCAGGTTAGTAACGGCTTTAATACTGCGGGAGCTCCGGACACTGTACCTCAGTTATATCACTTTGGTAGAGGGAAAGGTCGGCTCTGTTTCAGGCTTACCAGTCAGAGAACAAGGAACAGACACTTTCATTTCCAGGTTAGTAACGGCTTTAATACTGCGGGAGCTCCGGACACTGTACCTCAGTTATATCACTTTGGTAGAAGGAGAGGTCGGCTCTGTTTCAGACTTTCCAGTCAGAGGACAAGGAACAGACACTGTCATTTCCAGGTTAGTAACGGCTTTAATACTGCGGGAGCTCCGGACACTGTACCTCAGTTATATCACTTTGGTAGAAGGAGAGGTCGGCTCTGTTTCAGGCTTTCCAGTCTGAGGACAAGGAACAGACACTGTCATTTCCAGGTTAGTAACGGCTTTAATACTGCGGGAGCTCCGGACACTGCACCTCAGTTATATCACTTTGGTAGAAGGAGAGGTCGGCTCTGTTTCAGGCTTTCCAGTCTGAGGACAAGGAACACACACTGTCATTTCCAGGTTAGTAACGGCTTTAATACTGCGGGAGCTCCGGACACTGCACCTCAGTTATATTACTTTGGTAGAAGGAGAGGTCGGCTCTGTTTCAGGCTTTCCAGTCTGAGGACAAGGAACACACACTGTCATTTCCAGGTTAGTAACGGCTTTAATACTGCGGGAGCTCCGGACGCTGCACCTCAGTTATATTACTTTGGTAGAGGGAGAGGTCGGCTCTGTTTCAGGCTTTCCAGTCAGAGGACAAGGAACAGACACTGTCATTTCCAGGTTAGTAACGGCTTTAATACTGCGGGAGCTCCGGACACTGCACCTCAGTTATATCACTTTGGTAGAAGGAGAGGTCGGCTCTGTTTCAGGCTTTCCAGTCAGAGGACAAGGAACAGACACTGTCATTTCCAGGTTAGTAACGGCTTTAATACTGCGGGAGCTCCGGACACTGCACCTCAGTTATATCACTTTGGTAGAAGGAGAGGTCGGCTCTGTTTCAGGCTTTCCAGTCAGAGGACAAGGAACAGACACTTTAATTTCCAGGTTAGTAACGGCTTTAATACTGCGGGAGCTCCGGACACTGCACCTCAGTTATATCACTTTGGTAGAAGGAGAGGTCGGCTCTGTTTCAGGCTTTCCAGTCAGAGGACAAGGAACAGACACTTTAATTTCCAGGTTAGTAACGGCTTTAATACTGCGGGAGCTCCGGACACTGTACCTCAGTTATATTACTTTGGTAGAAGGAGAGGTCGGCTCTGTTTCAGGCTTTCCAGTCTGAGGACAAGGAACAGACACTGTCATTTCCAGGTTAGTAACGGCTTTAATACTGCGGGAGCTCCGGACACTGCACCTCAGTTATATCACTTTGGTAGAAGGAGAGGTCGGCTCTGTTTCAGGCTTTCCAGTCAGAGGACAATAATAATAATAATAATTCTTTTATTGCATTTTTGGCAATAATACATTGCATTGCAAAAGTCAGGTTTAAGTATTTGTAAAAAATCCCTACTATACACATTCATACTTACAATACTCATTCAAACATACATCTCTTGTCCTTTCACGCAAACATTCATTCAACATGAGACTCGGGGCTCTACTAATTAATTTTTATGTAAATTTTGATTCTGTAAATATTTATTCTAATTCTCCCAGCAGCCAGCCATGAACTCTTCGACAGAATAAAACGCATTCGACACCGGTAGGCGCTTCAGAAGAGCTTTAAAACTGGTTTAAATTATCCGATTGTGTAAGACCCTCAGGGAGCCGATTGAGAATTTTGACTCCAGCCTGTGACGGCAAGCGTTCGAAAAGCCACCGTCCTATGCTGTTTCTGCACGGTAACTCTCCCTGCCTCTAGTTTCGTAAGAGTGAATGTCACTATACCCCGAATAAGAACACATTTCGATCGACAATACAGGGCAACCTCCAATATATAGAGGGCAGGGCAGAGTCAGCAATCCGAGCTCCCTGAAAGCATCCCTGCACGACTCTCTGATGTTTAATTGGAAAATTATTCTGACAGCTTTTTTTTGTAGTCTGAATACTCTTACTAGATTGTATTTGGCACAGCTGCCCCAAAGTCTTAAACCATTATGTCAGGTATGGATAAATCAGGCCAAAATAAGCCATTCTTAAGACTTTTTGTGAACAATAGTTGGCAAGGTTACGCAGGGGCGTAGATACCTGAAGTAACACGAGCACAGATATAGTCCACATGATTGTTCCAGGTTAGACCTTTGTCGAGGTACATCCCTAGGAACTTGGTAGAGTCAGTATTCTCCAAGAGCTCAATTCTCTACAAAAACTGCCGGGTGGCATACATCTTCATTTTGTCGGAGACAAAAGTTGATGACATTAGATTTTGTACTGTTTGTTCTTAAGTTTGATCTCAGAAAAAATTTTGAATGCAGCAATTGACAGCAATGAAGGATTCAATTTCAAGATTTTCTTTCGAAGTTTATTTTATGCAGAGAGTCGTATCATCGGCATATTGAATTATCTTTCCATTTTGGATCGATGAATTTATTCGATTTACATATAGAAGAAAAAGAACCGGCCCAAGAATAGATCCCTGTGGGACTCCATGAAACCAGTTTATTTCTCCTCGACATGACACCCGAGATCTGCACACACTGGTATCTGTCCCTGAGATAAGACGAGATCCATTTATGAGAGAGACCCCGAATACCACAAAGCTCTAACTGGTTCATCAGTTGTCTCATGATGCACGCAGTCAAACGCTTTGGAAAGGTCGAGAAATACGCTGAGCACATGTTCTCGGCCTCTCCAACCCATCGACAACATTATCCAGAAGGTTCGAAATTGCATCGATTGTGGATTTGTTTTTCCTGAATCCAAACTGATTTGGACTCAAAATCTCAAAACGCTCTAGAAAATGCATTTAGGCCGAATCAGGAAGGCACCCTCAAAGACTTTACTGAATACCGGCAGGATTGAAATCGGCCGGTAGTTGCTCATTTGCCTGGAATCACCTTTCTTAAAAGATCGGTGTTAATTTGAGCAGTCTTTAAAATTGAAGGGAAGAGCCTTGAATGAAAGAAAAGTTTATTAATTTGGTTAGTGGTGTCAATATATGCTGAAAGCATAACTTGAGCAACCACACTGAGACACCATTTATGTCGGTCGACTTTTTTGATTTCAATCTCTGTATGATGCGGGCCACCTCATCCATTCGTCAACAGGGGCAACGACCATGGATGTCAGCGGTTCGGATTTCGACCCGTACCGCAGCCGGACCTCCCACAAAAACGAAGCAGAAGACACCGAAGAGAAATACGCACTAAACTCATTCGCTATATGTTCCGGCTGTGTAAAGATTTTATCTTCATTAACGATTTCCGAACATTTTAAACTTTTTGTGGACTTTAGTTTGGCGGTTTCGTTAATAATTTTCCAAGCCGTTTTTGAAAAATTGTCACAGTTCCTTAATTTTTTATCAATTTCGTAGGCTTTAGCCGCTCTTATTACTTTTTTGTAAATTCTTTTATAATTTCTAAAAAAGATTTTAAATTCCTCATTTTTTTGTTGTTATAAAAATTGAATGATAAAATTTTATTTTTTTCCTGGAAGTTAAAATACCGCGAGTAGTCCACGTATTCTGTTTTGGCAATTTTTTTTACTCTACTCTACTCTACTCTACTTTACTCTACTCTACTCTACAAGGAACAGACACTGTCATTTCCAGGTTAGTAACGGCTTTAATACTGCGTGAGCTCCGGACACTGCACCTCAGTTATATCACTTTGGTAGAAGGAGAGGTCGGCTCTGTTTCAGGCTTTCCAGTCTGAGGACAAGGAACAGACACTGTCATTTCCAGGTTAGTAACGACTTTAATACTGCGGGAGCTCCGGACACTGCACCTCAGTTATATCACTTTGGTAGAAGGAGAGGTCGGCTCTGTTTCAGGCTTTCCAGTCAGAGGACAAGGAACACACACTGTCATTTCCAGGTTAGTAACGGCTTTAATACTGCGGGAGCTCCGGACACTGCACCTCAGTTATATCACTTTGGTAGAAGGAGAGGTCGGCTCTGTTTCAGGCTTTCCAGTCTGAGGACAAGGAACACACACTGTCATTTCCAGGTTAGTAACGGCTTTAATACTGCGGGGGCTCCGGACACTGCACCTCAGTTATATTACTTTGGTAGAAGGAGAGGTCGGCTCTGTTTCAGGCTTTCCAGTCAGAGGACAAGGAACAGACACTGTCATTTCCAGGTTAGTAACGGCTTTAATACTGCGGGAGCTCCGGACACTGCACCTCAGTTATATCACTTTGGTAGAAGGAGAGGTCGGCTCTGTTTCAGGCTTTCCAGTCAGAGGACAAGGAACAGACACTGTCATTTCCAGGTTAGTAACGGCTTTAATACTGCGGAAGCTCCGGACACTGTACCTCAGTTATATCACTTTGGAAGAAGGACAGGTCGGTTCTGTTTCAGGCTTTCCAGTCAGAGGACAAGGAAAAGACACTACCATTTCCAGGTTAGTAACGGCTTTAATACTGCGGGAGCTCCATCCACTCCAACGGTCAACCTCCGAAGTAGAGTAGACCTTTTGATCCACCCTTCCACCCTAATATCTCGAAATTTGCGGTTATTGATGTGCCGCTCCCTGATATCCATAGGGTAGGTCAGATACAAGTGACGTATCGTCATTTGCAGTACTCAGTGTAGGTTAAACTGGAAGATATGAACCAGCCAGAAGTGAACCTTTCTCATCGGGGTCAAGAAATTTGATCGCACATGGTTGAAACGTGTGATTTTGGGACACTTTGTACTTAATAATTTATGACAATTTCTTAAAATTGTTCTCAATAGTCGATTTTGAGAGGAATAATTTTAGTTCAATAATCTAGGATCAATTTTTTCAAAATTAATTTTAGAAATCTTTAACCAAAATCAGTAATACCATGTAACATAAAATCTATGTAAATAAAAAATATAAACTATAAAGCAGATCATTAGTTTTAGTTGATTTATAAAGAGAAACGTATTCTGTAGAAATAGGTTTACATGGGCAGTGGCATGGTGTGTGTGAGTAGATGTTTATTATTATAGGGGCAGTATAATCGTAGGAATATAATAGCAATACTATTTCCAAACAATAAACTTATACTATATACAACGTGGGTACCATAGAGTACTAAAATATTCACATAAATCACGAGTATATTCACTCATAATGAGTCATCTCAAAAACTACTCAAAATTAGAACTATTTTAAAATTAGAAATAAGAAGTATTTGTTGATAGAGTTTACTACACAGATACTTATAATATGTGTTTGTTATTTCATAACATTTATGAATGCATATTTGTGAGGAATTAGGCTTTATACAAAAATGTGTGTAATATACTCTTTTTGTAATAATATACTTTGTTTTAAAACAAATGCAGTAGTCCTTAGGAATATGCTTATTTTATAACGGTATAGACCTAATGATTCAAGTTAAAGTGTCGGTGTAACGTGTTACACTATACTGTCTAGCGTCACTCACCAACTGATTAATGAACCGGTGACGTGTTCACCAGAGCAGGTCACGCTATGCAACTCGGCTTGAACCCATTAGCTTGAAACATGCGAAAAGATAAAATTACTACTAGATAAAGCGTTGTGTGTGTGTGAGCATTTTTATCGATTTATACGAGCCTATACAAGGCAGGAGTATGCCTACGTGTCGCATAACAGGCTTATCTGAGGTTCAACATTTCTAAACCACACCTCGTTTTATTATTAAAAGGGAAACGACAATCAATAATATAAAAGACATTTATATATCGCTCGGTAAACAACAAAGACATTTTGTGAGCCTCTCTGAGAGCTAAGCTTTAATGACACTGAAACAAATTCCACAGTTGAAAATGCACAATAATCGAATTTAGTGCTCATACAGAAATAAAGATTTGTTCCCAATTTCAAGAGTATGATGAGCTCACATTAATGAGTCAGACTCGGAGCGGGACTGTCTTGTGTTACTCTTGTGATTTGTGTTGCGTTATCGCTGTTACTTGTGTCATGGCATATTAGTGCGTGTTACACATTGCTGTATACGAAGTTTGTATTATATTTTCTATAATACAATTTTTATTATATTCTTTTCCGGGGTTTGCTACTTGGAGTTAATATTTTTATTATTATGGTTCCCTATTGGTATTTTGTCACAATGGCCGACTGTGCAAAGTGTGCAAAGTCTTTGAAGAATGTTAAGGTGGGCATGAAGATTAATTTTGTTGACTACAGTCAGGCGTTCCATGCCAGGTATGTTAACATAAGTGCAGATGACGTGAACTACCTTATAGAGCAGGACGATGTGACTAATGTTCTCAGGTGCGACGAAACAGCACCTGGAATCGAGGAGTAGTGTCTCGTATGACGTTCCATGCCAAGTATGTTAACATAAGTGCAGATGACGTGAACTACCTTATAGAGCAGGACGATGTGACTAATGTTCTCAGGTGCGACGAAAGAGCACCTGGAATCAAGGAGTAGTGTCTCGTATGACGTTCCATGCCAAGTATGTTAACATAAGTGCAGATGACGTGAACTACCTTATAGAGCACGACGATGTGACTAATGTTCTCAGGTGCGACGAAACAGCACCTGGAATCGAGGAGTAGTGTCTCGTATGACGTTCCATGCCAAGTATGTTAACATAAGTGCAGATGATGTGAACTACCTTATAGAGCAGGACGATGTGACTAATGTTCTCAGGTGCGACGAAAGAGCACCTGGAATCGAGGAGTAGTGTCTCGTATGACGTTCCATGCCAAGTATGTTACCACAAGTGCAGATGACGTGAACTACCTTATAGAGCAGGACGATGTGACTAATGTTCTCAGGTGCGACGAAAGAGCACCTGGAATCGAGGAGTAGTGTCTCGTACGACGATGTCTACAAGTTAATTACGGAGCTTAGAGATTATTTCATTATTTATTTGTTACATGTGTTGAGTGATGTATTGTTGTTTTGGTACGGTTATTGTTAAAATGTTATTGTTATTGCTAATATGTTATTGTTAAGATTTTATTATTATTATTGATGTGTTACTAGTAGTTTAATTGCTGTTATTATGTATTGAGTTATTAACGCCATGAATAACGACATATATATTGTATATGTTCTACAGTAAAATAAGTTAGTGCACTCAGTAACAAGAAGGAAGGAAAAGTTAGAATTGGATTAGCTTACCCAGATAGAGGTTAGTTACACACAACACAATACTTGTATCACTTGTATTAATTACCACACAATCACAACTATTGATTTTCACAACACAGCCACTTGTGACAGTTTAAACAAAATATAGGAAAACACAATATGGATAGGATAGTAAATTGTAAATGGATAGTTTAGTATTTATTTTAGATGAATTATGTCACTGAGTATCCAGAGTGACGCCGGCTAATGCATGACTGAATCAGGCACAATTTGGACAAACCTCTGTCTGAGAGCGAAACTGAACTTTGCTCTCTGAGCAGGTTAGACAACCAATGAAAATAAAATCACTGTTGGCCGGCGTTATTCAACAATATTTGGATATTCATAGAAACCTATCAGCTCTGGTTCACGTCAGTAGTATTAAAAAAATAAATAAAATAAAAAGAAAAGACTACAATTGGAGGCTCGATTTTAAATAACTACATAAGTTGCTGGACTCTAGATTAAGTGTATTAATATTATTATTAGATTATATCACTGGCCACACTACTGGTAATAGTGGTCAGTAAATTCCGAAAAAGTTATTGTGAATTATACTTTGTAAATTATTGATGGAATAAAATTATTATTATTATTATTATTATTACTTTGAACAGCTGCCACGAGGAGAGTGCGGAGGCAATCAACAAAGAGGGAGGAGGTTGGATGAAAGCTGTTTAAGATCTAAAGGCCGAGAACGCAACGCTCCGCAAACAAGTGTCGAGCTTGGAGACAAGCCTGGACGAAGCCGAACAATACTCTCGTCAGAATACTCTAGAAATTCATGGCATTCCGATGGAGAAGTGTGAGAATGTCGTCAACTTGGTGAAAACTGTTGGGAGAGCTCTGGAGTATGTCGTTGATGAGAATATGATCGACGCGCGTCACCGTCTTCGCCTCAAGGGCGGCTCTGGCAGATCCCCAGAGATAGCGGTCAATATGGTGCGGAGGATGGGCAATTACTAGTGTTAAAGACAATAATAAGTATGATTGTACATTTCCCGACAAATTATTCGCCAAGTTCATTCTTTATGCTACCGATAGATGAGCAGGAGGTGCTGGAAGTAATATGTAGGCTACAGTAACACTCACTTATTTACAAAATATAAAAAATGTAAGTTGACAGAGTTTCAACTGAAGGCTGTTGGTGTAACGTGTGGTCTAGCGTCACTCACCAACTGATTAATGGACCGGTGACGTGACACCAGACAAGGTCACGCTAGCCTTGTAGCTCGGTCCTGAGCCCATTAGCTTGAAACATGCGGTAAGATGAAAATACTGCTATGTTAAAACTACTATGTTGTGTATGTCTGTATATGTGTGTTTTCATTGTTTTACGCTACACAAGCAAGCTAATATAAAACCTATATTGAGGATCACAACAAACAGAACTTCAAAGAAAGTAATGGGAGTGAAGTATTTATTGTTATCACTGTGTAATATTATATTTATATTCATACAAATACTGTTACTACATGTGTGATACACTTTAATGATAATAAGTCATTGATTTTAATACTAGTTAATGCTTCTTTCATTGTTTTGTTTAAATAATTCTTAAAAGGGGACTTGGTAGGCTTAAAACTAAAAAATATTCGAAAAATAGTTTCTGAGTTATTATTATAAAGGGGTTTCTCCTGAACATTTTTATATATAACGCAAGGTTATTTTCTTCAGTTTTAGATGTTTAAACACTATTTGTATGAAACGCTGCACCCTTATTGTAGAACGTAAATATGCCTAATGAAGTTTGACTTGCCACATAAAAACTTTACTCTATATAGTAAATATATGCTCTTGAAGGGAATTTCGTGTGGTGAGTTTGTGTTGGCTACTCTGTTTGAACAGATGATTAGCTACTGCTATCATCTGGATTGTTTACTAAATAGTGCTTTTATTGTTACATCCACAATATAACCAAACAACGTTTGTTCTGTGCTTTGAGTGCTGTTTAGTTCATTTATTAGTTCATTTAGTGTATTTTAATAGTACAATGGATAGAAGAAGGCCAAAGAAAACTAGAACAGTGTTTAAAAAACGTCGAAATGTGGGAGTTTCTAAAGTCAAAGCTGTGGAAACATCAGGTATGTTTGAGGATTCACCTATTGAGAGCCGTAGGCTTAGTACATCAAGCATAAATACAACCTTATCAAGTGCTTGAAAACCCAAACTATGGAATTATAGAAGATAACTATGACACATTTACAGGCCTAGGACATAATACACAAAATTTTATCATAGATCTATGTTCACTAAATAAGACATTGACAAAGACTATACTTGTTCCAAATGTCTATCGGTTGGTATCGAGAATCGCCATGTTTCCAACATGGGTTTATGTTCTAAACTTGAAGTATTCTGTAAAAATTGTAAATATTCCCATCCATTTTTATCGTTAACTAAAATGAAAAACCATAACCAACTATATGAAGTCAATGCTCGTTTAACTTATGCTTGCCGAGCAATAGGCAAAGGCCGTGAGGGTGCAAAAATGTTTTGTGGCCTAATGAATTTGCCCAGCCCTCCTACAAGATTTTTGTTGTATACCGAGCTGTTAGGTTTTGCCACCGAAGATGTTTGTATTCAAATAATGAAACAGCCTGATGAGGAAGCAGTTATAGCAAACTGTGGTGAACGTGACATACCAGTGGCCATAGATGGTACGTGGCAGAAACGTGGCCATACCTCGCTAAATGGCGTTGTAACCGCTACCAGTTTTGATACGGGCAAAGTAATATATTTAGCAATTATGTCCAAACACTATAATTGCCCTAATCAACTAAATCAACAACACCTACCAACATGCAAAGCAAACTATTATGGAGCAAGTGGTGGCATGGAGGTCCAGGGATCTTTGCAAATATTTCGAAACTCTGTCCCAGCATATAACGTACGTTATACGAAATACTTAGGTGACGGGGATTCAAAAGGTTATGATGCTGTTAGGGAATCAAATCCTTATGGGGTTGATGTGCGAATACATAATTTAGAATGTATTGGACACATTCAGAAGCGCATGGGAACTCGTTTACGCAGACTGAAATCCAATAACAAAGGCCTGAAACTCCCTGACGGAAAAACAGTTGGTGGTAAAAACCGCCTTTCAACCGCCATTATTGATCAGCTCCAAACATATTATGGCCTAGCCATAAGGAGAAACAACACTGTTCAAGAGATGAGAGAGGCCATATGGGCTTTGTATTTTCATAAAGTGTCCACTGATGAAGACCCCCATCATGGGCTTTGCCCAAAAGGAATAGATAGCTGGTGCAAGTTTCAACAATCGCTTGTCACTAAGGAAACCTATAAACATAACAACAGCATTCCTGTAGCTATTATGGAGTTCATCAAGCCAGTTTTCACAGCTTATCAGATAAAGAACTTTTTAAAAAATGTCTGCCTAAACAGACACAGAATCCAAATGAAAGTGTCAACATCATAACTTGGGCCAGATTACCGAAAACTAGTTTTGTCGGTATGAAAACTCTGCATTTTGGGACATATGAAGCTGTGAGCACCTGTAACACAGGTCAAATTACCAAATGCAAGGCTCTAAACCATTTACGAATTCCTGTGGGAAAGAATACCGCTCAAGCTATGAAGTCGCTGGATTTGGAGAGGCTTCAACACTCGTTACGTGCTACTGCTGAAATCCGAAGAAAAGCTCGACAGGCCAATAGACAAGGTAAAATTAAACTGGAAGACCAAAAAGAGGATCGAGACAATCCACCCTTTGGTGCTGGGATGTTTTAAAACAAACATATGAGTGTTACTGATATTTTTATATACTAGCCTAACTTTAAATGCGATTTCCTGAAAATCGAGTTTTTGCAATTTGTGGAACAAGTTGAAATTTTTACCACGTGTAAAATAGCACTAGATACACACTTTAAGGGGATATGCCACTGAAATCATGGAAAATTTTCCAAAAAAGTGATTTTTTTTATTAACGTTTTTTTATTGTTTATAATGTTAAAAACAATAAACAAATGTCAAAAAAATAAAAAAATATTTTTTTTTCGTTTTTAGGCGTTTTTTGAATTGTGGAACAGGCTCTTGAAAAAGCCGGTCGGACGACTTTTTTCAACAATATGATATAACTTGAGTTGTAATTGTTAGATTTTAATGATTTCAACGTTAAATTGTAGGACATAATGTCCTCTAAATATTTTTAGGTAGCTTGATAAGTATAGTCCAATAAATAATAAATATTCAAGCTAATTTCGAAAAAATAATGTAAAAATTGATAACTTTTTTTTATATTTTTTTATATGTCTTTTTATGATCATATATGACTAATTCTACCTAAATATGTACATAACAACAGCCCAATCATATATAAAAAATTTCAAGAATGTAGCTCAAATAGTTTTTGAGTTATATCAGTTTGTATATCAAAGATTTTTAATAAATCGAATTCGCTTGAATCGCGTTGCAAAGTAGCCTCAAACTGTAGTTAGAAAATATTTGTCACTCAAATATTTTTTTATATGCATGTAAATATAAACACTATTATGTAGGCCTATTTTTATACATACAGTATATATATATATATATATATATATATATTATAATTAAAAACTAGGAAATTGTTAAATCCTAGTGCCTGCCTTTATTGGTTAGCTGATGAAACAAATAACATGAAATATTCAGAGTATAAAAGAAAAGTTAGACAAGCCCAAATGCGAGAGGAAGAGAGAAGAAAAGAAATTGAGGGACCTACCTATGGAGCTGGGGAGTTTTAAATAATGCATGTTTAGCAATATAAGTGCAGTATGCATGTTAATATATGTACATTAGGCCTAAATTACAATAATTTTCGTTGTGTCACAATTACATCTTTCCTTTGTTTGAACAAATAAAATTTTATAACCACCTGAAAGTGTTGCTAATACTTTTATTTATTCCCCATAAAAGTGCAACAATAAAAAAAAGTCCATATAAAGTAATATGTTTGACTATAACACTCTAGTAAGTCATAAAACCGGGGTAAATTTTCAACGCGCGATTCCCGAAAATCGAATTTTTGGCTGTTATTAATTTTTAAATTGATATAACTCAAAAACTATTTGTACCACATGATTCAAATTTTTACCAAGGGTTTAGGGTATTGTAATCTACATATATAGGTAGAATTATACATGTATGGTCATAATGAAAAAATATGATTTTTTATAAATGTCAAATCAAATTTTTAAACCTAAAATATTTTTTAAAATGACACCACAATTTTGTTTATTGAGATAAAGTTATACTACCTAAATATTTCAAGGCAGTTGTAAGCTAAAAAATGATAGTTTATTTGTCAAAATCTAAGCAGTATAACTGGAGTTATATCAAATATTGGTAGTTACCTAAACATTTAAAAAAAAAATTATATTTAATATATGTATAATTTTTTTTTTTTTATTTTGTATTTGTATATTCTTATACCCAAGAAACACACATGCAATGTTTCAAAGGCCTAGTGATAACCTTATTAAAGTTAGTAATTTCAGTGCCATATCCCCTTAACACGAGGGTTTTGTAATTACTCAGAAAGAAATTTTCTAGAATTTTTTTATGTATAATTTTTAAACTTTTTTAGGAGGTTTGAGAAAAAAATTTTGTTTTGTTTTGTAGTAATTTTTTTATGAAATCCTTGTGTTAAACGGTACACAATAATGCCTAAAATAAGTAGTAAAAATTACAATAATGTATCTTGTACCGATTTTGAGAAAACTGTTCCACAAAATGGCTAATTTAACATGCGCGCTAAAGGGCCTACCAGGTCCCCCCTAAGTATGTCATTGTAAATAGTATATACTTAGCAGTAATAATCCACTATTCATTTAAATTGTTCACTATAAATAGCTTACGTTTTCGCTAATATTAGTCTTATTTTGTATATTAGTTTAGTTCTGTATCATTAATTTATATTTTATGATGTGTTTACATGTGAAGTAGTGTAATCTTTGAATGAATTAAATTAAAAATTAATAAAAGTGATTAATCTTAAAGATATCCAAAATGCCTGTAGTGACATAATATGACATAATACATAACAACCAAATATAACAAAATAAAATAGTTGTGATGTTATGATAAATTAATAAAGTTGGACTTCTAAACATTGCATCTGTATAAATAAAATACAACATACTCTTTATTTTTTAACTATAAAAATTTATGATAACCATTACTATATATATTGCAGCAATAGTTACGGTTTGCCATTAAATTGCTATAATTTCTTGACCATCAAATAAACTTAATTTTTCCAGCTGAAATAAGATTTGTATCTTATAACAGAGAAAGTGTATTAATTGAGAGTGAAATATTGTTGTATAAATTAAGGAGCATGTACTATTTATATTAAGAGTTTTGCAGGTTTATTAAAAAAAAATAATTTCCGAACTTTTACAGTCTGCAAAGTTTCCAAGAAGTGTTTCACTTAATCGTCTCCTTGATGCCAGAGCTCCGTTTAGAGGCGCAGTTCTGCCGAGTAATGGTCCATTAATATCCCGTGTCACAACCAATTGTGCCGGAATTTATTTTTACTGCAGTTTTACAACGCTTATCTCCGTCGCATCTGAAAAACAGGGTGGCCGTCGCTTGTAATGAGTGTTTTCCAAATTTGTTAGTGCGTCGAGTTTTGCAAAAACATGTACGTAAATGCAAGGAAAGATATATGAGTGAAAACTAAAAATCGTTACTTGTTCATAATTTGAACGTGTCCACTTTTGAAGACAATAGGAGGTTCATTAGGGTACCAGGAATTTTTCAAATGTTTGTCGTGATTTAGTTATTAAAAAAACAGTAACATTAGGTTTACATTCGTATCTTTTCCTCAGATGGATAACTAAACTAACACATAAGTAAAACCTACATAAAAATAAACAAATATAATGGCATATTGTGCCACTTTTAAATGTAGGATCACAACAAATATGTTTCTTTCACGTTACTTCCATGCATACTATCTCTAAAACATGTACTTACATGCGCATAAAGTTGGTTGTGATTCCTTATGTCTACTTGAGTAAGTGATCAGATTCCTAAACCTAATATTACTGTTTTTTTTTTTTGTAAAACTGAACGATGGAATATGTCTGACAAAATATTGTGATCTTTTTTCTTTTAGTTTGATATGCGATATGATCTTATATGTAAAAGTCCAAGAGACAATTCATGTTGCTTCGGATTTTCAGGACTGCTATGTTTTCTAATGAGTGAAAAGTATAGTTCCTTTTATTGCTGTGAACACATACGGACGTACGCATTTTGGTCAAGATCATTATATGATCCCAAGCCTTTATCGTTCTCCTATATATTCATTCTCATTTTATACTAACACATATGTTATTTTTTGTATTAAATTACGAGTATATTTTTTGACAGACGCCTGCGAACCAGGAAAATTGAATGCACGCGGTTCCAAGCGTTCAAAGTTTCCAGCAATTTAACATTCTCGATTTGGAAGATTTCCACGCGATTTGCCTATTCCTTAAAATAAATTAAAAATTTATAAGATTAAAATAATGTTGCAATAATTCATAATAGCCCCTTATAAAAAATTCCTGAAGTCTCAAAACCTATTTTTTCCCCCCGTTTTTAAAGCGCGTATTGACGCACGGATGAAGGATGGACTGATTAAGTGAATTAGATGTAGCACTATTTCTGCCTAACATATGTTTTACTTAAGTAGCCATAAATATTGCTGGTAGCATGTAACTCAATGACAAAGAGATGGGACTTACAAATATGGAATATAAATTGTCATGGAGATTCTGTTAAGAGATACTTTTTTAAAGAGGGTTTGATCCCTTGGCCTAATGCCCTTTACGAGGATGCCCTATTCCTGGCAAACAGAATAAGAAAAAACGTCGGTGCAGATTGGGTCCGCCAGTATTGATCAAAATTTAAAAAGTTACATACAGCACTTGAACCATCATCAGGAACCTGTACAAGGTGTTATGTCATCTAAAAGGTTATTAGTACGATAGAATAATTATGTAGGGACTGAACTTAAACTCCAACCCATATTTACAATGTTACTTCTAATTCTGTATAAATTACAGAATCGTGACATTCGCGCATGTTCCAAATCCTAATAAAAAGATATATATTATAAAGGTATTAATAGTTTTTTTGAACTTTTAATTTTAGACAGAGTAAACATTTTTCAGTTTTCAAGCACTATTTGAAATTATAATATTAAACATATAAAATAAGAACATATGTATAGGCAAATAAAGAAATACGACTTTCATAGCTTTTATCATCAATGCTAATGCATATAAAACAATTTCAAAATTTGGAATTCAGAAATGAATTGAGTAATTAACAATGTGGATGTAGTGAACATGTTGGTGTTCCAAAATCATATAATCATTTCTTATGTTTACTTAATAATAAGAAATCTCACATCAAGTTTTAAAATATACTTAGTTGGGTAATTGAAAAAGAGAAATTTAAAATACTTTTAATTTATAAAATATATAGGAAGGTCGTGTATTACATTTTCTCTTTGTTTCATATATGGTAGCCTATATCTTAAAATTCAATATCTTTATATAGCTTTAAAATGCATTAATTGACTTATGATGACAAATAATCTTTTTAGCACCATAGGATTCTTTCGTAATGTTTAAAATCAATACTGATAAGTGAGGCTACATGAGAATATAAAGTTTAATTTGCGACTATTAAGAATTTGAATTTATTTTTATCAAAGCGGCTAATGCTTGTATCAGTGGAATAGAATGTTATTTATAATACATATAATATTCAATGATTAAGTTTAAAAACTCAATTTTCACGGTCAGAACCGTAAAAAACATAATTTCATCTCATGTAAACACAGGTAAGGAAGCTGTGCGACAAAACAAAGCAGATTATATTGCGCCTCAGCAGTGGATAATGAAACGACAATGGAGTAAACATTTCGCAGCTATGGTGGAAGGGTTTATTCAATGTGGATGTTTGGTTTAGCTCCTGATCACCTTCCTCTTATTGCAGCGTCTGGTATCTGACGCTATCAAAGATGTGACTCGTAGAAACTGAACTTATGCTCGTCTGAAGAAATCAAAAAACGGCAACGAAGATGCTCAAAGTAACTATTTATATACTTTCAACATCGGAGACGCCTAGACTATAAAGTATGGTAGCATATAAGTTACGAGGTATTCCCATTGTCTCACCAGGCACACTATAATGTTTTAGACACCATCTTTACAGTAACTATTTATATATTTTCAACATCGGAGACGCCTAGACTATAAAATATGGTAGCATATAAGTTACGAGGTATTCCCATTGTCTCACCAGGCACACTATAATGTTTTAGACACCATCTTTACAGTAACTATTTATATATTTTCAACATCGGAGACGCCTAGACTACAAAATATGGTAGCATATAAGTTACGAGGTATTCCCATTGTCTCACCAGGCACATTATAATGTTTTAGACACCATCTTTACAGTAACTATTTATATACTTTCAAGATCGGAGACGCCTAGACTATAAAATATGGTAGAATATAAGTTACGAGGTATTCCCATTGTCTCACCAGGCACACTATAATGTTTTAGACACCATCTTTACAGTAACTATTTATATACTTTCAAGATCGGAGACGCCTAGACTATAAAATATGGTAGCATATAAGTTACGAGGTATTCCCATTGTCTCACCAGGCACATTATAATGTTTTAGACACCATCTTTACAGTAACTATTTATATACTTTCAAGATCGGAGACGCCTAGACTATAAAATATGGTAGCATATAAGTTACGAGGTATTCCCATTGTCTCACCAGGCACACTATAATGTTTTAGACACCATCTTTACAGTAACTATTTATATACTTTCAACATCGGAGACGCCTAGACTATAAAATATGGTAGCATATAAGTTACGAGGTATTCCCATTGTCTCACCAGGCACACTATAATGTTTTAGACACCATCTTTACAGTAACTATTTATATACTTTCAAGATCGGAGACGCCTAGACTATAAAATATGGTAGCATATAAGTTACGAGGTATTCCCATTGTCTCACCAGGCACACTATAATGTTTTAGACACCATCTTTACAGTAACTATTTATATACTTTCAACATCGGAGACGCCTAGACTATAAAATATGGTAGAATATAAGTTACGAGGTATTCCCATTGTCTCACCAGGCACACTATAATGTTTTAGACACCATCTTTACAGTAACTATTTATATACTTTCAAGATCGGAGACGCCTAGACTATAAAATATGGTAGCATATAAGTTACGAGGTATTCCCATTGTCTCACCAGGCACATTATAATGTTTTAGACACCATCTTTACAGTAACTATTTATATACTTTCAAGATCGGAGACGCCTAGACTATAAAATATGGTAGCATATAAGTTACGAGGTATTCCCATTGTCTCACCAGGCACACTATAATGTTTTAGACACCATCTTTACAGTAACTATTTATATACTTTCAACATCGGAGACGCCTAGACTATAAAATATGGTAGCATATAAGTTACGAGGTATTCCAATTGTCTCACCAGGCACACTATAATGTTTTAGACACCATCTTTACAGTAACTATTTATATACTTTCAACATCGGAGACGCCTAGACTATAAAATATGGTAGCATATAAGTTACGAGGTATTCCCATTGTCTCACCAGGCACACTATAATGTTTTAGACACCATCTTTACAGTAACTATTTATATACTTTCAACATCGGAGACGCCTAGACTATAAAATATGGTAGCATATAAGTTACGAGGTATTCCCATTGTCTCACCAGGCACACTATAATGTTTTAGACACCATCTTTACAGTAACTATTTATATACTTTCAACATCGGAGACGCCTAGACTATAAAATATGGTAGAATATAAGTTACGAGGTATTCCCATTGTCTCACCAGGCACACTATAATGTTTTAGACACCATCTTTACAGTAACTATTTATATACTTTCAACATCGGAGACGCCTAGACTATAAAATATGGTAGCATATAAGTTACGAGGTATTCCCATTGTCTCACCAGGCACACTATAATGTTTTAGACACCATCTTTACAGTAACTATTTATATACTTTCAACATCGGAGACGCCTAGACTATAAAATATGGTAGCATATAAGTTACGAGGTATTCCCATTGTCTCACCAGGCACACTATAATGTTTTAGACACCATCTTTACAGTAACTATTTATATACTTTCAACATCGGAGACGCCTAGACTATAAAATATGGTAGCATATAAGTTACGAGGTATTCCCATTGTCTCACCAGGCACACTATAATGTTTTAGACACCATCTTTACAGTAACTATTTATATACTTTCAAGATCGGAGACGCCTAGACTATAAAATATGGTAGCATATAAGTTACGAGGTATTCCCATTGTCTCACCAGGCACACTATAATGTTTTAGACACCATCTTTACAGTAACTATTTATATACTTTCAAGATCGGAGACGCCTAGACTATAAAATATGGTAGAATATAAGTTACGAGGTATTCCCATTGTCTCACCAGGCACACTATAATGTTTTAGACACCATCTTTACAGTAACTATTTATATACTTTCAAGATCGGAGACGCCTAGACTATAAAATATGGTAGCATATAAGTTACGAGGTATTCCCATTGTCTCACCAGGCACACTATAATGTTTTAGACACCATCTTTACAGTAACTATTTATATACTTTCAAGATCGGAGACGCCTAGACTATAAAATATGGTAGCATATAAGTTACGAGGTATTCCCATTGTCTCACCAGGCACACTATAATGTTTTAGACACCATCTTTACAGTAACTATTTATATACTTTCAACATCGGAGACGCCTAGACTATAAAATATGGTAGAATATAAGTTACGAGGTATTCCCATTGTCTCACCAGGCACACTATAATGTTTTAGACACCATCTTTACAGTAACTATTTATATACTTTCAAGATCGGAGACGCCTAGACTATAAAATATGGTAGCATATAAGTTACGAGGTATTCCCATTGTCTCACCAGGCACACTATAATGTTTTAGACACCATCTTTACAGTAACTATTTATATACATTCAAGATCGGAGACGCCTAGACTATAAAATATGGTAGCATATAAGTTACGAGGTATTCCCATTGTCTCACCAGGCACACTATAATGTTTTAGACACCATCTTTACAGTAACTATTTATATACTTTCAAGATCGGAGACGCCTAGACTATAAAATATGGTAGCATATAAGTTACGAGGTATTCCCATTGTCTCACCAGGCACACTATAATGTTTTAGACACCATCTTTACAGTAACTATTTATATACTTTCAACATCGGAGACGCCTAGACTATAAAATATGGTAGCATATAAGTTACGAGGTATTCCCATTGTCTCACCAGGCACACTATAATGTTTTAGACACCATCTTTACAGTAACTATTTATATACTTTCAACATCGGAGACGCCTAGACTATAAAATATGGTAGCATATAAGTTACGAGGTATTCCCATTGTCTCACCAGGCACACTATAATGTTTTAGACACCATCTTTACAGTAACTATTTATATACTTTCAACATCGGAGACGCCTAGACTATAAAATATGGTAGAATATAAGTTACGAGGTATTCCCATTGTCTCACCAGGCACACTATAATGTTTTAGACATATATATATATATATATATATATATATATATATATATATATATATATACAGGGTGATTCATGAAGTTCTCCCCCCACTTCTACAGCACATTGTACTAGTAAAAATAATGAAAAAATGTTATATAAACATAGGTTCGAAAATGCTTCGTTAGCGAGTTACAGCTAGCGAAAGATTTCACCTGAATTCCTGGGTAAAGAGTAAAATAAAGCCATACTGAACTTTTGGAAAGGTTAATTAAGTAAGAAATATCGTGGATTCTTATGTATTTTTATCTGATAAAGCTAATAAAATAGGTTTCAGAACTGTACCTGTAGTAGTTTTGAGGGATTCAGGGTTAAATGCAAAAAATTGGGGCACGAAACAATGTTTTTTTAAGTTGGATGTACAATAACTTTGTTAAATTGGTAATAAATACATAAAATCAACAAATATTAATTGTAGAGAATTTAATTCTGAGAAACATTGATATAATCAAAGTCTAAAAATAAAACAGAAAATAAGTACCAAAAAATCGATTTTATCAGTTATAATACATTACTAGTTTTAAGCAAAAATTAATCAGGTTGGGCCAACCGTACGCACCTTTTTATAATAGATGTTCGAAAATGAGGCCATAATTATCAATACATTTTGCAGCACGTTTGTGTATTGCTTTTGTTGCGTTTCTTAATTTTTCAGGACTTCCCTGTATCTGCACAGCCGAATCCTTAATACGGGCAATTAATTCATCACGAGAATTCACTTTTGTTCTTGTATACAATGTCTTTCATCCATCCCCAGATGCAATAATCCAATGGAGATAGATCTGGTGATCTTGGTGGCCAAGGGTGAGGCCCTCCACGACCAATACCCAGTGTCCAGGAAATTGATGATTTAAGTAAGCAGAAACGGCACGTGAAAAGTGGGGAGGTGCTCCGTCATGCTGGAAGTACAAATTTTGTCTGAGATGTAAAGCAACATTCTCTAACAGCTTGCGGCAACTCTTCTTGAAGGAAATGCAAATAGAACTCAGCATTTGGGCGTCCAGGTAATATGAAAGGGTCCAATCAGCCGATTGTGCAAAAGGCCACACCAGACATTGACGCTTAAATCGGTGTTGAAAGTTCTGTTCCACTACTTCATGTGGATTTTCTTCTGCCCATGAGTGTTCATTGTGCAAGTTATTGACACCATCCCGAGTGAATTGTGCCTCATCCGTAAACAAAATACGCTTGTAGAGTTAATTATTAATATTCAAAAAGTTGCAAAACTCCAAGCGAAGCGGACCATCCCCTAGCTGTAGATGTTGAACCTTTTGTTTATGAAACGGATAAAATTTGTTTCGATTAAGTGACCTCCACACCGTTGACTACGAAACTCCTATCCGCCTAGAAATACGTCGCGTACTTACACCTGGACTGCGATGAACAGCATTAATAACAATATCATCATCAAGTTGGACAGCTCGTTCATAATTGGTTCTAGTACTTGGTAGTGATCCTGTTTCCCGAAGAGTACAAAAAGTTCCTGAAATTGTTTTGGTATCTGGTATCCTCCTATTAGGGTAACGTAGTTCATATTCTTCTACAGCAGCTCTAGCATTACCATTACAGTAACCCAAAATAAAAACCGTATCAGCGTATTCCTGTGATGTAAATAAGTAAGGCATTTTTTCGCTGAATAAACAATCGAATTATAACTTACAGAAAAATTGCATTTAATAACACGATTCACAGAACCTGATCTCCTGCTGTAGCTTGCAAAACACCACTAATACACACTTCTAACGTAACAGTACAGAATACCATTGTTGATCAGCTGTTATTCGTGCGTTACCAACTTAGAAATTAATAAAACAAAAAACTGCATTTCGATGATTAGTAAAACAATAATGGGAAAATGTTTGCTTCATTTATTTTCGAACATTTGATGTAAAATTTTTATTAAAAAAAAAATACAACGTAATAAAACATGATATTTGTATTTACAAACAAATTTATTTAAACAGTTAATCTTGTTTTCTCAATTTATCTAATCATTAAGGAACAAACATTTTGTTTTTGTTTTATTTTAACTAAATACTGTACGGTATTTCTTTACAGCTAGTAATGTATTATACTGAATAAAATCGATTTTTTGGTACTTATTTCTGTTTTTATTTTAGACTTTCATTATATCAATTTTCTCAGAATTAAATTCTCTACAATTAATGTTTGTTGATTTTATGTATTTATTACCAATTTAACAAAGTTATTGTACATCAAAACTTAAAAAAAAACATTGTTTCGTGCCCCAATTTTTTTGCATTTAACCCTGAATCCCTCAAAAACTACTACAGGTTACAGTTCTGAAACCTATTTTATTAGCTTTATCAGGTAAAAATACATAAGAATCCACGATATTTCTTACTTAATTAACCTTTCCAAAAGTTCAGTATGGCTTTATTTTACTCTTTACCCAGGGAATTCAGGTGAAATCTTTCGCTAGCTGTAACTCGCTAACGAAGCATTTTCGAAACCTATGTTTATATAACATTTTTTCATTATTTTTACTAGTACAATTGTGCTGTAGAAGTGGGGGGAGAACTTCATGAATCATCCTGTATACAATCAGTGTATGACAGAATTGTGGGACATTTACAGTGAATTATCTGGTATTGCAACAATGATCTTATATTCTTTTTGATATCTGATAACATTTCAAGATAGCGGCTGTACGAATTCGGGAAGTTTATGGTAGCATAGAGTCATTATAGGTGAATATTAGTTAATAAATAGAATATCCAAATCGCAAAAAAGCGATGTTTAGTAAGGTGTAAATATTATATTGATTTGAAAGTGTTACGAGTTTAATAACTTGGTACACATCATAATCACAATACCTCAAAATACCTCAAGTGTTGTAGAAATTAATCTTTAAAAGTTATTATTTTGCTATTTCCAGACTAAGTGAATTCTACCTTTCAACCAAGTGTGCCGGAAAGGGGTATTTTAATTGAAGATGCAACACTAAAGATACCTTGATGTGTATGTATCGAACTGTAGAGATATAATAGCCTGGATTAAATAAACAACAAACCCTAGTGCTCAACATACGTATATGTATTATGTAATGTCGTCGATGGTGATAAGAAAAAATATAATTAATTATGAGACAATAAAAATAATACTGTACGTTTAAACTTGTAAAACATGTATTAATTTGGGGGGGAAATAAACTAGAAGGTTAGGTGAATTTCAGAAAAAAGAATTAAGAAGAGAAAAATTATGTGGAAAAAGAACACAGAATTATACAAGAGAGAAATGTGACTCACGCTACGACTTATTTACAGTTGAAATAGACATCGATCTTTCTAACATCAGGCAGACTGAATAGGAATTTGAGGTAGAAAAGTAAAATTAAATAACTTACTCTAAACTGTCGAAAAAAATAAAAGATGAAGTCCGTTGTACAGAAGGTGTTTGTAGATACTGCTTCAAACATCAAGCACTTTGGCAAAAGATGATTAAAAATACACTCAAAGGTGGAGACTGAATAACCCCCTCCCCTGAACATCTTGGCCTGTTATATCATAGATTTCCAGGGGAAATAGGAAAGTGTACATTAGCGGGCAACAATGAAAATGGATGTATATTTGAAGATTGTTGAGGAAGACGATGAGACAGTAATGGCGAAGTGAAACAGAAATGAGACAAAAATTAGTACAAAAAAAGAAATTAATGGATTAACTTTAAAATTTGTCGTTATTTTTTGCCAAAAGTAACTGGTGATGTTGGATATGGTGTTGTATGTAGGAAGTATTTTGGCGTTATAAAGGTTAATGAAGACATCAGAAATCGGACTAGAAGTTAAGAGAACAAATACCATAGGAAATGGATTAAATTTGTCACTAGCTAGTGGAAAGGGGACAGGTAAGCTGAAAAATGCTGCTCCTAAAGGAAAAGTGGCGAAAAAAACCCAAGAGTTTCGGGAAAGAATTGCATATCTGGAAAATGTTTACGGTGTAGAAGGTCGAATATTGCCATAACGGTATTTCCCCTATTCTTTTATCCCATGGAACGTGACATAAATTTTGACCAGAGACTAATCATGAATACAATGTGCAATCGAGATTGAACGTAACATTAAGAGACACGTCACTGGTTTATAGACAAGTTTCGTGCCGGTAATAGAACTGTTTCGGTTATTGTTTTCCACTAAAATTTTTAGATACATTTACAGGCTTCAAATATCTGATCAATTTGAAGTAGAAAAAATGTTATCTCTTTATAAAAAGTTTAAAAAATCACAGACAAATACACATCTGTACGATTTCGATTTTCATTGTTTTTTTAGTTGTAGAAAGAATAATAAAGGTATGTTTTAAATGTGCATTTGAAAATTAAGATATGATTAAGAGTCATCCATGATGCATTTTGTAAAACTGAAGAGGATTTACTCGTAACCTTCAATAATAACAGATCTACGTTTAAGTGCCTAGAATTACAAAAGTATCCAATTCGGTTAAGTGGATTATTGAAAAACTAAAAGTAATATAACTATAAGCTAAAAGGCATTAAGGTCGTATGGTCCTCCGACTATTAGAACTATAGAGATAAGTTTCCATTGGTTGCTAAATAAGAATGATTTTGTGAAATTATGCATGAATTAGAATTTTTTTTATTAAAAAGCGGTAATTAACTTCTAAGCAATATGGTTTTCAAATACATTTTTTTAATGTTGAACTGAGATATTTCGTCGTTTAAATATAACATTGCCCTTGTTACGCCAATAAAATATACACAATAAATGTAAAACTCCTATCTGCTCAGAATTATAAATCAACTCAGAAGAAACAAATATAAATAATTTTTTAAATATTATTTTTACAGATCTTATTTATATTTTATGAATATTTTACATTCCGGAAGTGAAATTAAAAAGAAAATAATAAAGAGCATATCGCTTTTATAATATTTTGCTTATTAAGATATTATTTATTAGGTTAATTTCTTGTATTCATGAGGTGATATAAAAATACTGCAGTGTATATAGCTTTTATAACACAGAATTCGTAAAGTTCTTATTTTTATTAAGTGGATTTATTACATGTATGAGGTTAAATTTAAAAAATACTAAAGTACAAATAGCTTTTAAAAAACGTTGTGCATGGGTCTGTTCTTTGATAAAGGCTGCATTTAATTTTTTTCTGGAAAGATGATAAATAGTACTAAGAGTAAAAGTAATACGTATCGTATAAAGTTCTCTTAGTCAAAGAGCGAGACAAATACCTGTTACTTGACAGCACGCATAGCAACTGCAGTGCGTACCGCCTCACGCAATATTACCTCGTCCTGAGATGTGAATAACAATGTGGCCAAGCCAGACTGTGCTGAGTTTTATTAAGTTTATGAAATCCTTGCTTTGCGTTTATACTACAGTGGAACGTATATTACTGTCATACTGGCAGTATGTTTAGAATATTTCGCTAGAATACGAAGAAAGCGTCCTGTGACAATTGAAGTAGTATAATTAACATTTAAACTGGTATTGATTGAAAGTTAACATTTTATAACGATAAACTAAAATGAATTAGTTGCCTTACAGTTATAATACTACTTTAAAATAGTATTCATACAGAAATATTGATATTAAATATTTTTAAAACGTGCCATATTTGTAAGGCATATGTACGAAAACGTTTTCTAATGATGTTAAGCTTGTAAACGACTAACATCTCCATATTCCGATGTAAATATTTTAATTAAGCTCTTATAAATCAGAGTTAAGAATGAATGGCTACCAAATCGTAATTAGTATGTGTTATGATATATTTATAATAACATTTATTCTTGTGAAATTTGGGCTTATCTATGTCAACCTTAGTAAATTTAGAAGTAATTAGGTTATTAATATTAAATGTAACAGTTCCTCTGCCCTATTGGTTCTTAGGTATTCCACGTAGATTACAAAGTTTTATGATCCTCATAAAATACATGTATAATCTATATTCGTTTAAACGATAATTCTTTTATATTTCGTCAAGTCCATTTGTTAACAGGTGCTTTATTTTTTACATTCTGAATCTCACCATTGTAAAAACTACGGGAAATGCTTAAAATCCTATACTTTAAAATTACCAATTGTCAATAACAAACTTTAAACAAAGTATTACACATAACTGGGAATGCAATTTCAGTGATGTCGAAATACAAGGTAATATAATGTATCGTTGCTTATTTAGATAAAGGATTTTTGGATTTATCGATTACGTTTGGTTTTCCTAACACATACGGATGCTGTAACATATACTTATAACTTGAATAAAATTCTGGTATTTGTATGGAAATGTTGACATATTCTTTATAGAATATTAATATAAAGGGTCTCTGAAACTGAACTACAAACCCCAGAAGAACTTGCTCAACATCCCGAGCTAGTTTGGTTTCCATAGCACAGCTATTTGTACAACCGAGTGCAGCGTAAAGTACCTCATGTCAGGTTTATCACCCATAAAACAGTCTCAAGATATTGAACCGCATCCTGGAGTACCATCAGGAGTGCCATAAACATTGGCTGATAGCCTGGAATGTTCTCAGATTTATATTCCGCTTCTAGCCAGGAGCACATTATGTTGCCAAATAAGTGTGGCAACCAATCTTACGATCTTAGATTTCCACAAATAATTCTACAATTTCTACAATTATATTTCGGACACCGTAGATCTTGTAATGCTGAATGCAATAACGTGCATCAGGGTGAATTTCACCTATGGTGCATTGTGACAGGTATGCAAGTATATTTAAACACTTCACTTTTATTTCAATCCCACTGAAATTCGTTTAAAATATTTAATAGCAACTAAATTTACTTAAGTTCCACCCAAATGAAAATGCTCTTTTTTCCAGGAAAGAGTTAAAACTTTTCAAGGACTAGTTGGAATCACAAAATCTAGAATCAACACAACTTACAAAAATGTAACTTCAATTTTTACAGCTCACATGTACAGCATAAAACATATATCTTTGGGTACTTGATATCTAGTATTATCGCCGTGACAAGGAAAATTTCAATCAGGATATTCCTGCTGTCTCCCTAACCACTGCTACGGGGAATTTTCCAATCCCAATATTCTGTCTAGAGATTTATGTCCCACCCTTCTCTTCTTGGACACCCGTGTCACAAACGTCCTCTATAAAGATATATTGGCCATAAATATAAGAATTGAAGGAAAACGTATAAGATATTCCCAATCTTTGCTTTCATTACAATTTATAAATTATCTCCCACATACACACACATACACATTTTTTCTACATGGTTGAAGAAATGTACACTTTATTATCTAGGGTAATCAGGAACATACTGTCATCAGGGCTTAATAGTTCGTACGATTGTAATCAATGCAAAATACTCTTTCCAAAGGAAAATACACAAACTATGAAAGCAAAATATTTGTTTATATATGAATGTTAGAAATGACCACCATTGCATAAGAAATAGACACATTTCCTCGGAGAAAATTCGTTCCAAATTGTATAGAGAATCTTTAACTCATTTTGGCTGAACGTTAGCAAAGTTTGTCACTCAGAGAATATCAAAAGATCAAATTAAGCTATGGACTTGAGGTTATGTATGATCCTTGATATCTATAAGGGCAAGATTATAGTTAGTAGTGACGTGTACCTGCCATGTGATTAGGGTAAACTTTAGCAGAGCGTAATAATCGTGTGATATCTCAAGAACGAATAAACTTATTGTCTAAACGTGTTTTATGAACCTTTATTTCTATTTGAAAAACAAGACTGAGCAGGTACATATCACCCCATATAATGTCCCCCATGTAGTCACGGTAAGCCAATAACATACATATAGAGGGATCCAGTTATATCCTTAACGTAGATAAATTATTCACGATAAATTTTTGGCTAATAGGATAAACTAAAATGTAGTGGGGTGCTTTCTACCAGAAAGGTGTTGTTGAAAAACTTCAATGGCTTCGAAACTTACAGAGACCTGTTACGTGACACATGGCCTGGCATACTGTTACAAAAACACATATGGAGTAATAAACTCTACATAAATACAAATGTCCACGATATTTAAACCTTTATTAAATTCAATGTGATACGTATTGCTAAATACATGTTTCGGTATAAATAGTATTTATAAGGATTAATTGAAATATTCTAATATTACGTTATCGTAATATTTATTATTTTAAAACTTTGTAGGTTCAACCAACAAACTAAGTCATTACTTAAAAACTTATATTCGTAATAAATGTCTGAAATCTATAAGAAGGCTCTAAAACAATTATAGATAAATTATCATAAAAACAAAAGAAAAGACCCATAAACCTGGTGTTTCAGATCAACTAACGACATCAAACTTGTAGTGGTAAAAATGTTTACTAAATTGGCTGGAATTTTATTATTTTCTGACTAAGCCACAACATTTTTAAAGTTAATTTCATGTATTTCAATTTAGAGAATATCTAAAAAGGAGGCTCCCATGTTTGAATCGCAATATTTTAAAATATATTCATTTAACGTGCTATACATGCTTACGCCTTAAGTATTTTGAGAAATAAAACATTATTTACACTTGTTAGTTTGAAAATGTCTTACAATTTGTAGTGAAAAGAGAGCTTTTTGGATGACAATTCCTAAGATATTAAACTACTCCGCAAAAATTAAGTTATGGATATTTTATCACAAAGGATTCAATATGATAAAACTTAAAACCTATATTAGTTTTAAAAGTTTTACTACCCTAAATATTTTATGTTTTGAAAATGAGAAAAGTAAAACCAAACATTTTAAAAGGTAAGGGGCTTTCGTAAAAAACTGAATAACTGTTACATTTAAATATTTTTATATCTCTATCAATTGTAAAAACCGCTGCTAAATACCTTGTTTATAGGCACTAAATATAGCCTACCTAAAAGCATTAAGGCAAGTAATTGAAACATGAGATAGAATAAGTATAGACCAACACATTGTAAATCTCCCCATTTCTTTTAAAAGGAAACAATCAAAATAACTTTGCTAAATTAAATGATTGCACCAAGACAACCGTTAGTGGCAAATAAGCCACAAATCACTATGTTTCCCATTACTAACAAAGATCGAAAAAAGCTAAATCCAATAAGTCAATATGGTCTTCATGAGTTAATATAAAATAAACCAATAAAAGAGGCCAGGTCCCTCATTTCCCCTAATTTTATCTATTTAGCTTTGAACACTGGTGAAGACAATGAAATATTTTATTGTTATCTGAGATAAATTTAGTTGTAGTTCAGCTATCTCTTAATCTCTATTATGTTTTAATGTGCTATAGGGGACTGAGAAAGTTCGAGAGATGCAAGAGTTTCGAAAATATGAAATCCGTAGTTGCATTCCTCCAGTAGGAGTCTGTACCAATTTGTAAGTCTAAGGAATGTTTTAATGTGCTATAGGGGACTGAGAAAGTTCGAGAGATGCAAGAGTTTCGAAAATATGAAATCCGTAGTTGCATTCCTCCAGTCCCTCGTCTGTACCAAGTTGTAAGTCTAAGGAATGTTTTAACATGGAACTGCATGATACAAAACAGATAACGAATTGTCACTATGGTGATGCGGTATTTTACGTGATTCCCAAATAAATCTCTAGGACAACTATTTTGTGAGAAGAGTATTGAAAAAGTTTTAATAAATTTCGTTAAATATAAAAAGTCAATACTACAATGTTTCTGGCTCAATATTGAGATATGGTAGTTAAGATTTATTTAAAAATAAATAACTAAATTTAACTTCTTTCAATGATGATGTGCCAGCTAGTATTCAGAATAGTATAATACCCCCCTCAGGAATAGTTTAACGTGCTGGCTAATTTTGATATTATAATAAATATATTAATGGGTCAAAAATTGGGAAATTTTAATAATTTTTATAAAATACTAACATTATTTAAAAATTATCTCTTTAAAAGTCAAATTTGCATTAAACACTGATACCTTCTTGAACAATTAAAATTCGTAAAGTTGAAACTCTTTTGGAGTGAAGTTTTAACGAAATAGTAATTGTTGGGTTTCACCAAAATGTATACTTTGAACCACAGAGATTGGTAGCAAACGTGAAATATCCTGTTGTGTTTTCAATGCCTCAGTTATTAATAATACATTTAAAATATAGTGAGGGATAGGATTGAAGGTGTTCAGAGAAAGCCCCAATCGATAAAAATACCAATCACAAATTAATATACATACCAGGTATCCTTGGTAACATGACTATTGTATTTATGTCAAATTCGAGCTACAAGAAAATACATCAAATACCTACATGAAGATTGTGAGACAGAAATTCCATGAGGTGAAATGCAGTTTTGTGATCTTGCTAATCCTTTAGATTTTAGGTAATCCATGATTTGAATAAAATAAATCTAAGTAAGATGCAATTTTTTGCTATTATGTTTATTCTGTATAAAATATTAAATACTACCTTGCAATGTATTTCATTTACCACTTCCAAGTAACACGTTTTATGAATTTTCCAAGCTGCAACATATTGGCATAATATATATAATCAGCCTAAGCATAATTTAAGCTTACAATAACAATCTAGCAATAACCGACAGTTTCTAGTAATGAGCTTGCCAATTACAGAGTACAATTATTGGTGTTCTTGGATCTTGGCAAAGTGCCATTTAATAACTTGAGGACAGCAAGATGAGTATTGCATAGACATAATGTCTATAACTAACGTAATATTGTCTACTGTAAAATAAAACAAATGTAAAACGTGCCAAACGATCACGGTATTAAATATATGGAACGGCATTATATTGTTCATAATATGTCTCTTTATGAAAACTTTTGGAGTTCCACTAATACGATATAATCAAAATATACATTAAGTGGTGTCTATTTTATTACTTCAGAAAATATTAAACATACACTATTATTGGCTAAGCATTAGTGAAGCCTGTCACTAGAGGAGTTAAAAAATGAAGATCCGTCTGTCTAACTGTCCGCATTATATCCCGAGAGCGAACATTATATCCCAAATTATATACTTGAATTTCAATTCTTTATAGGCAACACTGAGTACGATGATGGTCACTGTCTTCCATGGGATTTGGGTGAATTTTAAAGAATATTTTTAAATTGGTATTAGGATAACTCTTATAGCACGCGTATCTACTATTTCCTAAATAATAGATAATATACTAAATAAATAAATTTGTAAACAAACTAAACACAATCATATGAGTTTCACTGTAACATTTTGATTCACAGAATACAAAGAAAAGTAATAGATTGAGAGGTCAAAGTGAATAGTTCGGTGATAAAATTTTATTTTAACGCACTCGCGTTGCATTGTCCTTTATAGCTTACCTGAACTTTTGTTGTTTGTACACTGCTATGAAACCTAAGGTAATTAACAAAAATATAAATGTATAATATTGCAAGGTATGTTGAGAAAGATTTCATCTGTACACTTTTAACTTCGTAACGCATTTCTACAGTGCCAAGAACGAGTCCCATGATGGAACCATGGAATTCGGGTGAGAGTCATATAAGCCTATAACTCAGTAGATTGATACGTTTTCTCATTTGTGTTCTAGGATGTGTAAAAATTTCTTTTTCCATATGATTGTTTATCTGTCCGCAAAACATTTCAAGAAAGAAGTGTTTATAGATTAGAATATCTGTGTACAACCTCAGCGATGGCTGCTACGCAACACGTAGTCTGGCGTACTCCCAACTTGTTTATGGTTTATGGACAGATATTTTTGGGAGTAGTATTTGGCTATAGTATTTGGAGGAGTAATATAGAATTTTTGAAAGATAAACCAAAACCGAAGCCATATGTAAAACAGGTTTCTATCTATATGTTTGGAGAAATTAAAAATTCTAAAAAGTACTATTAGGAATAATCTTAATTGAATAGATATTACAGAATATAGTCTCACACAGTTGTTATTTATATTTCGGTATGTTATGTTTACCATAAACTACATCGCAATCATGAAAACACATTTTTTGTATAACTTGTTTATTGAGAAATACTTTGACTTTCATCCAAGAACGCGTAAACCTTGGAACCCAGAAAAGTGATATATACAAAGAGAACTGTAAAACGTACAGTATCAATCCTTAAATACACTTTTTATTATGTGACTGGCACGTAAACATGACATAAATAACACAATTAGACTTTTTATCACAAACCACAAAACGACTACTACAGGGAATTTGTACAACGGTTAAACCAGCTAAATTAAGGCTGAAATAATGTAACGCTTACTTACTTAAATCTTATAGGAAGAAAGTAATAAAGAGTACGCATTTAACTTCAAACACAAAATGTACTATAAATTAAGAGTCACACAATTTAACACCAGGCATTAAAAATTTTGAGATTTGTTATGAAAAATTAGTGAACCAAGTAATATGCCAACTGTGTTTACTTTGAAAAAGCTATCCCACGGACATCAGAAGAGAACCAATAACTTATCCAGACAAATAAATGTGCGTTTCATTTCAAGAGCTAATACTAAAACAGTATTACTATTATAACCAATATAGGTTATTATACAAAATATCTATGGTCACCATTTAAAAACCATACAAATAAAAAAATAATAAAGTACGTAATAAGTAAAATGATTCTAAAACGCTGTGTAAAACCTAAAATTTGTTTAATCGTAGCATCTGAAAGCGGTTAATACAACTAATATTAATAATATAACATTAAAACTTAAAAATTAGGTTTTACTAAGTACATTAAAATCTCTAATTAAATTTAATGCTAACAAGGTGTTGAATGACAGATAGTTAGCTGATACGATTTTAAAAAGTTCAAGCCAATTATACAGATTTATATTTGATAATAAGTGTCACTTAAATATAATTAATTATTATAAGATTAAAAATGAGTCTTTATTATGTACTATGTACATTTAAATCTCAAATTATAGTTGATGCTAAGAATGTATTAGTGTTACTAATTTTATTTTGTCACTAAACAATGGCAATTGTCCGAAAAAAATCTTGTTTCCTTCACAATCCTTACATCGTCAAAAACGAACTTAAAACAAACATCAAGGTAAAGAAATGCCAGATATTTATCTGACACGATTTAAAAAAGTTCAAGCCAATTTTTCAGATTTATACAGGGAATTAGTGAAACGTTCATTCTGACAGTATCATTAATGAACATTTTAATAATACTTTATAACTTTGTATTAGTCATCAGAGCAGTAAACTGAATCGGTAAAATAACCCGAACTGGCGCTATTACACCCGAGTGTAACAGCAACTGTAACATAACACAGGATTAGTTGTGCTGTAATATGACACATCTCATGTACAAGGTTGTGCTCCTATCACCTCCTGTGGCGTCGTTTCGTTTATAATGTTCATTCTGACAACATCACTTTTAAATTTCTTTTGGTTATCAGAGCAGGAAAATGAAGCTGTAAAATAACCATAACTGGTGCTATAACACTTGTGCGTTATGGCAACTGTAACACAACACATGATTAGTTGTGCTGTAATATGACACATCTCATGTACAAGGTTGTGCTCCTATCACCTCCTGTGGCGTCGTTTCGTATATAATGTTCATTCTCACAACATCACTTTTAAATTTCTTTTGGTTATCAGAGCAGGAAAAATGAAACTGTAAAGTAACAAGAACTGGTGCTATAACACTTGTGCGTTACGGCAACTGTAACATAACACAGGATTAGTTGTGCTGTAATATGACACATCTCATGTACAAGGTTGTGCTCCTATCACCTCCTGTGGCGTCGTTTCGTATATAATGTTCATTCTCACAACATCACTTTTAAATTTCTTTTGGTTATCAGAGCAGGAAAATGAAGCTGTAAAATAACCAGAACTGGTGCTATAACACTTGTGCGTTACGGCAACTGTAACATAACACAGGATTAGTTGTGCTGTAATATGACACATCTCATGTACAAGGTTGTGCTCCTATCACCTCCTGTGGCGTCGTTTCGTTTATAATGTTCATTCTGACAACATCACTTTTAAATTTCTTTTGGTTATCAGAGCAGGAAAAATGAAACTGTAAAGTAACAAGAACGGTGCTATAACACTTGTGCGTTTCGGCAACTGTAACATAACACAGGATTAGTTGTGCTGTAATATGACACATCTCATGTACAAGGTTGTGCTCCTATCACCTCCTGTGGCGTCGTTTCGTTTATAATGTTCATTCTGACAACATCACTTTTAAATTTCTTTTGGTTATCAGAGCAGGAAAAATGAAACTGTAAAGTAACAAGAACTGGTGCTATAACACTTGTGCGTTACGGCAACTGTAACATAACACAGGATTAGTTGTGCTGTAATATGACACATCTCATGTACAAGGTTGTGCTCCTATCACCTCCTGTGGCGTCGTTTCGTTTATAATGTTCATTCTGACAACATCACTTTTTTTTTTTTGGTTATCAGAGCAGGAAAAATGAAAACTGTAAAGTAACAAGAACTGGTGCTATAACACTTGTGCGTTACGGCAACTGTAACATAACACAGGATTAGTTGTGCTGTAATATGACACATCTCATGTACAAGGTTGTGCTCCTATCACCTCCTGTGGCGCGTCGTTTCGTTTATAATGTTCATTCTGACAACATCACTTTTAAATTTCTTTTGGTTATCAGAGCAGGAAAAATGAAACTGTAAAGTAACAAGAACTGGTGCTATAACACTTGTGCGTTACGGCAACTGTAACATAACACAGGATTAGTTGTGCTGTAATATGACACATCTCATGTACAAGGTTGTGCTCCTATCACCTCCTGTGGCGTCGTTTCGTTTATAATGTTCATTCTGACAACATCACTTTTAAATTTCTTTTGGTTATCAGAGCAGGAAAAATGAAACTGTAAAGTAACAAGAACTGGTGCTATAACACTTGTGCGTTACGGCAACTGTAACATAACACAGGATTAGTTGTGCTGTAATATGACACATCTCATGTACAAGGTTGTGCTCCTATCACCTCCTGTGGCGTCGTTTCGTTTATAATGTTCATTCTGACAACATCACTTTTAAATTTCTTTTGGTTATCAGAGCAGGAAAATGAAGCTGTAAAATAACAAGAACTGGTGCTATAACACTTGTGCGTTACGGCAACTGTAACATAACACAGGATTAGCTGTGCTGAACTGACACAACTCATGTACACAGCTCTTGTACGATTTCAAAAATAGTTAGAATTTAGCAATTGGTTGGCCATCAAGTTTTTATTTTATAAATATTTATTTATAACAGCATATTTACATGTACATAAATTCTTATAATGCAAAGACATATGAATGTAAATTATATATAAGTATGTAATATAATGTTTTTAGATAGTAAAATCTTTCTCAAATCCCAATTTTCCTATACTTAACCCTTTCAAGTTCTCTTTTTTGAAGGGGCAGTGATACAAGACAAGTATAATTTTATATTTCATCCAAACAAGTTTCTAAAACATTTCAATTTATGTACAAATATCAATATTAATATTTTTATATGTAGCTATTTATTCTGTATTTGGATTCTCTACATGTTTAAGAGATTACTCTAATAACCAAGTAGAGATTAATTAAAGAAAACATAATTATATGAATTAGATATAAGAGAAAATTCTCTATCTTCTCATGCATGGTTGCTACGGTAAAAATTCTTTAAAAGATGTATTAATTAGATTGTATTTCATAGCACCTCGATAAAGAAGATAAATTAATGTTTTACAGTGTTGCATTAAACTTAGTGATGAAGCAAACAACACATTTGAACACACGGTTTTTTTTTAAGGGGAGCCAGTCGCGAAAATATATAAAAAAATGGATATTTTAAAAATAATATTTTTTTAATTCTATGTTTTCTTCCAGATTAAGAATATATATAACACTTTATAGTTATTATATTTCGTTATTTATTTAAAAAATAGTTAGTAAACCCTTACACTCAATTTTGAAGCTCGCTCTAAGACTGGCCTACGTTAGGAGTGAAGCTAGATCTACGCTACACCCAATACTTGGGTGATGGTGACTCAAAGGGTTTTGCAGCATTTTCTGGAGAGTAAATCCATATGGTGATAATGTTAGTATATGTAAGTTAGAATGTGTTGGACACGTACAGAAACGTGTAGGCACCAGATTGCGGAAGTTGAAAGAAAATAATGCGTGAAATTTGAGCGATGGTAAGTTATTGGGAGGAAAAGGGAGACTAACAGATGAAGAGATAGACCAGTTGCAAAGGTACTATGGCCTTGCCATTAGGAAAAATACAGAAAGCGTTGAGGCTATGCAAAAAGTGATATGGGCCACCTTTTACCATAAATTGTCTTCTGACGAGAAGCCTCAGCACAGCACCATCTGTGTCCTAATGATAGCGAAATATGGTGTCAGTACAATAAGCAGAAACAAAACAGTAGAAGCCTACAGCCACAAACACTCTTTGCCAGATGCTGTCATGGATTTGATCAAAACCTGTTTTTAGGGATTTGTCAAATCCAAATCTTTTTGAAACGGTGCTTAAACGGGAAAGCTCAGAACCCGAACGAGAGTCTGAATGGGTGTTATTTGGCACAGATTGCCAAAAAACTGTTTTTGTAGGACTAAATGTAATTAAATTAGGTGCAACTGATGCTGTCATGTGCTTCAATGAGGGATCTATAGCCAAAACTAATGTCCTCAAACTCCTGGGGTTTCAAACCGGAAAGTTTATGGTCGAAGGCCTACGGAACATTGCTAGCGAAAGGATAAAAAGAGCCAATATAGAAGTAAGAGAGGAAAACAAGAAGAAGAGAGTAAGAAGGAGCCATTTTAAGAAGAAACGAGAGAAAAGATTGAAAGTGCTGATTACTGTCCTGGTGGATTTTAGAAGTAGTGTTCAGATTTTTTTCGACTTTAAACTCAATTTCCCGAAACCTGTGTTTTTTTTAAACTTAGGTACCATTATTTCAAAAACTATTCAACGTATCACCTTCAAATTTTGTACATACCTTCTCCATTATATGGTGAGTAATGCCATGCATTTTTGTTAGGATTTTAACGAATATAAGCTATAATAAAAAAATATAACTTTTTTACCGGTCATTAATTTTTTAAGCAATGTTTAGTTTTGTTTTATAATTTGAAAAATTTAAGCAATAACACTCAAATTGCATGAAATTATGCCTTAAGTAATAAAAGTCACCCACCAAAAATTTCAAGTCTGTATCTTTAATACTTTTCAGTTAAACGGTACCTATGTGTCGTTATGTTTGTCCATATAAATAGCATGGAAGGAGCCGTCGCGACTGGCTCCCCTTAAGTAACTCATTTTATTTAGAAAGATATTAAGGCGAAGCTTGGCGTTTAAATTGCAATAATGGCCGTATGAATCACATCAAACGTATGAATAGGAAATTAGAATATAAATTAGATGTATTTAATTTGTAACAATGCACGCAGACAATGTCTGGTAGTGTATTTTGTAGTTTGTGTTGTACTTACGTGTATAATTACGGAAAGAAACATTTCACATCGTGACAGTAATGAAGAATGTGGAATTTAATAAATTATCACATTGGTTAATATAAAGTTTTATAGAAAACTGAAACTAGATTTCTGTACTTTATCAAATAATAACAATTAGGTTTTAACAAGTAAAATCAAAATTTAGTGCCCTAAGTGTATTTAAAATTCTAATTATTGCCACTTTAAAATTGTATAACACAGTACAGACTGAGTTAAACTACAGAAGCAATCCTCTAAAACTATAGTTCAGACTATCTCAGGCCTACAAGCTACACTATTTGCCGAGTAACAAGATACACTATTTGTATCTGTAGCTAACACTCAGACTATCTCAGGCCTACAAGCTACACTATTTGCCGAGTAACAAGATACACTATTTGTATCTGTAGCTAACACTCAGACTATCTCAGGCCTACAAGCTACACTATTTGCCGAGTAACAAGATACACTATTTGTATCTGTAGTTAACACTCAGACTATCTCAGGCCTACAAGCTACACTATTTGCCGAGTAACAAGATACACTATTTGTATCTGTAGCTAACACTCAGACGAATCTCAGAGAATAATAAGCATCATTATCAAACTTGATATTGCCAGTATAGAAATTATAGTCCCTTCGTTCTCGATATATCGCACGGAAATACAGACAGAAACATCTAAAATTTTTAATAAGGGAATTTTTTTATTTTTAAAGTTTTTTCTTGAAGACACCGATAAGAATTGTTTATTTCCTTCATGGGGTAAAATGTAATATTGCAATATCTCCTCATTAAAAAAGACATCAACTTACACGATTATTAATATTTACGTTAAAAAAATAAAATCATCGTCAAATCTTCAAAAGATAAAAACTATTAAATACACGCTGCTGTCTGTTAGGCAAAAAGGATAAACATTACAGGTCATACGAAATTATACTGTGAGATATAAGTGATCGACTACCGCAGTAGACAAATTGTATTGGAAACAAAAGGTGAATTAATAAAAACAAGATTCTTTTCTATAACAATGTCGCGTATATCTATCTCCTCCTGCTAACGTATTACGCATTTCGTATTTACTTTTACATATTTAATTGTATCTATAATGCTGCAAACTATAACAGAATAATCTTTTATTTTTACTTTGCTGTCCTTGTAATTCGTAAAATTTCAATTTCAATATTTTTACCGTCGCAGACATGTAGTACATGTATGACAAAAGTCAGTATTACATTATTAATACTTAACATATAAAAATACAATATTGTTATGAAATTCAAGCTGAATAATAACTAATTTTACATTAAATAATAAAAGAATACAAATTATTAATAAAATAGAGTTTAGGCTAGAAACTCCCCAACCGAATAAAAACAACCCTCTAAATAGGTATTCTTTTAGTTGTTTTTTAAAAACTGTTTTTTCTGTTATATTTTTTAAATGACCGGGAGCTTTCAGAAAAACCTAGCCACTGAATTTTAAGGCAGTCCACCCGCCAGAGCCGAGCGATGTTGGGTTTGTCGCATATCTACTTGGGCTCGCGTGTTGTGGTCATGTATAGCAGCCCCATCTACTACATTTGCACAATGAAACCTGGCATAGATGATGGTCTCGTAGATATACAAAGATAGAAACGTCAAAATGCTGTGCTCTTTAAATGCATTTCTTCATGAACTTCTGCGAGATATGCCAGCCACAACACGCACAATTCGTTTCTGTAAAACGAAAACCCCTTTTCAGTAAGTACTGAGGTGACGAGCCCCAAACAAGAAGTCCATACCGCAACCGTGACTCTACCAAACCAAAATATATTAGTTTTAATAACTGAACATGACGATATTTTGCAAACTGAGACATCAGGTAGGACGATGAAGACAAAGAGGCAGACACAAAGTTTATGTGGGATCGCCAAGTCAAGTCATCGTCCATCTGAAGTCCCAAATATTTTACTGATAATTGGTGTTCTATTTTTTCTTCGTTTATTTCAACATATGGAGGCTGAAGATGATTATTTTTTTAATATTCTGTAAATTGTATTTTTTTTATTAAGATGTAAATTCAGATTGTTTAGAAATTGATATGCCTGTTATAAGACTACATTACTGTTAATTTCGAGTTCTTCTGTACTGTAATTAGAAAATATGAAGGCAATATCATCAGCGTACATAATAGTATTTTTGTGGTTTATAGTGAGCACTAAATTATTTAAGTAAAGATTAAACAAAATTGGTCCAAGTACTGACCCTTTGGGGACTCGAAATTTAATCTCAATCAGTCCCGAGCAGTGGTTATTGGGTTTGAAAAATTGTTTTCGATCCCTAAGATACGACTCTAGCCACCTCAGTATCTCATTTGCAAAACCTAGGCGTTGCAAACCCTCCATCAGTCTGTCATGACTGGACACAGTCGAACGCCTTAGTCAGATCCATCATCACACCAAGTGTCCGTTGTCTTCTCTCCAGTCCCGTGACCACATGCGATGCAAAAGTCGCCAATGCCTCACCAGCAGAGCGGCCCTTGACAAAACCGAACTGCTTGTCTGTTAGAATATTATTTGTGAGCAATTACGGTGATAATCTATTTTTACAAATCAGTTCGAATACTTTACGTAGACTTGAAATTTGTGTAATTGGTCGGTAAAAGTCGAGAGACGTACTGTCCCCTCCTTTGAATACAGGTATCACTAAACTAGTTTCTAGTAAAGATGGAAAAGTAGCTTGCTGGAAAGAAGGACGTATTATAACAGACAGGGGTTTACATATTTCATATGAACAAGCCTTCAATAATCTATTGGATATGTCATCAGCTCCATTTGAATGCTTATTTTTTATCATTTTGATAGCATTTACAACCTCAGCACGCCAAAAGAGTGTAATGGTTTCACCGTACCATGTTGGATAAAGCGCAATCCACGCAGATAAGATAAGCGCGACTGTATTGTATCTTAGTTTTGACAGACTGAAAAATTTACTATAGCGAATGACTGAAATGACCCAGTAAAATATAAACGCTCCTCGGAAAGAAATCTATCTCCAGAGTCCTGTTTTACAACAGATAATTAGCTTGGGTTAAAATCACTGTTCTCTCGTGGTTTGTTTCCAAACTTTGTCTTGCTTGATTCTTCTGATTGAGCCTTGGCCACATCACAGGTTTGTTTAGCGTACAATCATTGATGTAGACTATCTTCATTACTTGTTCTACTGCTATTGTTATTTGATAGAATGATATTTTACTATTAGAGTTAAATAAAGTTTTAACTGTGTTAAAACGTGTTTATGAAGTCCGAAGACTATATAATAGTATTATTAATATTTTTACGAAGGATAAATTATCTACTTCTTTATCCATCATATATTTCAGTTTCCCGTACTATAATATGTCATGAGTCATGAGTTTGACTACACGAATTTTAATGGTAATTTACCTTCATTAATTAATCACCTTTTCATTTAACAGAATTCATAAACAGATTATCCAAGCGTCAGAGTTGTACATATAGATATTCTCAAAAGCAAGATATTCAGAAAGCACTAAACTGTAAATAAATTAGTTTATATTACTTCTAAGAACGTGCAATGATATAAAAAGTTAGGCAAGAAGTTAAAAAATGTAATTTGTGCTTAATAGATTTATATGTTCTGCAATCGATTTTAGATAGGCCATATTGTAGAGAAAATAATAAATACTTCACTACTTTATAGTGCCAGAAATCTGGAACTGTCAATTAGGAGTGATATTGGATTAATGAGCATATTTAGTTTGGTGAGTATAGTGGTATACAATTTATTTTATAACATATATGTATATGTATTACAAAATAAATTGTATCCTACTATATTCACATATATAATATTATATATATATTATATATATATATATATATATATATATATATATATATATAATTATTCAATTTTACTATTATTTTATCAATTAATATCAAGCAATATAAGTTACAGTGGTATGCTATATTTAATTGTACAAAAACAATATATAAAATACTTTTTTGATAAATTCTAAGTTACATTTGACGTTAAATTTAATTCAGTTAACAGTAAGTTGCTCGTTCTGTAGATCTACGTAACTCAAAGCTAGAAATTCATTTGGAATTTTAAACAAGGCTGTGGAGTATACAGTAGAGCTTGTAACGCGTACAGAAACTAGAGCACATTGTTTGTTATTATGGTAATGGAAAATGTTTATTCACATATATTTCCATCCATATCCTTAAAGTCATTAAACTTTCCATTCCCATACCTCTTTTTTATATATAATAAGAGTTAAAATGCAATTTTTCACATTCTGACTGACGTTGACTCACTAACTATTCGAGAATAGTTTCTAGTTGCTACCGTAACTGCGATGTGACACAAGTACAACGTTTCTCGGTTAAAAGATTAAGGAGTACCTCACTCTAACTATTTAAGTAAAGATCTATCACAGTACATATTTTTCCCATTGTGACTGACGTTGACTCACTAACTATAGATTCCAGATCAGTTATTCGAGAATAGTTTCTAGTTGCTACCGTAACTGCGATGTGACACAAGTACAACGTTTCTCGGTTAAAAGATTAAGGAGTACCTCACTCTAACGTTGTCTTCTCTATTTAAGTAAAGATCTATCTCAGTACATACTTTTCACATTCTGACTGACGTTGACTCACTAACTATAGATTCCAGATCAGTTATTCGAGAATAGTTTCTAGTTGCTACCGTAACTGCGATGTGACACAAGTACAAACGTTTCTCGGTTAAAAGATTAAGGAGTACCTCACTCTAACGTTGTCTTCTCTATTTAAGTAAAGATCTATCTCAGTACATACTTTTCACATTCTGACTGACGTTGACTCACTAAACTATAGATTCCAGATCAGTTATTCGAGAATCGTTTCTAGTTGCTACCGTAACTGCGATGTGACACAAGTACAACGTTTCTCGGTTAAAGTTTAAGGAGTACCTCACTCTAACATTGTCTTCTCTATTTAAGTAAAGATCTATCACAGTACATATTTTTCACATTCTGACTGACGTTGACTCACTAACTATAGATTCCAGATCAGTTATTCGAGAATCGTTTCTAGTTGCTACCGTAACTGCGATCTGACACAAGTACAACGTTTCTCGGTTAAAGTTTAAGGAGTACCTCACTCTAACATTGTCTTCTCTATTTAAGTAAAGATCTATCACAGTACATATTTTTCACATTCTCACTGACGTTGACTCACTAACTATAGATTCCAGATCAGTTATTCGAGAATAGTTTCTAGTTGCTACCGTAACTGCGATCTGACACAAGTACAACGTTTCTCGGTTAAAGTTTAAGGAGTACCTCACTCTAACATTGTCTTCTCTATTTAAGTAAAGATCTATCACAGTACATATTTTTCACATTCTGACTGACGTTGACTCACTAACTATAGATTCCAGATTAGTTATTCGAGAATAGTTTCTAGTTGCCACCGTAACTACGATCTGACACAAGTACAACGTTTCTCGGTTAAAGTTTAAGGAGTACCTCACTCTAACATTGTCTTCTCTATTTAAGTAAAGATCTATCACAGTACATATTTTTACACTACAACTTATACTTCCTTAGATTAGAGGACAATGAGAACGGTTGTTGAAAGTGAAACAATATGCGGTGACAAACCATGGCTTTATACTGCCAGGAGCAGAGGATAACTTGTCCTTTTTTTGAAAAAAAGCGTAGCCTACTGGCAGAAGGTAACTTGTGACGGTCGATTGTGAAGTTCTACCACAGACAGGGCAGCATTTTGTTGGTCATCAATGTACTGGTGCGTTGATGTAAATGCAGTCTATTAGCCATAGTATTAGCCTATAGTATTAGCCATAGTAACAATTGGTTACGTCACTGTCTTTGCTCAAGCAGGCAAAATCAGCTGTTTCTCTCTCTTTCTCCTAAGTACATATTGTGTTTTTAGTGTATTTTACTAATCTCAAAAAGTTTACTCCCAGCTTTGAATTTTGCTTTAATAACAACCGTGGTGGTATTATAAGCTAAAATGCATAGTAAAGTAATATAATATTTGCCACAGAATTCAGGATATGTAGGCCTACCATTATAACTAATAGGTTGGTTAATTGGAACTAGCAATGGATGAAATTAAATACAATAAATATACAAAAACAAAATATACTTGACATGCAATTTTCCATTCTAATATCATCCTGTTAAATTTTCCACTATTGCTCAAGAACATAACTACGAAATTAATTTAATTAAACAATTACTTGTTTTGAATAGATACAAATTAAATAAAAAATCTAGTCAATAAGAACATCACTCCTTAAAATAATGAAAATATGTTTCCATAGAATTTGGATATAAGCTACATAACACTATAAAGAAATAATTGAAATTGGATAAAGCCATTTTATCATCTAGAATCCTTGATAAAATTACACGTGTTAACGCTATAAAACACTTAATTTAAAATAATAACGACATCATATTATAAACGCAATTGCTCTGACTGTCCAGAATTTGTGTATGTGCCGGACAGGCAGATTATTCCAACAACAATTCTACAAAAATATTGAACTAGCTCGGACAAATCTACTTTAGTAAAGAATCGTCTCTTTCTGATATTGCAACTTCCGGTTGAATGTATGTCCTGTTCCCTAGAGTGGTATGTATTGTAGCCCCTATCAAGAAAATATGTATATATACATAAATAGGTATGTAAAGCTTCCTTCGTTCTTCTTTTTCCGGCCATTGTAATCCACTTGCAATCTAAGATCTTTTCGGTGCTGTAGGAGCGTTTGCATTACTGTCCCGTTTGTACATACAGGGTCTAAAAAAGTCTTCTTGGGTTTGGGAACCTTATATTTCTGGGATTGTAGTCTACTTCTGGTTTAAGGTATTTTTAGGTTTTATCACTTTAATTTACCTTTCTATGACAGTGGAAGTTAGGAAAACTAAATATTTGATCTATGGGTTGTAACTCTATTTCAAACCTGTATAAGTGATTGGTCGTAATAAAAAATATTTTATTTTTATTTTGATGCCATAACGCAAATATGTGGTAAATTATTTTGAATAGGAGAAAGTAAAAAAAATATATAATTCTTATAGGTTTACACACTTATTTCAACCCCAATGAGCAATGGATCTTCATGAAAATGATTTGATTTTTGTATTTAAGTGATGAGCCACGTGTGTAAAATTTAAACTTTCTAAGATGTTCTTGAAAATATATATATATATATATATATATATATATATATATATATATATGTATATATATACACAAATGTTATTCATGTAAATAAAAGTCGTTTAAAGGTGTTTAGTCTTCCGATTATATGTTAGTTTGGTTATTTGAACGCATATGTGACAGATACAGCCACATACAAAATTGTTGAATCGTAAAAAGTAAGGGCTCTGTGGTGTAATGGTAGCACATTCATCCGGCAAGTGAGAGGTTCGGGTTCGAGTCCCGGCGGAGCAACTACTTTTTGTGATTCTATGATTACTTAAATTATTTATATATATATATATATATATATATATATATATATAAAAGCAAATATGTCTAGTTTTTCCAACTAACCGTGTCCTAAAAAGATAAATGTTAACATACACGTATATTATGACTGAAAAATAAAGACAACAGACTTGAAGAGAGACAACAACGCTGGAAGAACTATATTATTGTTTTTAAATTCGTATGTCCTAGAAGTCTGAAATTTGGAATACACGTGTCCTATGCTCTTAAAAGGTAAACCACCTAAGGTAAACCTTTAGGTAGAAACGCTTCTACAGCACCGAAAGTAGCTTAGATTGCAAGCCGGGTACAGTTACCGTAAAGAGACACTTTATGAGCGAATAAGACTTTTCAGACCTATGTACTGTATGTATATATTTGTATAAAAGTTCGGTGTAGGAAACAGGGTTTTTCTTGACATATGTTATCGTTCAGTGATACAGTACAATACAATTAGTAACACTACGGTTAGAGATCTGCAACCTGGAGAAGAGATCAGGTTGCAGATCTGGGAACGTAGTGAAACTGTTTGTATTGTATCGCTGAACGATAACAAATGTCAAGAAAAAATCCCGTTCAACAATGGAAAAAGTTTCAGCTATTCTGTTAAAATTACTTGGTATTGTTTTCGAGTTCTTTACATGAAGTTAGCATTCCACTGAGCCATTTCACTTCTCTAGCCTGAATTTCGGATTTAAAGGATGACTTTGGACTTTATAGTTTTACTTCGAACTTTGAACTCAAAATTAATATAGTTCTTCCTTAAACAAGTTACAAGCCTCTAGGAATATTGTATTAATAGTTAATGCACGGAAGGACAAACAGGCACAACATCCCGGTTTTTAAAAACTACCTGTCCTTAATGTTAAGTCCTTTATTAAACTTTTCCACATGGTTCATTCTAAAAGTATATGGAAAATAATGTTTCTAATTTAGTATGTTTTATTTTTGAAATATCTTATTTACAACGAATATACAACCAGTAGTACTTAACTTTGTTCATATAATCAACACAATTTGCATTCGTTAAGCCACCTCTCCCCCAATAAGTTTCTTCCTTTAACGACTGAGGAAGTAGAGTCCACCTAAATTAAAACTTTTTGTCCACTTAGTTTTCAACTGGTCCCTACTGGAAATTTCTTTTACTAACAATGGCTTTAAATTCTTTTTCTTTTGTGAAAACAAAGAGTCTTAATTATCCTGCGTTGGTTTACTTCAAAGGAAGTTTCGAGATAACTGCATTACACAAGGAACAAAGCCGCCAACTACAGTTTATTTTACTTTTTTGTCACAGTCTTACCTCATGTAAATTTTGTTTACTATACCTCTGACGATGTTTACTATAGCTTTATGCTAAACCAGCTATAATGTGAATACATCACACAGTTATGACATTGTCCATTATTACAATTGGTTTTCGCGGTACATTATACGACTTTAAATTGCTAGCCACAGGAATAATATTTGGCGAGCAAGAGAACTATTTACGGATAAAACACAAAACATGTTGATTGCCGCTGGACCCCCGATGTAGAAAATATTTCAATCTTACTCAGTAAGCGGAGTGACAGGATTACTCGCATGAACATTTTTATAATGTGATATTAGTAGCAAATCTGTGCAAATTCTGTTCATCATAAAAAAAATTATGGTTGCCTGTAAAGTCGGTTTTACGGGCGAAGATTTTACGTGACAACGTCTTTTTCTCGGTAGAATATTTATTGATATGAATATTATTAAATTGCACAATAGGAACAAGGAATTGAATGAAAATAAGAATTGCACAAATTTTAACTATAGAAATATATTTTGTTTACTAAAACATTGTACATAATTTGAAATTAATTAAAATTTGTTATTGTAAATGGTAAAGTTGAATAAAACATTTACTAAAATTGGAATTTGAAATTCTTGCTAAACACAGTTCAATTCTAACTCTTGGTCGGTTTAGTTCGTCTGTTTGGTCGCACTGTTATGACAAGTTAGAGGTTATAATTTGTTATTTTAAATGTTTGACTAGCAATACGCACTGTTTCTTCTCTCAATCGACTGAATTACGATTGATTGCAGAGTGATTTAAACTAATAATTTACTTAACACTATCAACATTTGTCAATAGTATGACATAACCTATAAACTCAGTTTCTCAACTTTTGTGTCAATCTAACAATTAATCAATCAATCATAGTTTACGATAATGAAATATCAGTGTACAATTATTTACCTTTATTGTTGTAGTTGTTGTAAATGACGAATCTAAGCACTCCACATTTTCACGAATAAACATAGTTATCTGCTTTATCCCGTGCGGCGGACCCACAGTTATCTGCTTTATCCCGTGCGGATCCCGTGCGGCGGACTCACTGGACGGGCATCGTAACGTTACCGGGCGTTACATTTTTTTCATGAGTGACTCCGAGCCGCAACCTAATTTAAGACGTTGTCACGTCAAAAATATAATACATTTTCTAATGAGATTTGGGAGACTTCAATGTATATCTACTCTATTTATTTATTTTAAACCTACCTTAAAATCATATTAAAAAACTCTATTCTCTCTACAAAATAAGTCAACTAATGTGAACTACCCATTAAATAGCAAATATTACTGTTAATGGAAATGTCAACAAATTATTTATTTGAAAATATTGAACTTAGCCATCAACTAGTATTTAAATTAAAATTTACTATCGGTTTGAATCCTTGATGAATAATTACAAAATGTTTTTATTTAGGTATTTTAAATACTTTTACTATGAGGAAACGGTGCAGGTGAAACGTCAGGTGTGAAGCATTTGTTACTATTTATCATGAATAAGAGTTATGTTTTTTTATTGAACTTTTCGATATTTGTACAAATCCGTACAACACTTTGTAACAGTTTTAATGAACCACGCACGGTTTTAATGAAACTATTGTTAAGTTAAAAACTGGTTTACAACGTGCAATCTTAAGTAACAAGACAAGTCTATTACATAATATGCCAACAGTTACTAGAGAAATGGTGAAACGTCAGGTGTGAAGCATTTGTTACTATTTATCATGAATAAGAGTTATGTTTTTTTATTGAACTTTTCAATATTTGTACAAATCCGTACAACACTTTTGTAACAGTTTTAATGAACCACGCACGGTTTTAATGAAACTATTGTTAAGTTAAAAACTGGTTTACAACGTGCAATCTTAAGTAACAAGACAAGTCCATTACATAATATGCCAACAGTTACTAGAGAAATGGTGAAACGTCAGGTGTGAAGCATTTGTTACTATTTATCATGAATAAGAGTTATGTTTTTTTTATTGAACTTTTCAATATTTGTACAAATCCGTACAACACTTTTGTAACAGTTTTAATGAACCACGCACGGTTTTAATGAAACTATTGTTAAGTTAAAAACTGGTTTACAACGTGCAATCTTAAGTAACAAGACAAGTCTATTCCATAATATGCCAACAGTTACTAGAGAAATGGTGAAACGTCAGGTGTGAAGCATTTGTTACTATTTATCATGAATAAGAGTTATGTTTTTTTATTGAACTTTTCAATATTTGTACAAATCCGTACAACACTTTTGTAACAGTTTTAATGAACCACGCACGGTTTTAATGAAACTATTGTTAAGTTAAAAACTGGTTTACAACGTGCAATCTTAAGTAACAAGACAAGTCTATTACATAATATGCCAACAGTTACTAGAGAAATGGTGAAACGTCAGGTGTGAAGCATTTGTTACTATTTATCATGAATAAGAGTTATGTTTTTTTATTGAACTTTTCAATATTTGTACAAATCCGTACAACACTTTTGTAACAGTTTTAATGAACCACGCACGGTTTTAATGAAACTATTGTTAAGTTAAAAACTGGTTTACAACGTGCAATCTTAAGTAACAAGACAAGTCTATTACATAATATGCCAACAGTTACTAGAGAAATGGTGATTATTCAGGTCTGAAGCAAGTGAGAATACGATTTATTTTCTAAAAAGCCTCATCTATGACCTTATTTTTATAATTTTTTAAATTAACAAATTCGTAGTGATTTTTCACTTTTATTCGCATAGATAACAGGACAGATACACACCAATGTAGGTGTCAAAATTTAGGACGAAATATTGAAGGAACACATAAGTTAATAGAAATAACAAATATAATTATACAACAAAAATCCAATAACAAAAAACTTGTAGTGAATATTTTCAGGAAAATTTAACTTGATTTTGGCAACTCGTGTTTTATGTTATCAATTTTGTTTTATAGTTTATTATTTTACTTTCCTCCAGTATGTATATACGTCAAGTTTTTGGGATACCCCTTTGAAGACAAAGTTTAGTTTAAAATTGCTGAAAGTGTTGAGTCACATTTGACCGGATAGAAGGTACTTGCTTCGTTTTCACAAAGCATACCAGTATGTAGGCTACACACATCTCTTCTACGGTTTGCAAGTGTATTCCTCAGTTAGGCATGAAGTTGGGATTAATCCATCGTGTGTCAATCAAGCCCCCATTTTTGTAGCGAATTCAGCTTATGGAAAATTACTTTCGTAACCTCCAAACCAAACTAGATAATCACGGATTTTTGGCATATTTGAACCAGTCAAATCAAAATTAAGAACATCTCGCTCAATGAGCTAGGAATACTAAATAATACTGTAATCACCATCATACGTTTGATATCCCACCATGGATCATACTCATTAGCGTCTTCATTATATCCTTGCACTCCTTCACCTTCTAATAATAACACTAAAATATCTGTGTTAGCTAAGATAAACGTAAGAGAAGCAACTTTATATTATGTATATACAGATCGCAACAAATGGTGTTGTATAGACTAGATCCTCAGTTTTATGCTTTGTATGTTTTTAGCTATTCAGTGTCGTGTGTGTTGAGCAAATACTTCTTAAATGTTTATTCTTAAAAACCTTTAAAAATCAGAGTGCCTATAGGCGCTTTATGGCAACTCTTTGACAGCTCTAAGTAGATCATGACAGATTACGAGGCTAATTAATAATTTTAGGTGAAGTAACTGTTTTCGACGGTATAATCTTTGATATGTATATAATAGATAGTAGTTTTTTATAGGACTTATTCCGTGCAGAAAAACATTGCGCGCGACCAATCGTGTTTGTGTATATTGTGCTAGTGGTATTTATTTATCTATCTATATGTATATAATAGATAGTAGTTTTTATATGACTTATTCCGTGCAGAAAACATTGCGCGCGACCAATCGTGTTTGTGTATATTGTGCTAGTGGTATTTATTTATCTATCTATATGTTATATAATAGATAGTAGTTTTTTATATGACTTATTCCGTGCAGAAAACATTGCGCGCAACCAATCGTGTTTGTGTATATTGTGCTAGTGGTATTTATTTATCTATATACCATGTGTCGACCACGTGAAGCTGCTTGACAAACTTGAATCCCATGGCATCAGAGGCGTGCCTCTTCAGTGGCTTAGCTCATTTCTAAGCCGCAGAAAACAGCTTGTTCAAATCTCAAACAAATTTTCCGAGCCGTTGCAGCTGAGATATGGTAGTCCCTCAAAGGATCAATTCTCAGTCCAATTCTTTTTCTCATCTATGTCAATGACATAGGACTCATCACTACTGCACGGGAAACTTGTGCAGTATGCTTGATGACACAACACTTTGTTTTACCAGCAAATCCAAAATGATTCTGGAACAACAAAGCTTTTCTCGACGTCAACAGTTGTGTCCAGCACTTCAATAGCCTCAACCTCAAAGCAAAATTCTTCAAAGTCAAACGTCCTGACTTTCGCATTGCGATCAGGAAATCTCAATGACGGTGCAGCCGTATTATTGGAAGAACACAGTGCTGGATGAAGTCGAATGTTCAAAGTTTCTGGGAATATTCCTTGATCGAAGATTGACTTGGAATGCTCACATTGACCACGTTTGTTCCAGACTGTCCTCAGGCATTTATGTCTTGAGATCTTTAGCCAAGTACTGCCCTACTCAGGTACTGATGACGGCGTATTATGGCTTGATCTACCCCCACCTCACTTACGGTCTGGTGTTATGGGGAGCCTGCGCAAACAACCATTTCTTCCGAGCATTCAAAATTCAGAAGCAAGCGATTCGCATAATCGCAAAATTGAAATTCCGAGAATCGTGCAAAGAAGCCTTCAAAACGTTGCAACTGTTGACTCTGCCTTGTCTCTACATTCTTGAGACAAGCTCATTTTGTTTGTCCAAATGTGCATTAACCCGGGGCCGTGACATACACGAGTATGAGACAAGAGGCAGAGATGCCTACCGAACTGGAAGACACAGGACGGGGGTTTACGAACACTTGCCCTCCCAGGCAGGTATTCGGTTCATCAACAAGTTGCCAGATCAGTTAAGAAATGCCCCAACGCCTAAGGTGTTTAAAAACTCGTTTAAGACGCTTTTTAGTGTCGCAAGCATTTTACAGTGCTGACGAGTTTTATGGCATTCGACTGGGTGACCGCACAATTAGCAAACTGACTACCGGCGCTGGAAATGGGAATATTGGCTGGATGAATGTGGAGTTGGCTGAAAATTTGTACGTTTGAATGTTGGTTTGAGGCGATGTGAAAGTTTTAAATTTTAGATATTAATTTTAGAATATCTTGACTATTGCTATATCATGTGATTATGTCCTGGCAATAAAAATTGATTTGATTTGATGATTGATTTGATATGTATATAATAGATAGTAGTTTTTTATATGACTTATTCCGTGCAGAAAACATTGCGCGCGACCAATCGTGTTTGTGTATATTGTGCTAGTGGTTATTTATTTATCTATATGTATATAATAGATAGTAGTTTTTATATGACTTATTCCGTGCAGAAAAACATTGCGCGCGACCAATCGTGTTTGTGTATATTGTGCTAGTGGTATTTATTTATCTATATGTATACTGTGTTGTGTTGTGTGACAACGCAATTCACCACCACGACTACTGAGGTCTGACGGTTTAGGTAACCCTTCGAAACATGTCACCATAACCATTAAAACCGCACGAAAGTGGATTGAATTATTGACGGTAGTATATAACCTATTTTTAGTTACTATTTTTCCTCTCATAACTATTAATAACGTTAGCCTACTTGTGTTGAAAAAGTAAATAAAAATACCAAGCAACATACAATATTAAACTCCTAGTTGTAATATAAATAATTATTTCCTTCAATATTTGAATTAAGTATCAACTCTGTGTCTTTTGTTTGAACATATTAAAACTTTTGCACTTAAATCATGTCCGGGCGTGTAAAAGACAGGCTTTTTCGTTAAAATTTAAAAGCCTTAATCACTTCTCTCCCCATGTTCAGAGCTGGGAACGTCTTTAATACGATTAGTCGAAAGCTTCTTGTGGCAAATTGAGTTGGGCGTTGATTGCATCAGCGCAGCGTAAATCCGTTATTGAATGTCTATGTATTAACGGGTTTTCAGCAAACGAATTGCTGTAATTCTCATATGGTCAAGTAATGGATGGTTTGGATTTTATAAACATTAGTAGATTTTAACTCTGACAACTTGTTTCTGTTATTTATAATCATACATGTCCACATCAGTCTTCTGTTTTATTCAACTTACAACAATAACAACAACTTACTTAAATAACAGTTTCCATAAAAATTAGCTATTGCGGTCATTGCCTTTGTTACAAACAAGTACATGAGGTGAACTCAATTCTATACTTTGGCGCATGTGTGTTTTTTTCAATGACCTAATTTTGCATATGCATGTACTTTCACTGTGACACTAGTCATAGCCTTTGTGGTACAGCCCCAGTATTCGAGAGGAGCGTCCTCTGCAGACAATGTGTTAAACATATCTATCTATATATAGAGAATCTATTTTAAACACCTACACTGCTACACTAGCCATGTACCCAATTTATGATAGCGGAACTAGTAGAGTGAAGCTTCCACCAAAGTTAATTTGTTTAGAAATTCTACAACGCAGCATATTTCCTGATTCCCATAAAGTCCCCTTCATTTCATATCCTCTATCCTCTGATTTCCTACATCTATGCCGTTTTATAAATTTGTTTTGCCGTTCCTTTTCACTGCACTTGTTTTCCTTCCTATATCTTATTATAACACTGGACAATTGCAACTATTTTCCATTTTTAAATATTCACAGTGACTACCAAGATGTTTACCACGCATACCGTAAAACCGCACTTAGTCGTATTTTATTTTTTAAATAATTAAATAATACGTCATGTTACCAATAATTTAATCATTTTGTAAAAAGATTTAAACTTTAATAATAGTTATAGCATACCATATAGTTAACAATATTATATGGACAACGACAATATAAAACTTTGATAAAAAAGTGTATAGGAGTCAGTACAAACAATGAATACTTAACATAGTAGAGTGTAAAAAGTACCTAATTAAAAATAAAAATGTCATCAAAATATACTCTAAAATAACAGTTAATTAAAAAAAAACGAGGTAAATAATTATTAATTATAATAATGATTAAACGATAGATTTTTTTATTAGGTTAACTTCTAACCTGCTCTGGACTGTGGAGTAAGTAGTAGTCTTATCTACTGGAATAAAAGGTCTGCCGTTATCAGTGATAGTGTACTGGTTCCTAGAAATCCAACGTGGACCGCAGACGGTTTCATTCATGCCCGTGTCCGCGCACGCGTACTGATAACTACTGCAGGCTGCTAGCTGCTTTGAAATTTCCCCCTGACTGACTGGTTTCCCGGCTGACGAGATCTGCCAGTTACTGCATTTTGATTGCGCCTGACGTTCATGTGGACTGCAAGATATCTACAGGACGTTGTGAATATTGCAGCCACTAAATACAGGCCTTGTTTACAAACATCGTTATGTTTATTTTTTAATTTTACAATTTACTTTTATTTGGCATTTACCCTTATTTTGTTTCCAAAATGAATTACAATGAGGAAACATTTACAGATGAAACCGACGATGTTGTTCAGGAATGCCTAATTTCTTTAACAATGGAGATGAACAACCTCGTAGCCAACCATCCAGAACTTGATATAACAAAACTTAGTATACATACTCGTATAAGTGACCTTCTACACAAATTTGACAAACAAAACTCTACGTAATAAGTGCTGTTTGAATTATCTTACTCAAAATAAATGTCGAACTCGGGTTAATATCAGCAAAAACTCGACTTTGAAAAGGAACAAGGGAAAAATGAATTGAACAATTCTTTTAAAATCCTACACGAGACAAATGGTGGAATTCTCGACCTTAAAAAGAAAGTGGAATCGCTGCAAGACAAGTTACGCCAGCGTGAGCTCCGCATATCGGCCCTCGTCCCACGAGAATAACACTTTAATTTCACAAATGTCCGTAGTGTAAAAAGCAAGCTTTTAATATCGACTGAATCAAATGAGAAAAACTGTTTGGCTATTAATAACCTTAATTATAAGCTGCATTTATTAAAGAATGAACTAAATGTAAATAGTAACAATAAGATCACCTCTTACAAATGGGTAGAGGAACATGTTATTGCAGATTATTTTTTCGGCCATGGCTGAAAGTGTCAAAGGTAGAGATGATATTTTGTTGTTTGACCCGGCTGTGACTCATTTGTTAAACGTGGGATCTTCCGATGCAATAGTCGACACCTTGTCTAAATCACCTTTTTATTCATCTGGGTATGTAGGCTATTTCTGTGTGGCAATAATAGCACTGATACACAGAGAACAGATTCCGGATCTCACTGGCCCCTTTTATTCATTGATCGAGTTAGTTGTAAGGCTTATCATATGGACTCTATGGTAGGTGTTAATAAGAAGTCAGCTGTAAACATTTTGTAAATCTGTGTTTACCGCAATGTAGTCTGGAAGAAATAAATTGTCATCAGCAGGCCAATGATTTTGAATTTGAGCTCAATGTAATTATCAATGCAAAAATTCATTATCAATTATTATTGCTCCCCTAGAGGTTAGGTAACTTTTGCTGAGTGGTTTCATGACTTTACTGTACCCCAGCCGGACTGTTCCATGCTGTTCCAGCAAGGGGTTGACGACAATTATTACACTATGAAGTGGCAAGGCTTCTAATTGCCATAGAACGGCTCACAAGAACAAGAAAAAGGGAGCACGGCCCAAACTAAGTTAAAGGTGGTGTTAACGTACGACCGAGCGATACGGAGTCCTGTGAAAGAACTAAGGAAGATGCCTCGGAGGGCTTTTCTCGTCCGCGTTTCCTGGACGCATGTGATTGGTCGACACAAGTCACCCTTATTCTACGTCACAGTCGGACCACTATAATTTGGGATGCAGGTGTGTGTGTGTGTGTGTGTGTTGTGTGTGTGTGTGTGTGGTGTGGTGTGTGTGTGTGTGTGTGTGTGTGTGTGTGTGTGTGTGTGTGTGTGTGTGTGTGTGTGTGTGTGTGTTGTGTGTGTGTGTGTTGTGTGTGCAAAGATACATGAAAATAGATTCCTTTATAACTAACATGGTATCAAACATGGTGGACAATGAGCAATTCTAAATAAAATACACAAATTTTGGTTATCAGTAAGAAAATATATTAATATTTAAATTAAATTCATTAGTGTAAATAAATATGAAAACCTAACATATATTCAGATGCTCTTCTCAATGATGCGTGGACTTTACCTTGGACTGAGGTAATTCTAGCCCCTACTGTTGATCTTATGGTGAATTAATTTAGCTCTTTTGTTTATTCACTTTGTGACCAGCACTCTCCACTGGTGACGAGGAGGGTTACTAGGCGGTCTGCTCCCTGGATCACAGATGTACGTAATTTGCAGGCTCAAAGAGATTCTGCATTTCGTAAAGTAAAACGTACGAAGTCACCTGCTGATTGGCTAATATATAAAAGACTAAGGAACAGAGCCAAGCAACAATTTCGCAATGCCAAAATAAGATTTTACTATCTACAATGTTTTGTTCAACAATCAACAAAATTGTTATGGAAAAAGGTAAAAGAGTTTGGCACAGGTAAAGTTAACTCTAAAAAGCCTATCTCAATTGATCTAAATATAATAAACTACTACTTTGTGGATATCCCTATTGATCTATCCGGTGCCCGTGATTATACCAATGAGTTGAGTGTTGCTCCACTTAATCTGAGGGAATCAGACAAACCCTGCCAAAAAAAACTGCGCAAACCATTTTAAAATTTTGAACCCGAGGGAGTTAGACAAACCCTGCCAAAAAAACTCTGAAGCACACCTAACAACTGCGACTTCGAGGGAATCAGACAAACCCTGCCTAAAAAACTGCGACACTTTCCTGAATACAGACCATACAAACAGGACACATTCCAGCCACTGCCATCTAATACACCAGCAATCTAGAAATAGCCCAATGTCTTCACCAGAACAAGGCCCAAATATCATCAAAGTCCAGCCAGAAATTCATAGGTACATAGATGGAACTGAGCCAGAGCTACCAAAAAACCAAGGGCTACCAGCCCTCAAACTGAAGAGAAAAATCAATCCTCCGGCTAAAGACCTAGACGTTATGGATTCCTTGTGCACTCCCAAGGTAAACACGCCTTCTAACACAAACTCTGCTTGTACAATAAAGAATCCAACTGGTGCTAAGACTACTCATGGAACGTCACCTGCTAAAAACTGCCACAAAGAGAAAACAAACCTCGAAGTTAGCACAATCAACGAAGCTTCTTTTTTAGGCAAGTGCAACCCAAAAAACGGAAGATAAAAAACAAAAACTTACATAAACAAAAACAGGTGGAAGAAAATATTACACTACTCCATCAAAACATTAGGAAACTAGAAAACAAAAGGGAGCGACTAAACCACCTTCTCAGTGAAGTTTCACCAACCATATTGGTCCTTACCGAACATGGCCTCCCAGAGGCAAACCTTAACAACACCACTATCCCTGGATATAGGCAGCTCACTAGTTTCTGCAGATCACACCACGACTATGGAGGAGTAGTTCTGTACCTTAAAGATGATACTGAAGTGGAAGAAATTCCTATAAACATAAAAAACCCCAGTCAAGAAATGGTCTTTGAAACGGCTATGTCTCTGATTAAAACTGAGACTGATATCATCTTTGTTGTTGGGGTTTATAGGCCACCAAATGTAAACCTGGAAGAGGGGCTGGAAATTCTATCACGCCTTCTTGAAAACTTAAACACACATAAACATAAGGTGATAATTCTAGGTGACATTAATATCGACAGCCTGAAACCAAGCAAACCAAAAGACAGCTTTGAAGAAACACTTATACTCTACGATCTCACAAGGCTTACCCTCCCCGCTACACGAATTACTCACTGCACTGCAACTTCAATTGACTGTGTCTGCATTAATTTTCCCATAACCGACATTAAGGCAGAGGTAATAAAAACAGGCCTGTCAGATCATAGAGCACAACTATGCACACTGACTACAAAAGCAAAGTTAAGTTCAAAAGTGCACCAGATGAAGAGAGAAATAAATTCAAACACTCTTAACCTGCTTAACATGAGTTTAAAAGGTTGCAACTGGAAGGATGTTGAATCTTCAAAGACAGCTGATGAGGCATACAATGTCTTTATAAATATAGTCACAATGGAACTGAATGCCACCTGTCCACCAAAGTCAGTAACATTAAAATCAGCGAGAACGTCAAGGAAGTACTCATATCCAGTAGCAATGCAACTAAGACGAGACTATCTTACAGCGTTTGAAAAATATGGGTTTACAGGAAAAGAAGAAGACAAGGCTACCATGGTGGAGAAAAAGAAACTCTACGACCTCCGATTGAAGAAAATGCGTCATGAGGCCTCATCTGATCATATTAACCAAGCTGACAATAAACCAAAGGCGATTTGGGAGATCATCAACCAAGAATGAAGAACCAATGAAAGAGAAGATAGGCCAATTCAACTTGCCATAGGTGGGAGAAAACTGAAACAACCTGAAACTATTGTAAGCGAATTCAATAGTTATTTCTCTACAATTGCTGATAACACCTTGAGAGCTGCAACTCAAACATGCCACACAAAAATAAACACACCACCAATAGCAGTCCCTTCTCAGCAAACACTCCTGTTAACTCCAACTAATGAAAAGGAAGTTAAGGACACCATAGCCTCCCTGAAAAACAAAACATCAAGTGGAACTGATGAAATCTCAGCTAAACTGGTTAACCATTGTGCTAACAGCCTTGCCTATCTCCTGCAATTAATCATCAACAAGTCTTTTCACAGCGGCGTCTTCCCATCTGCACTCAAGATAGCAAAAGTGTACCCTAAACTTAAGAAAGGAGACCAAACTCAGCTAAATAATTATAGGCCAATATCAATTCTGCCCACTTTCTCAAAAATAATCGAAAAGATTGCCCTAAAAAGACTAGTAGAACATCTCACTCGCCTTAACATCTTAACTCCAAATCAGCATGGATTCATCAAGGGCAGGTCTACCATCACGGCTATCATAGACCTGGTTGAGTATGTCATTGACCAAATCGACAACTGCAAATACACTTCAGCTGTCCTACTGGACTACTCTAAAGCCTTTGACTGCCTAGGGCACGATATTATCCTAGCTAAACTTCAGTCAATGGGAATTCAAGGAATTGCAAACAGGTGGTTTGACAGCTACCTGACTGGCAGAAGTCAGCTAGTGGAACTGAGGCACAATATCAATGGAGTCTCTCAAGCTACAAGGTCTGGGCTACTTCCCCTAACAAGAGGAGTTCCCCAGGGATCGGTGCTTGGGCCTGTACTTTTTATTTTGCTGACCAATGACTTCCCCAATATAATTAAGGACTACAGTACAGCAGTAATGTATGCGGACGATACAACACTGCTTTTTCAGAATGACGATCCTGAAGACCTAAGCATAAGCGCATATATAGCCCTTAATATGACGTATGAGTACTGCTCGATGAATGATTTTGCTGCAAACCCATCCAAAACCAAACAAATAAACTTTGGAAGACGGAGAAGCCAAATTCCTCCTCTACCTGATGTTACTCAAGTAGAAAAAACAGAACTTTTGGGAATTACCTTGGATGCCAATCTCACCTGGGGACCACACATCAATGCTCTCTGCAAAAAAATTAACTCTGCAGTCTACTTAATACGCAGAATTAAGCATATATGTAGTCTTGACTCAGCAAAAGTAGCCTATCACGCTCTCTTAGAAACTCATCTAAGGTATGGCATTATAGTGTGGGGCAGTACATCAGCCTATAACCTCAAGAGAGTGTTGACAGGGCAAAAGCTAGCAGTCAGAACCCTAGCCAACCTGGGACCACGTGACAGCTGTAGAGATGCTTTCAAGGAATTAAAAATTAAAACTGCCACAGAAATCTACATTCAAGAAGTCATCCTTCACGTAGACCGACTTGGTCTCCCCAACAACATCAGAAGACACCATTACAACACCAGACATGCGTCACGAATCCCAGTCACTAGACACCGGACGGCCCTTCATGACAAGAAACCCACTTCTATTGGTGCCAAACTGTACAACCTTCTTCCTGCAGACTTTAAACGAGTGACAAGTGATGCCTTGAGACGCAAGCTTAATGCCTGGTTGACCGAGAATCCAGTCTACACAGTGGAGGAGTTTATAATAAAACTGCCATAAAGACTATATCTTTTTATTCTGATTTCCATTGGGAAAACACGCACTGTCATTGTATGTATGTATTTGTATTAACTGACACTATTACTGTTCTCAAAGTCCATGTAATAAAGAATTTTGATTTCTGATTTCTGATAGTGCTCGGCATCAGTTCTCTTTTGCTGGTGTGACTGAGACTGACGTTTTGAGTGCGATCTTGAGGATTTCTAGTAACGCAGTTGGAGCCGATAAAATACCTATGAAATTGTTGAAATATATTCTTCCCGTAGCCATTCCTATAATTACAAATATTTTTAACAGATCTCTTTCTTCTTCAATATTTCCGTCTGTTTGTAAACTCGCTATTGTTCGTCCACTTCAAAAATGTTCATGTCCTGGTAACCCCTAAGATTTCGACCCATTAGCATTCTATCAGCTTTATATAAATGCCTTGAGAGAGTGGTGCATCAGCAAGTATGTTTCTTTCTCGAATCCAATAAAAAATATTTTCAACTTTCAATCAGAATTTCATACTAATCACAGTACAACTAGAGCTCTTTTAAAAATCACTGAAGCTATACATTCGGCAATGGACAAAAGGCTTGTTATGCATTTTAACGCTTTTTTATTTTTCTAAGATTTTCGACTGCGTTTACCACCCATTGCTTCTTTTGAAATTGTCTAAAATCGGATTCTCTAATGGCTGTGTGGAGTGGTTTGGGTCGTACCTGTCAGATCGTCAGCAGTGTGTTAGGTTCAACGACAAAGACTCCTAATGGAGACCTGTGAATCGAGGGGTGCCACAAGGCTCTGTCCTTGGCCCTCTTCGTTTTTTCAATTTCCATCGACGATTCGACTGCTATGATCAAACACTCATTTTTTCACCTGTATGCCGACGATTTGCAAATTTACAGTCACTTTCCCGTTTCAAACTATCCAAACATTGTTGCTGACATGAACACTGACATTGACACTATTGCAATGTGGGCCTTCAAACACGGACTGAAACTTAACGAGAGCAAGACTCAAACTATTCTTATTGGAACCTCTAGACTTCTGAGCGGTATCGACTTGAACAACTCTCCTACACTCATATTGAACGGTCTTCCTCTTTCATCAAAAATCAACAAGGTCAAAAATCTTGGACTGACTATTACAAAAACTCTTAGTTGGGCCGATAATGTTACTGAGACTTGTAGCAGGATATTTGCTGGTATTCATAGTCTTAAACAATTTGCTATTTATTTACCCTTGAATTTGAAAGTAATGCTAGTGAAGACCCTGATTTTCTGCCATTTCAATTACTGTAGCGAAGTTATAAATGACATGACGGTTGAGCTTTCGGACAGATTACAACGTGCTCAAAATTAAAGTGTCCGCTTTATCTTCAACCTTAGACGATGTGATCATATAACACCCTTCATCAATCAGTTACATCTGTTAAATTTGAATCTATTCCGTCAGTTTCACATTCTTAGCATGTTACATTCTATTTTGTATAACGATTATTCCCCTTCTTATCTGTCAGAACGCTTTTCTTTCATTTCTGAAACAAGCAATTGGAATACTCGACGTGGAGCCTCTCTGTTATCTATTTCTGTTCATAGATCCTCTATTTACGGTAAATCACTCACAGTCTCTGCTTGTCGACTCTGGAATAATCTCCCGGATCATATCAGAGGTATTCGTAGTCGGGAACGGTTTTGGGAGGTTCTTAGTGACCATCTGTTTCGGGCCTCGTCGGGTTGACGATATCGTGGCATAGGGTGCGGGACAATGGCTTTGTATGAATGGTGATGGGTAAATGTCTGTTAATTTATTTGTAAGTTTTATTCTATTTATTTATTTTTAGTTTCATAGAGAACCTTAATTTCATTTTGTTACTGTATATAACGATAGGTTATAATTTTTAAATGTAAAATAGTAATGTAAACTGTATTGTGGCTCTTGTTTTACAGTAATAGTATAGTTTATGGTTAGGTGTAAGAGAGTACTTAATAGTCCTAACCTCGCCAATTGAGTATGTTTTACGTTGTATTCAATAAAGACATTTCTCATTTCATTACACTTGGCTAGACCATCATTCAGTTTTTGGGCAACGTAATAACAAAAAGTCGGAGAATGGAGTTATTTAATCCTTCTAACGTTTACTTACAGGGTCTACTGTTCCTGTCCAGATCCACGTTTGACTTAACGAAATTGATATGCCTCCCCTAGAGCTTTGCTAGATGTCTTAAATGCATGACAGAAATTTAATAAGAATCGCGAATTGATTGAACGTCCGTCACCTGAAACTTGTTACTAGTTTAAATTAGCTAACGAATTTATTCAAACTAACATTTTAAATGTAATTTATATGTATATAAACACTCATTTTAGCTATGGTTAGTTATTGGGAATCATTATTGAAGAAAATATGAACAGTTCCAGAAATTTTGAATAAAACAATTGGATGTTAGAATTCCATAAAATATCCTAATACGAAATACAGTTGTTATGGGTAGCCATAGTGTCAGTTTAGTACTGAACTAGCGAATAAAACTGAATAAAAGGGGGAAAGCTGTCACCATTATGTAAGGTTACTGTGTCTGGAGATTATTTTAGAAAGTTCAAAGAGAGAAAAATTAAATATTGATGGGTGTTTATCAATGAAATAAATATCTGAATGTATCAAATATCTCATACTATAAGGTAAATATGTTATAAAAATGAAGAAAACACTTAATTGAGTACAAATATGAATATGGGTTTAATAACTATGGAGACTGAGTTTATGCAGTGGTTACAAAGCAAATTTTCGTTTATTCACTGGAATGGCTGCATTATACAATAAGCAAGTTGACACAAGCAAAATATTTCTACTATCCAGGTGTAAAACACAAAGAGGATAAGTTTTCAGACTGCATTTTAGGGTTTAGCAATTGAGTCTCTTCTTGCTTGCACGTTTGGTAGTATACTTAGTATAATGTTTATAATCAGAATGTTTTTATCTTAAATAATACGCATTATCATGGTAAAAACACAAGCATTTCCATCCAGAATAAATTTGCAAGTTTTTTATAAACTTTTTTAGATCAAAGGCTTTAAAATTTTAAACCCCTTTAAAAATAACCTTTTTTATAAGAGGGTCAGAGTATGAATACTGTCAAAATTTAAAGAGTAGAGCCTTGAGTATATAGGTAGACATAAAACTTGCATATATATATATATATATATATATATATATATATATATGCAAGTTATATATATATATATATATATATTATTATATTATAAAATTAAGTCAAACTATTTTGCAAATAGTATAAGAAATAGATCTTGCAAACTTAGTTCTGTATCCTACGGAGTAAGCACGCTCTCCATCTTCATATAGGCCATATTTCATCAATTCAAATAATAATTATTGCACAATGCAAAGTGAAACATTAACAACAAGTAATAAATGATTATATCATAAAATTAAGTTGCTACTAATATAAACTATTCTCTAATTAGGTTTGTAAGTGCTCGAAGTAAAGGTTAAAGTTAAAACCTGCAAATATTGAACATTATATTCTAAATCGTCCGATATATGTAATAGAAGAAAAACATAACATATCCAAGTCTAACTAGAGCTTGGGAACGACCAGCAAGGTTTGCACATTTTGCTGAGTTTGCAAAAGACGCCATCTATGCAAATTGTTACCTTCTTCAGCCTTTACTCTGTTCGGTCACTCGCCTATCGCAAGGTGATAAAAACCTTTTACTTAATCATCATCGTTAAATATTTTATTCTAAATATAAACTTCAACTATGGGCATTCTGTTTGCAGAAACCTTGTTTGCAGTTAAGGAAAGTTTATGAAAATATTTAATTTGCAAAAAATTTAATTAATTGATGCATTCAGAATTTATACGTTAAATCAGGTTTTTTAACTATTAGAAGTAAGATTGAAATTCAAACCTTATGTTTTTAAGAAGAGAATGTGCGATCAATATATAGGCATAATCTAAATTATCTAACAGAGTTTACTGCAAGGCAAGCAGTAACTTATCCAACTAATGGTTCACGGTACCAACAAGTCTTAGGAGGGTTGGGAACGCCTAACAAGGTTCACAGATTTTCAAAGGATGCTTTCTATGGTAATCTCCTTCGGACTTTACTCGTTGCTAAATCACTGAACGGGAGGTGAGGAATAAAATCTCATGTTTAAGCATTCATCGTCAAATATATTATCCTACATAGAAATTTTAACTATTAGAAGTTCCATACTTTTATAATTACTGAACATTAAAAATATATTTCTAACGCAAAATACTTACTAGTACTTAAAAACTCTGTGAAATGCTATTTTAGTTTATTTTTGTATAAAAGTAAAGAAAATTAGGATGCTTTTAAATTAGTATGAATAAATAATGCTGATGATAATTAATAAATCTAATTGTGAAAGGTATTAATAATTAGTCTTGACTAAATCAATGTTGCAGTCTTTACCTGATCAAAGATAAGGATCACTATTTTTAGCGCTGGTTTTAGTTTCGTACTTTCTATGTATAAAATATATAAATTACCCATAGGATATTTTATGACAAATATGTTCCTTGGAAACTTCAAACTAGTAAAGATAGTGAAAATTATCTTTTAAATCGTTTTGAAATTTTAATTTCAAAATACATTTATAGTATAACATTATATTTAATTGCATGTGTTGTGTTTTGAAACCTGAAAAAGTGGTAATACTTCAAATATTTATAAAGAAATAAGATATTTTTATCAATTTGTGACGTGTTTGGTACAGTTTATTTTTTATGTGTATGATTTCGCATCGCTTGTGAAAATGAGATACTATTATCGATTTAAAAAACTTTCCTGAATAATATATACCGTGACATAGAAATTGTAAAACTTGTTCACAGACCAGTATACTGAAATACCAATTGGAAATATGTAACATACTGTATGTACATGTTTAGGGTATAATGTAAGTTACAATTGTTGGAGATTATTTACATTAAGTAATCGATTAAGGTTTTTGTTATGTTACTCATATAAATTTTCTTGTACTTCTCAAAATATTGCACAGCTACCATACCTCAAATTATATCAAGAACCTTTTTGATTCGTAAGTTAATATATTAACTGTTCAGAAACTTTTAACCCTTGCTAGCAGGGTTGTTGTGCAATAGTCGATATAATATCCTTCTGAAATGCGAACGGACATTACCTTATAAATTGTTTAATGAAAGAAACAAATTATTCACTAAACGTAATGATAAAGCTACAATACAAAGTCAAGTCTTATCTCTTAGACTTTCTATTGGTTAGAAATTTAAAAATGCCTTATTTTAAAAAGCCAATTATACGAGTTTATTGGAATACAATTATTTCAATTAAATCTAGCACATGCTATGAAATGAGGTTGAGGATTATACTCGTATAACCTTTCAGTTTGACCTATATTATATTATAGTAAAGTGTTCCAAGAAAATACAAGTTGAAGATGACAAGAAAACTTAATAAAGAAGCATCCAAGATGTCGCACAACTTGTTTGTAGCGACCCGACTAACTTTCTGTCAGTAGACAAATTCCAACTTTTCTGACCCTTTTTTAATATGGCTCCCTAGTTGCTATTACACTAAAGACTAAACTGTAAATGTGACCGGCACACTGTAAGTATGTTTCAGACGGTTAAGGTGAAGTTATGCGTTCTTGAGTTTTTAAAGTTGACAAAAGCCTACGAAACTCGGGCAAAGCACCGGGCAACTGGTACTACCTAATAAAATGAATAGCGTATGGGAAAAATTGAATAGCTAATGAGTGAGGTACAATACTCTGAGATAGCATTAGAAAAGTACTAAAAACATGTTCTACTAGCAAAGATCTTTACAGACTTCCCTTCATGAGTTTGCGGTTTAAAATAAGAATTATGAGTAATCTATTACAAGAATTTTTTGATGTTGGTACAGTGATTTCAGGTGTTATAGCTATTTTCATATACGTATTCCGTGCCAATAGAAATCTCTTACATTCATATCACTCACGTATGCATTTGGTAATATATTAAAATCCATTCGATAGAAGGGCTCGGCGCCCCACGTGCCCCCCAAGGTCCAATATTAATATTATGCTAGTATTTTGTGTAGTTTAAAATATCCAAGCCTATCTGAAACAACCGTGAGGTTAGACTTTAGCTTCTATTCTCAATCCAATAGAAATACTTAATTTTAGCTGGTTGGTTAAAATAGGTTATATCAGAAGTCAAAAGAAGTTACGATTAGGTGCCAACTCTCGTATATATTAAGCGGATTTTAAAAGGTGACTTATGGTTTTATTTTAAACTTGTAGTGTTGCAAATTACTTCACATTAATATTGATTTGATCTTTACTCTTGGAAACGTATACCGTTTTACGCGTTGAAAAACAAAGAACATTTGTAAACAAACTTGTTCGTACTAATTTTGTTTCGCTGATCAGATTAAATATTTGCTCTGACAAGTGAATGTTGTTCAAAATCTGTCCAAGCAAACTATGCTTATACAGCCACAGCGCTGCGTCACTACGTCATTAAACTTGTGTTGTTCTTCCCAAATTACGTTTCCTTCTAACTTGTTCACTTATTTATCTTATCTTCACTAAGTAGAAGAGTCCACCCAGATGTCTTCTAATTTAAGATGAAACTAAACATTTAAAGTTTCAGCCCAGGGAAATAAATCGATTAAAACTTATCACGCCAAATAATCTAGAATATTTTTTTCAATTGTGTTTTTACATTAATTATATCTATCCTTCATATGTAATTTATTTAATTCTTTTTGGTTAAACACAATTTTTGCTAAGTTATAGATTTTTTAGACGTAAACAAAAAACGTTGGGAAAACCTACATCAAAAAGTACTGAACACGACTAGCTGTTATTTACGTTATTGTACTGTTATTGTTCGTGAGTGTTTGGACTCCGTGCGAGACTTCCCTCAGCGTACCATTCCTTCCAAACAAATCCTCGCCTACAACTGTAGACTTCTGTGCTGGTAGCTCACGCCACTCAGATAGACCGAGCTCTGACAGTGGACTCTGTGCGAGACTTCCCTCAGCGTACCATTCCTTCCAAACAAATCCTCGCCTACAACTGTAGACTTCTGTGCTGGTAGCTCACGCCACTCAGATAGACCGAGCTCTGACAGTGGACTCCGTGCGAGACTTCCCTCAGCGTACCATTCCTTCCAAACAAATCCTCGCCTACAACTGTAGACTCCTGTGCTGGTAGCTCACGCCACTCAGATAGACCGAGCTCTGACAGTGGACTCCGTGCGAGACTTCCCTCAGCGTACCATTCCTTCCAAACAAATCCTCGCCTACAACAGCTGTAGACTCCTGTGCTGGTAGCTCACGCCACTCAGATAGACCGAGCTCTGACAGTGGACTCCGTGCGAGACTTCCCTCAGCGTACCATTCCTTCCAAACAAATCCTCGCCTACAACTGTAGACTCCTGTGCTGGTAGCTCACGCCACTCAGATAGACCGAGCTCTGACAGTGGACTCCGTGCGAGACTTCCCTCAGCGTACCATTCCTTCCAAACAAATCCTCGCCTACAACTGTAGACTTCTGTGCTGGTAGCTCACGCCACTCAGATAGACCGAGCTCTGACAGTGGACTCCGTGCGAGACTTCCCTCAGCGTACCATTCCTTCCAAACAAATCCTCGCCTACAACAGCTGTAGACTCCTGTGCTGGTAGCTCACGCCACTCAGATAGACCGAGCTCTGACAGTGGACTCCGTGCGAGACTTCCCTCAGCGTACCATTCCTTCCAAACAAATCCTCGCCTACAACTGTAGACTCCTGTGCTGGTAGCTCACGCCACTCAGATAGACCGAGCTCTGACAGTGGACTCCGTGCGAGACTTCCCTCAGCGTACCATTCCTTCCAAACAAATCCTCGCCTACAACTGTAGACTCCTGTGCTGGTAGCTCACGCCACTCAGATAGACCGAGCTCTGACAGTGGACTCCGTGCGAGACTTCCCTCAGCGTACCATTCCTTCCAAACAAATCCTCGCCTACAACAGCTGTAGACTTCTGTGCTGGTAGCTCACGCCACTCAGATAGACCGAGCTCTGACAGTGGACTCCGTGCGAGACTTCCCTCAGCGTACCATTCCTTCCAAACAAATCCTCGCCTACAACTGTAGACTTCTGTGCTGGTAGCTCACGCCACTCAGATAGACCGAGCTCTGACAGTGGACTCTGTGCGAGACTTCCCTCAGCGTACCATTCCTTCCAAACAAATCCTCGCCTACAACTGTAGACTCCTGTGCTGGTAGCTCACGCCACTCAGATAGACCGAGAGCTGACAGTGGACTCCGTGCGAGACTTCCCTCAGCGTACCATTCCTTCCAAACAAATCCTCGCCTACAACTGTAGACTTCTGTGCTGGTAGCTCACGCCACTCAGATAGACCGAGCTCTGACAGTGGACTTTTTATGCCAATTTAAATCTTTACTGACAGACCTAAACAACCTTCACCTGACTAATGTCATAATGGGTGACTTCAATGTTGATGCACATCACACATGCAACAACAAAAAGAATTGTCGATATGCTGCGTTCCATCGGTCAAGAGGTGTTGGTTAAATCCAACAAGACTAACGCCAACAACCCAAACTGTTATCGAAAACATCGTTTCCAATATTCCAAAAGTCGCAGTGGCTGTAGGTAATACAGCAATCTCGGACCATTATGGACAAGAGGCTATGGTTATGGAAAAATCGAAAGGGAGCCAAAAATGATAAGAGTTGAGGCCAAATAATACTACTCTCCTAAATGCTTCTCTTGCAAAGGAACAATTCAGTGTTCTAAATTTACAGAACCCCTAGAGCGTCCGTTTCAATCATTTTAATAACTGTCCTAAATATCATATCGATTTATGATTTTCTACAAAAACAAATAATGTTTGCCCTAAAAATGCAAACCGTAATTGGATTACAAAACGAATACATTTTATAGGAATGATGACAAAAGTTGTGAGATTGACGAAAGTGATGGGGTATCAAAACCTCCGTCGGCAACACGTTCTAGATCACCCCAAAGAAAAATGCTAATATGAAGTTCCTCATCACTTTCTCGTGTTATGAAATGTAACAACATACAATAATAAGCATTAATCTCCTACCATCATAAACAGTTCATTAATATACCAAAAAATATTTCATTTTATTTTTAAATTTAAGATACTACTAAATATTTTTATTTACTCAGTTTATACGTAGAGTAGTTCCAGAAAAATAAAATTCTAATAATCTGCAAGGGGATGGTTTATGTAAATAACCATAAAAAGTATTTCTAATAGACGCGATCTGGTTTCTTGAACAAATTACTCTGAATATTAGCCAGGAATCACTTATTAAGTTACATTACATCAGGCTACGTCCTATGACCAAACTGAGCCCAAACCAAGTGTTCCCAAGGTGATATAGGCTGAGCATTAACTACTGGTTTCAACTGCCAGGAACCTCTGTCAGGTACTGTCACAAATCGTCCTAATCCTTTAACTGCCAGGGATCGCTGTCAACTACCGTTCCCGAATGAATAACACCCTAATCTTCAACTGCCAGGGACCTCTGCCAGGTACTGTTCCCAAATGAATAACGTCCTAATCACTTCAACTGCCAGGGACCACTGTCAAGTACCGTTCCCGAATAACACCCTAGTAGCTTTCAACTGCCAGGGAACCTCTGTCAAGTACTGTTCCAAATGAATAACGTCGTAATCACTTCAACTGCCAGGGACCACTGTCAAGTACCGTTCCCGAATGAATAACACCCTAATAGTTTCAACTGCCAGGGACCACTGTCAAGTACTGTTCCCAAATGAATACGTCACCCTAATACTTCAACTGCCAGGGACCTCTGTCAAGTACCGTTCCCGAATGAATAACGTCCTAATCACTTCAACTGCCAGGGACCACTGTCAAGTACCGTTCCCGAATGAATAACACCCTAATAGTTTCAACTGCCAGGGACCACTGTCAAGTACCGTTCCCGAATGAATAACACCCTAATAGTTTCAACTGCCAGGGACCACTGTCAAGTACCGTTCCCGAATGAATAACACCTTAATAGTTTCAACTGCCAGGGACCACTGTCAAGTACCGTTCCCGAATGAATAACACCCTAATAGTTTCAACTGCCAGGGACCACTGTCAAGTACCGTTCCCGAATGAATAACACCCTAATAGTTTCAACTGCCAGGGACCACTGTCAAGTACCGTTCCCGAATGAATAACACCCTAATAGTTTCAACTGCCAGGGACCACTGTCAAGTACCGTTCCCGAATGAATAACACCCTAATAGTTTCAACTGCCAGGGACCACTGTCAAGTACCGTTCCCGAATGAATAACACCCTAATAGTTTCAACTGCCAGGGACCACTGTCAAGTACCGTTCCCGAATGAATAACACCTTAATAGTTTCAACTGCCAGGGACCACTGTCAAGTACCGTTCCCGAATGAATAACACCCTAATGGTTTCAACTGCCAGGGACCACTGTCAAGTACCGTTCCCGAATGAATAACACCCTAATAGTTTCAACTGCCAGGGACCACTGTCAAGTACCGTTCCCGAATGAATAACACCCTAATAGTTTCAACTGCCAGGGACCACTGTCAAGTACCGTTCCCGAATGAATAACACCCTAATAGCTTTCAACTGCCAGGAACCTCTGTCAGGTACTGTTCCCAAATGAATAACGTCCTAATCACTTCAACTGCCAGGGACCACTGTCAAGTACCGTTCCCGAATGAAGTAAATAAGTAGCAACACCCTAATTCAACTGCCAGGGACCACTGTCAAGTACCGTTCCCGAAATGAATAACACCCTAATAGTTTCAACTGCCAGGGACCACTGTCAAGTACCGTTCCCGAATGAATAACACCCTAATAGTTTCAACTGCCAGGGACCACTGTCAAGTACCGTTCCCGAATGAATAACTAGGTTTCAACTGTGTCAAGTACTCTCAACTGCCAGGAACCTCTGTCAGGTACTGTTCCCAAATGAATAACCCTAATCACTTCAACTGCCAGGGACCACTGTCAAGTACTGTTCCCAAATGAAATACGTCATAATCCCTTTCAACTGCCAGGGACCACTGTCAAGTACCGTTCCCGAATGAATAACACCCTAATAGCTTCAACTGCCAGGAACCTCTGTCAGGTACTGTTCCCAAATGAATAACGTCCTAATCGCTTTAACTGCCAGGGATCACTGTCAAGTACCGTTCCCGAATGAATAACGTTCTAATCTCTTCAGCTGCCAGGGACCACTGTCAGCAACAGCGTTCTAATCGCTGGTGAAGTCGTTTGCTCATGAAGGGCAAGATTTTGTCTTGTTATGGCACTTTTATAAAAAATGTTTTAATTACTCCAACAACGCTGGCCTGGAATGTAATCATTTTATTTTACTAATCAACTCCTTGATATCCTAATGTATGTCGTATCTTTAGGGCTTCAGCTATAGCCTTTATTATAAAAAAACTAGAATAAACCTCTGATACAACACAGGAATGTACCTAGGGACTGTTAAATAATAACAATAATAAATCAAAAGTAATATATATATATATATATATATATATATATATATATATATCAGTAAGGAATACATATATTTGAATAGCAATAAATTTAGTGTGTGCGTATTTTAAATAATAAATACAATATCACAATAATTTCCGGCTATATGTCTAACAAAACTGTAACATTTGTATATACAAAATAATATTCAACTTACACACTGAAGAAGTGAAAAAGTTTGAGATCCGCTGCACAGGATTAATGTTGAGGTAATAAACCAGAAGCATCAACAGTGGGAAACTTTGTCCATTTATCAAAGGTAAAGAGTAAAAGTTGAAGAATTTAAGACTTACTTTGTACTCAACAAAAACAACAAACATTCTGGTTTTATGAATGTACCCTGCCTCTTTCCGCGCAAGCGGTAGTCGTAAACAAGAAGTGGAATGAAGAGTAAACTTTTAGCTGTATGAATCTTTAATGTATATAAAGAAATCTTCATGTTTTACGTTGTCCTAAGCTGTAACTCGGACTTACCTCTGTGTTAATACAGTTCGCTATTGACTATCTTCCAGTGTTCGGGGTTTCTCTGGGTAAAAAATTGCTAACATAATTATAATCTTGAGATACCTTGAGATATTACGGTCTCAGAGAAATTTAAAACTAAAACTTCCTCAGTTTTGCTTAAGAAAATATTTAGTTAATGATCTCTTAACCATGGACTGTTTCCTTCAGTAAAGACTACATTTTTCGTAATATATAATGTTTATGATTATTACATTGCGATGTACATGTATTGATGCTGTGTGAACTTAATTTTTTTTAAATATTACGGAATTATATATATTGTGTGCATCAAAGTCCCAATAATTTTAAAAATAGAAATAAACTTAACAAAGTTTTCTGAGCTATTAGGCTTACGCGGTTGGTGTCCATAACGTACTTTGTAGGACTATACGGATAATAGGACTATAGGATTGTTACAACGGTGTAATAACATTGAGGACCGTGTACAAGAGATAAGAAAGACGGTATTCTTTAAGGGGAGCATGCCGTGGCGAGGGTTAAAAAATTCAATTTCTATTATTATCTTTAAAAAATCTCCATTTCATCCTGTTTAAGAAAATGTATAACACTTGGTACTTTCCTTGCTTTTTATGGTTAAACAAATAAAAAACAAGAATGGCGTTGATGTAATCAGCTTGCCTCAACGTCTTACTTTTTTGTGTTTGTTCTAGCCTATGTCTTGATTCATTTATATATAATACAATACTCACGTGATATATAATACAAGTTATTATTTTGTGTTATATGACTATATCATTATATCTTTATTTAGTACATTATACCTTTATAGAGTATAAAATTAAACTCTTTTACTGCATTCTATGTAGGTGTATTACTTAAAAATATATCTCAATCCCTCACGTTATTTATCACATATTATTAACCACTCGAGAGATAATAGGTAGTTTAGACCCAAGCTATTACTAAGTAGTAAAGTTAAGACTAGACTGATTAAAGCTGGCCCAGACAGCAGGCAGCAGTGGGCCGAGCCGCAATCCCAGCTGTTTCTCTGGAGGGCAATAAAGCAGTGCCGGTGGAGACGCCCTCAGTTATTTTTCACATCGTATTTCCAGCATTACATGGATACTTCCTGCAAATAAAACTGTCTGGTTACTGTACGTTTTACAGAACTCTAATCCTGCTTCATCTTGTGATAAAATTTTATCAAGAATTTTCAATAGATACGCCACACACTTTAAATGTTATGTTAATTTAGAAATTAATCTAATTAGACTCCGTTATCTGTACCCAAAACTGTTTTTCGAAAGCTTTGGTTGAGCTTATAACATTTGTCTCTAGGGAGTTCAAGGTTTAATCCTCTATAAAAGTGATCTGCTGAAGTAATAGGTATGTCAAGGGATGATTTTCGTTCGTCACCTTCAGTGCAGAATAGAACCAAAGCTACATTCCTGCAGTCCACAGTGATGATATCAGTCCATTTGGAACATTTTCTAATCTGTATGTACATTTCTCTTGCACTTGTTAAAGTATCAAAGTTTTGAGAGTAGATAGCACTGTATTTATACTCAATAAAAAAACATATTTGAGGAGAAAGTCTATAATAAGACTATCAATGGTTTACGGTCTAAACTGCTTTGAAATATTTCTACTACAATTCAAATCATGAATTATGTCGCCCTCGTTCAGGATATCTTCAGTGAACAAAAGTTTTAGTATGAACTCTGATTGATAGCTTGTATTGGAAACGTCCAACGGAAAACTTCGATAACAGTCAAGACACCGGTCTCGTGTGCGTAATAATTAAATTCCTGTCACGTATTACTTTATTGCCAAATATTTGGAAGGTCCGTGAAGTTGATATTTCAATAAAGTATTCTGACTTATGCTAGATGTTTGCATACCCTTTTAGTCAACATAAATAGTATGATAGAATTACAAATGTCTGGTTTTCATTTCATCATCAAAAAGCGCGAGAGATATCAGTCATTAAAACAGACTGAACACATGTGCAGTGTGAACACCGAGACCATAGATTAATAAGTAATTTTGTATCCCACGAAATCATTCATCGTTATAAATTACCCTTGGAGTCAAATTCAAACAGACCAGAGCCCAATATATGCAAGGTCACATTCTTCTATGAAAACCTTTCCTCTTTCCTAGTTATTTAAAATATTAGTTGTGTGTTTAGGAATAAGAAGAAGTCGCTCGGAACCAAGTCTGGTAAACAGGGTGGGTGAGAACCAATTCGAATCTCAAATCAAGCACATTTGTCATTGCGATAGCTGCTGTGTGGGCTGTATAATTGTCCTGGTGAAATAGCACCTACTTCCGTGCCAATCTTCGACGTTTTTCAATGAGTTCATGTTTCAAACTATCCAGCAGAGCAGCATGATAGGACCCAGTTATGGATCTGCCTTCTTCAAGATAGATCTATCAGTCTATCAATCTATCAGGATTATATCCTGGGAATTCCAACAGACAGTAGCCATCACCTTTCCAGTTGACAAAACAGTCTTTGCCTTCTTTAGTGCACTCTGCGTATTTTTTGGACTGTTGTTTGGTTTCTGGAGCTGTTTAAGTGTTATAGAGGGCTTCTTAGCCTTATACATTTACTTTACTTTATTTTAACCCTGGAAACAGATAAAAACATTCTATAAACAGAGAACTCTGAAAAATGTCATATTATCTCATAGCGTGCAAGAAACCTTCATGCTTTCCACTTTAATGTCCGTTAGCGTTAAAATTTAGGCATATCTGAACTATCGCAATATTCTGGAAATGGCATTAAATTTTACATATACTTGACATCTCAAAGGTGCGAACTAGAAATATCTATCCAATTTCAGAGCTATACCCTACTGCAATTTATTAAATTTGTGTTCGTATTATCATATAAGTTCTGATTAATAGACTATTTCATCCTGAAATTTCAGTTATTCGCCCAAGTATCCTTAAATTAATCAGTCTTAGGAACTAACCATACATTTTTAGAAAGTCAAAAACAAATTTGGTTAGGAAAGAAAAGTGTGCATTGAGAGGAAATGGTTGAATAACTCTTCGAATAGTCTTCACTTGCTACAGGCACAACACGGTACGGCTGTGATGTCCCATCCTAACAAAGGACTGTCACAGGCTCGACACACCGTCTATAGGTACATTTACAGCTGATACTACAATACAACACATTTTACACTCAGAGTCCATCAGCATCAAAGGGTTGGACTATTAAAGTTCCGACGAGCAACGAGATCCAGATCTGCCACTCCAGGATTCACATAATGGAATGCTGACTGCCGGCCGGGGGCGAAGCGACTCCGCGCCATCGTTCTAATCACTCGACGTCACGTGACATCATTCCAATCTTATTATAGATAAAAAATATAGAAATGTAGAAAAAATCATCTAAACATGTACCGAATGACGATAACACATGGGGGTGGTGACTTCTGAGGTCGTAGTAATAAATACTAGAATTGCAAAGTTTACTTATAAGTTCAATTTAATTAATGAAACTTACAAGCACCACTTTTAGTTGGTAAATTAAATGTATGCCTTGCCACGTTGCTGCCAATTAGAGTAGAAGAACTAAAAATGTATATCTGATAGGTGGGCCTAAAACATCCAATGTTCTATGGAATTATGCCTACGATATTTTACTTTATAAAACTTTAAGATTTTACTTCCCTTCGCAATATGTAGACTCACAACCCGGGCGTCGGTGTCTTGGCACGAGACATTGAAGCTGTAGTCTAAGAAGGGTTATTTCTAGTCGGTAATTACTAGAAGAGGAGTAGAAGTTATGAAAGTGGTAGCCATCTACTCAAATACAGTAATACATGAGCTCGCCTAAAACAAATTCGCGACGGTATTAGCCATTTAATGAGACAAAAAACTTATCACGACAACGTGCTCGTCAGAAGGACGACGCGACGCCACAACTTGTATCCATTTCAATCAAGCAAATAAAAGATCTTCAAGGGTAAGTTACTTTACTATTTACAACTTTACTTTACGTTACATTCATTTTTATATGTTTGGCATCAAAGGGCTAATTTAATAATACGAAAATATAAATTTTACTTACGGACATAGCGCGCGAGGTGAAATCGGTCACGTAGTTGGGCTGCTACGAAGGGTTACAATAAAATATTCATACGCGTGCCAATTAGGTAGTTAGTCCGTCGATAATTTAGTTCCGGAACATTGGATAAAAAATAATATTAAGTTGTACTGGCTAACTAGGTTGTGAAATGTTGCATTATATAAAATGGAACTAACTAACGGTACAAACAATAAAATTATGTTTTATAAAAAAAACAGAGTTGTTAATATTATACAAGTATATTCCAAACTAACACCTTGAAATCCCTTATAAACATTTGTGTCGATATAAATACTGATTAAAACCATCAGGTCTGTGACTTCAGAGAGCTCCACAATATTAGCCTTAATTCTTTCTTCAGTATGAATTGCTGAAATATTTAGACCTACACGAACAAACACTATGGAATTCCGCATATACAATCGTGTCGTCATATAAGTACTAATTAGAATACTATTTCGCCCTGCGACTTAGGACTCCGATCCACTATCATTTAAACATACAGATTCCATGATTTGTATCCGAGAATGATGGTACCTTTTAATGATCATTATGGATCCAAGAGATAATTTGGTGTATGATTTAAAAATGAGTTATTATTCATTACAGGAGTAATAAGTGTACATCTATAGGTAACAATTAGTAGTTAAATATACTTTAGAATTCAACCAAATGAGGTCACAATCGTTGTATGAAAACGGGTTATTTGTATATGATATGTTATTATTGTATATCATATATGATTCCTCATTAAATTTATCATCATTGTAAACTAAATAAATACTGTTATTGTCCAGGGTTTGTAGTACAGAAAGGAAACTCAAACAAGCTGAGAAAGTTTTCCACAGCAATCTCACTCTTTCCCTCTCTGGAGGACAATAAAACCGTGGTGCTAAATTTTCCCTTTGATATTTTCACTGTGATTTTACCAACTCAGTGACTGCACATTGCGCCTGACACAACTCAAGTATTACCCTCAATTTAGGCCTAGATGAGAATTGCTATAGCTCTATTGTGAATATCAGCTATCGATGTTTTAAGTCGGTTATTGAGATCCTATATTTATCTTATCCCCTAAGGTGAGTTCGAGTATTCTGTTTTGAAAAGTGATTTTATATAAAGATACTTTACTTTAGGTTATTTTTATATGTTGCATGGCTTTTAAAATAATGTTTTACACGAAGTCCAGTCTTATACGAAATAGCCGGGTTTTATAAAGTGATATCATTATATCACGCTTTATATAAAATATCTGAGCTTAGCCTGGATTATAGATAGTGCCTTCAGTTTACATAATCCAGGGTTGTATAATTTCATGTCTGTAGTGTTATTTATGCACTGGGATAGATGATGAAATTCGTGTCTCTTAATACGACATTGCATTGTATTTGTACATTATCACAAACAAACATATTAGTCAGTACATACAATACGGTACTTTAAACTTTTTTTTATATTACAGTACAGTAGCAGTTTGGCTAAATTAGTTTTCCGTGGTTATAAATAAAAAGTAATCTGTACACTGGCAATGATAAGAATATGAACGATACAATTCGTAATACATGGTGTTTTAGGGTATACTAGGTTAGTAAAGGCCGACATGGATGACATCCTTAAACCTTGTCGTCGTGTGCCCGTCTGTCTGTCCGAAGTCCAATGACTCTTTATAAAAAAAGTCCTAGAGTCTTGAAAATTGGTACATGTAGGTCCAAGAAAAAAATATTTTGATTTTGGAGTTAAAAGGTGAAAAGTGAAGGTAAAAATAAAATGTATTTTTTTAATTAATAGCAATGATAGCAATAGAAAATAAAAGATAAAATCAAATAATGGACAAATCCAAAGTTAGGATAAAGTATAATTGTTGTTATGTGGTCATAGGTGTTATGGACATGTTTGCAACAACATTATAGATTGTAGAACATAATCACTTGTTACTTTTTCAAAACGTAACATAAATTTTAATTTCCAATTATTTACATTCTATGAGTGGAGGAAGTTAAAATTACATTATTGTAATGAACGGCACATACATGTTCTACGCAAAAAAAACAATAGTAAAATCATGCATTGTAGATTTTTGTAATTTATGTTTCTAGTACAATAAAGTTTAGTTTAATTACATATCAATAAAACATGTAATTCAAATGTTCAAATATTTGTTCACAGGTTGATATAATGGACAACGTTGTGCAGTTATAGGAAATGATATTAGGGTAGACAAATATTAAAGAAAGATGATGAAGCGAAAATCACATCGTTCACGAAGAATGCTCTTTTTAAATATAATACGAATGGTTGGGACAACAACTAAACTGAATTTATTAGGTAAGACCCTATTGAATAGCTAAAAAGTTAGCTTCTCAATGTGTTATGAGGTTATTTGATATAGGTCCTAAGGCTCTAATGTTATCGATGAAAAATAATTTATTTATAATCTTACCTATGGTAGACGTTCAGAAAATGTTAGTAAGTAGTTTAAATGTTAATGTAAAATAATCAATTACAGTAGTTACGGTTAACAGTGATCTATTTTATTATATTATTAACCATTACAGAGGTGTTCATAACTGGCTGGTAAGCACAAAATGGAATCATTACAATGTCAAACAAAAGATATACAGAAATAAGAATAATGAATACGAGTATATACCACATAATATTGATAAGAAATCGTGCTTCATTACAGAGGTGTTCATAACTGGCTGATAAGCACAAAATGGAATCATTACAATGTCAAACAAAAGATATACAGAAATAAGAATAATGAATACGAGTATATACCACATAATATTGATAAGAAATCGTGCTTCATTACAGAGGTGTTCATAACTGGCTGATAAGCACAAAATGGAATCATTACAATGTCAAACAAAAGATATACAGAAATAAGAATAATGAATACGAGTATATACCACATAATATTGATAAGAAATCGTGCTTCATTACAGAGGTGTTCATAACTGGCTGATAAGCACAAAATGGAATCATTACAATGTCAAACAAAAGATATACAGAAATAAGAATAATGAATACGAGTATATACCACATAATATTGATAAGAAATCGTGCTTCATTACAGAGGTGTTCATAACTGGCTGATAAGCACAAAATGGAATCATTACAATGTCAAACAAAAGATATACAGAAATAAGAATAATGAATACGAGTATATACCACATAATATTGATAAGAAATCGTGCTTCATTACAGAGGTGTTCATAACTGGCTGATAAGCACAAAATGGAATCATTACAATGTCAAACAAAAGATATACAGAAATAAGAATAATGAATACGAGTATATACCACATAATATTGATAAGAAATCGTGCTTCACTTACGAAACTCGATCAGGCCTCGATGAGATTTATAACGAGAGATAATTCCACTTTAACATTAGTGTAGAAGATATGACATTCTAACCATCGCATGCTATAAATAAACGTGACTAGAGAAATATACAGTCTAAACTGAACTGTTCTCTTTATTTTAGTCTGTTTTTTTTTTTCATTTCTCAGAGTTTAAGTCAACATTTCACAAGTTAATGTGTATTTATAATTAGCACAATAGGGATATCAGGATTATTATTGTTATACCTTGTCATCATTGATACATTATTTATAACGTTTTATTTCTATCCTTTGTCAATTATTAAGTATTTATAAACTGCAGCATTTCAATGGGTTTAGAAAAGTATCTAATTCAGTGTAACCAAATTCCACATCTATTTTAATTTTTAAACCAAACGTTAGGTCAAGGGACTGACATGCTCTCAGTTTAAAACTTCTTATTTTGCCATGTCCTTCTTAAGAATGCGTCTATTTTGACCGAGTATCTTTAATAGTACATACTTATAAAATGCATAAGTCATGTTCAGAAGAATATACTTTTCAGATTTTAGTCTATTTCAAAGAGAATGGGGAACACTATAAGTAGCGTAAAGCTCGCATTCCACACCTTGGATTTTTTCGCATCTTATTGCTTTGATGAAGTGACAAGAATGAAGGGTCATAAAATCTATATTATTGTACAATATTTGGTATGTCTGTATGGTACAATCAACATTATTCTACAAACAGAACTTATAAATGTCGGTCCTAGTTCTACTGCAGGGAGTTGGCGAACAAGCTTTGTAGAGACGCTGAGTCGGCAGAGGAATGTCAACTATGCAAATGTACCAAGGGTCCTATGTAATCCTATCCCTTCATTCAATTATTGAGTTACCAGTAAAAGGTTCTCAGTTGAATTTGAGGAACTTGATATAATAATTCCACACCTATTTCCTCTCCAATTTTCTATAAATGATTTATAAAATTATATTTATTAATGTATAAATTCTTCAAAACTTTCTGTTAAAACCTTTGTCAATTTTCAAATTTTTTAACTGCGGCATTTTCTTGAGTTTTTGAAAGTATCTCATTCAATCTGAAAAATTCAGATCTACTGTATTTTTTTAAACTAAACGTTGAGGTCAACAGACTGTTATGCTCTCAATTTAAAACACCCTATTTGGTTCTGTGTTATCCTTCTTACATATACGTCTGTTATGACCAAGACTCTCTAATAGTATTAACTTATAAAATGCATAATTCAATACATTGTACAAAAAATATACTTCTCAAATATCTTGTATTGCAAAGTTTAGTGGATTACTACAAGCAGCTTAAAGCCCGCATTCAATACCTTGGATTTTCTTGCACCTTATTATTAGAAGTGAAAAGAATGGAGGGTCAGAAAATGAACATTATGGTAAGTGACGGTCCTAGTTCTGCTGCAGGGAGTTGGCGAACAAGCTTTGTAGAGACGCTGAGTCGGCAGAGGAATGTCAACTATGCAAATGTACCAAGAGTCCTATGTAATCCTGTCCCTTCATTCAATTATTGAATTACCAGTAAAAGGTTCTCAGTTGAATTTGAGGAACTTGAAATATTAATTCCACTCCTATTTCTCTTCTCCAATTTTATAAAAATGATTTAGAAAATTGTATATAATAATGGTGTTTATTCCTAAAAAATATGAAATTCTTTAAACCTTTCTGTTACAACAGAAACAAAATAATTTTTTAATCAAACGCTATATTATATTTATAGTTATTTTTTTGTAAAATATCAAAATAAAACACGTCACTATAGGATAAAAATGTACTTTTTGTAGCACAAGTGGTAAAACGTCACTTTTCTCAGAGGATAGAAAGACTTGCATTTAAGGATGTCTTTAACAATGAAAATAATACATTGAATAATGCAAATAAATCTAAACAGTATTTAAAATTTGGCAACCATCTAAATTATTTTAGTACTGGATACCACACATAATATCTCAATATTATACATGCGATCTATACAAGATTTCCAAATATTTATTTACCTCTCCGGGAGTCGAACTCGTGACCTTTCGGTCACGGTGAAGGTCAAGTTTTGTTTCCATACATAAACGCTACACTTTACTGGCTTAATAATTATCGTATTTTAATACCATTTTTTAATAAATTCTGAAAATCACACATTATTTTAATTTATTTTCCAGCACAAAGACCTGTGGTCTAGAATTAGAAATAAATAAATTTGTAATTAAAAAATTTAATTTTTGTATAATTGGACAAAAACTGATACAGTCGACTCTCGATAACTCGAATCTCAATAAGTCGAATTCTTTGATAACTCGAATTTTTTTTCCGTTCCCTTGAGAAAACCTACCTAAGTCGAAAAAAAAACCATGCGTAACTCGAATTAATTTTGCACCCGAATTTTACCTCAATAACTCGAAGTGATAGAAAAATTACCTCTACAACTCGAAATTTTGTATTGTATGTACGTATGAATTGTAGGCATACACAGTGTGAGAGTAAGTACAAATGCTGTATGTAGTTACAGTACATACATTAGTTTTGTAAAGGATGTAGGGAATAAAAAACATAGTTTATTTGTACCTCTATAACTCGAATTTTATTTTGTTTACCTTTGTAAGTCGAATTACCTCTGTAAGTCGAATTTAGTGAAATATTACCTCTATAACTCGAACTATTCTTAAGTTGAACTATACGTAACTCGAAGAAAACAGCCGTTCCCTTAAAATTCAAGTTATCGAGAGTCGACTGTAGTTGAAATACTCTAATTCGAAAAATAACATTTTCTCAATTAAAATAACAATTATTGAATTATTAAACTTAAAACCATACAATAATCTATAAAAGAGTGATTTGTATTTTATGCAACTGTACTTAAAATTAAAAAAAATAACATAGCTCAATGGAACGTACAAATCAAGAAAGGCTTTACATACAACTATGTTTATTTTAGAAAAATATTTTACTTGTCAATGTTCTGAGCTTTCAAATTTTGTACTCGTATCTTAATCTATAAATCTTATTATTTCATAAAATATATAAAATACGACGTCGTAGAAGAATTGATAAATGCAAGTTGGAGATAACAGGAAGTGTAATATGAAAGTATCCAAGACGCTGAAGGAGTTGTTTCCTGTAACTCGACTAACTTTCAACAACGGGATAAACTTTAACTCGTCTCGGCACTCTGGCTTGACGAGGAATATCTTTTTATAGTGCACTTTCGTTTTTCATAGCAATTTTCGGGGTAAATTTTGCGTAATTTTGTTTTGTTGCTATTAACGTCTTCTAAAATGTTAAACCGTTACTTTTTAAATGAGTACTCATTCTTCTTCGCCAATACCAAATAACCTAGACTATAAATTTGCAAGGTAATAATGACTAAAAATTAATCTTAAAAATCAAACATAATAAGTATCAAGACGGTGTTAATAAGTGTTTTAAGAACCGGTTCCGGATTTTCTGCCATGATATTTCTATCGTATCGTATGCCATTTACTATTGGCTACTGGTCAGTTGATAGTAGTTGGTTAATACGTACAGATCTATTATGACTTTTTAGTCTTTAGTTCTGTTTATTATACTTAGTGTTTTTATGTATTAATAAAGTGTATGTCTTAGAGATGGTCCGCATTGAGTTTTTGTTACCCTTGACACATGCCTGTCATAACATACTGGTATGATCTGTTTATTTCTAATCCTAATAATAATATTATAAATACGAAAGTGCTTTCGTTTGTTTGTTTTGTTTTTCACGCGTAAATTATTCAACCGATTGTAATGAATTTGTACATAAACACACTTACGATATCTGGTATGAATATACCCCTATTATTATTTCAAAAATCCCTCTGGACAACGCCCCATTGGTCTTTAAAGTAGGAAAAGTTCCCTTGTGGCCTCTCAAGCTACGCAATATTGATTTAAAGAACCTTATTAAATGTAAACAATTGTTCTTTGTAAAACTTTTTTTGTGACAGCTCAACCGTAAGTTTGATTAATTTAACGCTATTTTAAATTTTTGTATATGTATAGCGAGTAAACTTTCTAAGGAGTAACCGTTAGTTTTTATAAACTTTTTAGATTTCAGCGATTAGGTATATCCTCATCTATCTTAGAATTTTCCAAAAATATAAGATGATCGGAATTTGATTCCGAAAACTCCCTTTTAAACAGTCGGCACGAACTATGCCAGATGAAATTTTGCTGGACTGTGTGTTTGATCTAATGAACAAATTTCAGCTCTAATTTTCTAAAATATTTAAAAAAAAAAATATCATTGACATAGAAACAAACTCTTAAATAGTGTCCGTAGTTAATGTACTTGCACGTGTAAATTATTAACAAATATTTAGTAATATACAGGAAAGACAAAGTTACTACCAAACGTTTACTACAAATTTAAAGACTATTATAAAACCCACCTTAGTTTTCATTTGCAAAAGTAAGCTTCTTAGCGCTTGTGACCTGCGCACGTACGAGTATATATATTTTCTTGATCGGGAAAAGGCAAAATAAACAATAGAACAGAAAATACTGAGGTCAGAGTAAAATACAAGGGCAATTACTAAAAGCTTTTTAACATATTTTTATGATCGTGGCAAAAAGGCAATCTCAACACCGACGTCTGAAATATAATTCACCCAAAACCAGCAGTGCTTATACATGTACATAGCCTACGAAATTGTGTGTGAAGTCACAGGTAACTGCTAGTTTACAACATACTAATGTGTTCGGTTAGTTATCAACCTGAGGAAAATAAAAGATTGCAGATCTCCAAAAGTAGTGTAACTGATATTTTTATCGCCGAAGATGAGAAATGTCCGAAACATTCTTGTTAACTTCACAATTCTTACGTCACCACAACAGAATTGGAAACAAAAGAATGGATACAAAAAGAGAATTTAATCTAAATTCCCAAGGTAAAATTGGCAGCAATATTCATTACTTTACAAGTAATTGCGTCCCAAAACACAATAAAACCACTATAGATAACCTGCGACGCGACGTTTGGATGCCAAGTTATTGAACTCTATTGCGACTGTCATTGATTTGGAACCAACTAACACATTCTCGTAAAATCAACTTACTACTTGAGTAAGTGTGAAAACTAATATATTGGAGTAACTATTAGCTAATACAATCAGACCAATGTCCCACGATAGTTTTAGCTTCTCTAATGCACTTGGTATTAAGGTCCTTAAAGACATCCACCGCTGTAAGTAAAAACCTTACACAGGACATTGGTTTATTACAAATATCTGATCCGTTTGATACTTTTGGTTTTCTCTTTAATTCATTTTTTAGAATTGGCAACCAAAGCGGCCTAATCTCGACTGATGGTTGACTGATTGGTTGGTCTGCCAATTTAATGTATGTTGCCTCAATTAATTTCCTTTTGAAGAAATGTGGTTCCCGATGTATTATGTTGGCATCCCAATTCATATGATGGTCTTCGGACCAACAATGGTGTGCAATTTTTGAATTTTTCTGTGAGACTCTTTCTCGTGTTTTCTTTGTGCTCTTTTATCCTTACGTTTAGTGGTCTTTTTGTCTCGCCTATGTATTCCCTATTGCAACTACGTTTTATACTGTAAACACAGTTTTTGGAATCCTGTGTGTCATTTTTTGGTTTTGTTTTTACGAGACTTTGTCTAAGAGTTTTGTATGTTTTAAACGCGGTTCTAATGTTATACTTTCTACCTACTCTTCTAATTTTCTCCGATAATCCCGGCACATAAGGGATTGACATAAACGCAAATTTATCACAATTCTGTTTTTCTGACTCAGGAATGATTCTTCTGGTTCGTTTGCACTTATTTATAACTAATTGAGGGTATCCATTGCTTCTGAGATCCGATTCAACTTTCTTTTAACCTAGTTTGTAATTATGTATTAGATTAGTTCTTTACCTGAAGAAGAGATCAGATTGCAGATCTCGAAACGTAGTGTTACTGATTTCTTGTTTCACTGAACGATGGCAAATGTCCGGAAAATCCTGTTTCCTTTATAAAACTCCCGGTAACCTGATGATATTTCAACATGTTCTGCAAATAATTTATAACGTCATTATTGGTAAAATATTACGGATGTATTTATTTTTAGTTTAACTAGGTACAATTTGAAAGAGTAACTGAAAAAGGTGATGTCTGGAAAATATGACGCCTGCAAATTCATATAATTTAAATTTATGAAGTTATTTAAGATTAAATTGAGAGACATCAAATGGTAAGACTTCGATAATAATGTTCAATTATCAATCACGATAAAGTTTCAGACAACACTAGTATCATTATAATTACAAAAATAATTATTGCTAACACATTCACATTTAGTTAACAAGCAAATAGAGAATTAGATCCTTTATAAGAAAACACGCTTTGGCTCATTCTGTATTTTCTGATCTTAATGAAACATAATAATACATATTTCACTGAAACGTAATGGATCCACTAAAAATAATTTTATCGATAATATTACATTTTGATGCTTCATATTGTGCTAGAATTCAATAACAATACTAATAATTTATACATTCTTTATTAGTCAAATAGTTTTTAAAATGAAACAGAGAGATGTTTAACAATAATAATATACATTTAGAAATAATACAGTCTATGCAGCAACAAAATAGAATTCATTTTAATATTTATATAAAACATTATAAAACTCTTAAACGGACGACGGAGTAGTGTGATTAAAGTATTCAATAAATGTACTTATCTACTTAACTATTTCTCTGTGCCAGTAGTCAGACTTCCAGTTAGTAGCAAGTCTGTGTCTGTCAGTAGGCCAAGTTCCATGATGCATTATAGACTATACCGTGCTCTATAATATTATGTACTGTGTCGGTAGTCAGACTTCCAGTTAGTAGCAAGTCTGTGTCTGTCAGTAGGGCCAAGTTCCATGATGCATTATAGACTATACCGTGCTCTATATTATGTACTGTGTCGGTAGTCAGACTTCCAGTTAGTAGCAAGTCTGTGTCTGTCAGTAGGCCAAGTTCCATGATGCATTATAGAACTATACCGTGCTCTATATTATGTACTGTGTCGGTAGTCAGACTTCCAGTTAGTAGCAAGTCTGTGTCTGTCAGTAGGCCAAGTTCCATGATGCATTATAGACTATACCGTGCTCTATATTATGTACTGTGTCGGTAGTCAGACTTCCAGTTAGTAGCAAGTCTGTGTCTGTCAGTAGACCAAGTTCCATGATGCATTATAGACTATACCGTGCTCTATATTATGTACTGTGTCGGTAGTCAGACTTCCAGTTAGTAGCAAGTCTGTGTCTGTCAGTAGGCCAAGTTCCATGATGCATTATAGACTATACCGTGCTCTATATTATGTACTGTGTCGGTAGTCAGACTTCCAGTTAGTAGCAAGTCTGTGTCTGTCAGTAGACCAAGTTCCATGATGCATTATAGACTATACCGTGCTCTATATTATGTACTGTGTCGGTAGTCAGACTTCCAGTTAGTAGCAAGTCTGTGTCTGTCAGTAGGCCAAGTTCCATGATGCATTATAGACTATACCGTGCTCTATATTATGTACTGTGTCGGTAGTCAGACTTCCAGTTAGTAGCAAGTCTGTGTCTGTCAGTAGACCAAGTTCCATGATGCATTATAGACTATACCGTGCTCTATATTATGTACTGTGTCGGTAGTCAGACTTCCAGTTAGTAGCAAGTCTGTGTCTGTCAGTAGGCCAAGTTCCATGATGCATTATAGACTATACCGTGCTCTATATTATGTACTGTGTCGGTAGTCAGACTTCCAGTTAGTAGCAAGTCTGTGTCTGTCAGTAGGCCAAGTTCCATGATGCATTATAGACTATACCGTGCTCTATATTATGTACTGTGTCGGTAGTCAGACTTCCAGTTAGTAGCATGTCTGTGTCTGTCAGTAGACCAAGTTCCATGATGCATTATAGACTATACCGTGCTCTATATTATGTACTGTGTCGGTAGTCAGACTTCCAGTTAGTAGCATGTCTGTGTCTGTCAGTAGGCCAAGTTCCATGATGCATTATAGACTATACCGTGCTCTATATTATGTACTGTGTCGGTAGTCAGACTTCCAGTTAGTAGCAAGTCTGTGTCTGTCAGTAGGCCAAGTTCCATGATGCATTATAGACTATACCGTGCTCTATATTATGTACTGTGTCGGTAGTCAGACTTCCAGTTAGTAGCAAGTCTGTGTCTGTCAGTAGGCCAAGTTCCATGATGCATTATAGACTATACCGTGCTCTATATTATGTACTGTGTCGGTAGTCAGACTTCCAGTTAGTAGCAAGTCTGTGTCTGTCAGTAGGGCCAAGTTCCATGATGCATTATAGACTATACCGTGCTCTATATTATGTACTGTGTCGGTAGTCAGACTTCCAGTTAGTAGCAAGTCTGTGTCTGTCAGTAGGCCAAGTTCCATGATGCATTATAGACTATACCGTGCTCTATATTATGTACTGTGTCGGTAGTCAGACTTCCAGTTAGTAGCAAGTCTGTGTCTGTCAGTAGGGCCAAGTTCCATGATGCATTATAGACTATACCGTGCTCTATATTATGTACTGTGTCGGTAGTCAGACTTCCAGTTAGTAGCAAGTCTGTGTCTGTCAGTAGGGCCAAGTTCCATGATGCATTATAGACTATACCGTGCTCTATATTATGTACTGTGTCGGTAGTCAGACTTCCAGTTAGTAGCAAGTCTGTGTCTGTCAGTAGGGCCAAGTTCCATGATGCATTATAGACTATACCGTGCTCTATATTATGTACTGTGTCGGTAGTCAGACTTCCAGTTAGTAGCAAGTCTGTGTCTGTCAGTAGGGCCAAGTTCCATGATGCATTATAGACTATACCGTGCTCTATATTATGTACTGTGCGACAGCCCTCCCGCCTCAGCTGGCCATGGAGTACAGTGATTGATAATCAGACTATATTATCTACACTTCACCAGAACATAATTTATCTTAAGTACAAGCTATGGAAAATTGTCGCTATAGATAAATACTGTTATACTACCATTAGAAAACCTTAAGAAAAAATGAGAAGTTTTCTTAATAGCGAAGGAATATTTGGAATGAATATAAACTTGGTAACGAACTCGCAAATATACAAGAAGATTTTATTTCAAATCAATATTGTGAGTTAGTCTTAAAAATTCGGTTTAATTCACTGCTAAAAGTGGCAAACTATCATCGAAATGAAGAAACAATCGTTGAATGAATAAGTGACAAGTTAGATGACTATGGGTCATAAATGCTTTGTTTACTTTGTATCCGTGTTTAGCTTAAGAATCATATACTGAATGAGGTATAAATGTATGTAATTTTACATAGCTGCTTATTTAATGATCTAACTTCATAGCAATATATATATATATATATATATATATATATATATATATATATATATATATATATATAATACACATATTTATATATAATCTATGTAAAATCATGGTAGAATTTTAAAAAGTACACCTATGTTTTTTAATAAATATTTAATTAAAAACGTGAACTAAAAATTTATATGAGAGAGGATAAGAATTTGATTTCTCGAGTTTTTGAAAAATTTTTATTAAAAAGAATTCTTCATAATTCTGAAACTTTATAAAAAATAATGTGTAAAATTATAAGATTAGTAAAACAAAATTTATAGATTTGATAATAATATTTAAAAACTGTTTTGACTCTTAATACTAAAAATACGTATGTTCTGGTTAGAATATTTTAAGGGGATTCGAAAAAACATTCGACCTTTTACCCCCAAACTGTACCATCCATTACCAACTATATCACAAACAATAAACCACGAAAGAGAAATTTTATTTTAATGTCTATTTTAATGAATATGTACTGAAAAAGAAAACTCTTGTGTTGTGAAAACAGACAACATAACTAACAGCATAAAAAAGAATTATTGAACTCGCGTAGTGTTCAAAAAGTATTTTACGTGATTATCGCCATATTATGTATTAAACCCATTGCCTACCACTATCATATTTTTAGGACATATTTAAAATATTTTATTTTTTTAATATATAAAACTAGGATAATAGTTAAAAACCCTCTTGTGTTACTAATTATATACTGAATTAATATTTTTAACACTTTTTATTGTCAAATTTTTAGGTTTAAGCCCTATATTTACTGCCTTTAAATAAGTAAAAAAAACTACTTGCGAACCTTTCATGATACATTTATATGTACAATAAATGTTACTTATTTTTATTTGAGCTAAACAACACAAATCTCTTATTTATATAATCATATTTCAATAAAAGTATAACTTTTCATGAAAAAAGCTTAAACTTAGCTCTCAGCCATGTTTTTTGTAAGCTGTCCTATAAATATGACAGTGGTAAATAGCAGTGGCTTACGCAGTATCTGCTCCAGAGACTAGTTACAACTGATCTCTCCCCACCAGAGACTCAATGGAGTGCCTGCAGTTTACTTTTGCTGAACGTTGTCTTTACTGTGATGAATCATTTTAGTTCTGTGTTTTTTTATTGATAAATGTGTATTTTTACTCATAAACAATGGCAAGTACATCACACATGACGATTGAAGAAATACTTCTTTTATTAGGAGATTTTGAAGAAAGTGAAGCTAATGTAGCTAGTGCTAATGTTGTTGTTTTACCGCCACAAAATGTCGATTGTCTTACTGATGAAGAACAGTTTAATGATGATAATACTGAGGATGTGGATATTTCTGAGGTATGTGGTACTTTAGAATTAGAGTTGAAGCAAAATAATGATTCTAGACTGTAAAACGTCAAATGAAAGCAAACCTACTAAAAGTAAAACCCGAGAACACTAACTCTAGAAAAAAGTATTGAAAAGAAAAGTTTAACAAACCACATAAATCCACTGATAGTAAGAAAAAGAAAGTCAGTAGAACTACCCTCGGACTTGGAAAAAAAGTGTCTACCTGAGTATGGTTTTCCAGCTAAAGGAGATGGTTCTTCACAGTGTCTCAATGATTTAAAAGAAAGGTTTTCATAGCAAATCACCAGTTGAAATATTTGAAAGCTTACTAACAACAGACATTATGCAAGACATTGTTACTCAAACTATGAAATACGCTTTAGAAATAAAAAAATAACCAGTTGTTTGCCTTTTCAGTTGATGAATTGAAGTTGTTTATTGGCATTCTTCTGTTATCCGGGTACAATTGTTTACCTCAAGTTTCACTTTATTGGAGTACTGCAGAGGATTTAGGTGTGTCCCCATTTGTGGCAAATGCAATGTCAAAAAATCGTTTTTGGCTTATAAAATCTTATATTCATTTTGCAGATAATGCTATGCTCAATGATGAAAACAAAGTGTGATAGAGGTTTTAAAGTGAGGCCCCTCCTGGAAAAAAAAATACAGCAATCATTTGCAAAGTTTTGGTGTTTTTGAAGATAAACTTGCTGTTGATGAGATGATAATAAGTATGTTGGTCGAAATAATTTAAAGCAGTTCATCAGAGGGAAAACCAGTACGCTTGGATATAAGTTTTGGGGCATTATGTGGTACAAGTGATTATTGTTACAATTTTGATCTGTACTGTGGTAAAGATCAAGGATGTGAAAGTAAAATATTGGATTAGGCAGGAGAGTTGTTCAATCTCTTTTGTTTGTTGTTAATGATCCTTTGAGCTACGAATTATATTTTGACAACTTCTTTACAAGTATAGAATTGCTTGAAGAACTCTTTGACTTAGGATTCAGGGCTAGTGGGACTATAAGAGAAAATCGAACACAAAAATGTCCCCTACCGGACAAAAAGGAAATGAATAAACTACGTAGAGGAGGCTATGATTACACTAGTGATCTGGATAGTGGAATTATGTTGACAAGGTGGAATGACAATAATATAGTAACAGTTGCAACCAACTTCGACAGTGTTGAACCCCTGGCCAATGTTACTAGGTACAGTAAGGAAGAAAAGAAAAAAGTCCCTTTCCCAGTCCCCAAAAGTATTAAAAATTATAGTAGCTTTATGGGGGGGAGTGGATCTTCATGACTGGTTGGCATCTAAATATTGTATCAAAATAAAAGGGAAAAAGTGGTATTGGCCATTATTTACCAGAATTATTGACATGACATTAGTAAAATGCCTGGATTTATCCACAAGCTTACATCAGACAATCCTGTTCCTCTCTTAGACTTCAGGCGTGCTATAGCTGTTCCTTATTTGAAGGCAAGTAATAAACGTCTGCCCATTGGAAGACCTTCAGTAATACCCGTAGTCAACAAGGCAGCGCCTTTTGATGACGCAAGATTTGACGAAAGAGATCATCTTTTACACGTTAGAGACAAGCAAAGAAGATGCCAAATGCGACTGTGTACTTCAAAGCCTCTTACGTTTTGCAAAAAGTGCAATGTGACCCTTTGTAAGAAATGTTTTGGCCCTTACCACTCTAAGTGAGCGTATATAAGCCATAAGTTTTTAGATTTTTAGGTCTTTTTTATCTTTTTTACAATCATTTATGTAATTTTAAAGTAATATTATTTTCATATCTTAAGAAATACTGACATAACATTATATTTTGTTAAAAAATTTAGCTTGACGTAATGACACTTTACAATACCACTGTCATAATTTTAGGAGACACCAGGTTATTATACAAAGACACTATGGACTACCACTGTCATATTTATAGGACACCATTTTTTTTGTGTTAAAAATTCATTTTTTTATTAAAAAAACGATATAACTATAAATGAAATGTTATTTGGACCCAAAATCCTTAGTTTTTTCGATTTTGTAAAAAAAAACTAAAAAGTTGGTAATTAATGGGTTAATATTTACGATTAATTAGATTATATTGTTTTTCAAGTATTGATTATTTATTTTTCTAAAATTTAATTCATATAGTTTCAATATTTTCTTTTTAATCTAACTCACTGCTTTATTCTCTTAACCCGTTATATTGGATATCAAAAGAACTTAATTTCTTCGAATAAATGCAGGTGTAACTACATTTTGTAATAGAAATTGTAATATTAAATAAACAAATTATGGAAATAGCTATGTTTTGTCAATCAAAGTCTCAATACCTGATATGCGGATTTAGATTCAGAGCGAGGATAACAGCAAAGTAGTTTAAGTTTCATATGCACCTGACATTTAAAAGTTACTTACGATTTCACAATTACATTATTTTAATATAATTAAACAAATATTTTTTTTATTTTGCAGTTCAAAATCAATTTAAAGCTTTTTTATAGACGTTTAGGTTATCGGAAATTGTGCACCTGATGCGTCGATGAGGCAGCCACTTTACCTATTTATAGGTATCTCTGATGTTGAAACGATTTAAAGGTTCGTTTTGAGCTTCTCGTCACCGAATTTCTTTGGATCTCTTCAGACTAACATGACTAGACTCCACGACTCCACGTCATATACCAAGCGCTGCAATAAAAGGCAGGAAACTGGAGCAAAACTCAACATTCAAAATTATTTTGCTCTATCCAATATAGTTTGTACATAGAGAACATACAAAATTCCCATATGATGGCGAGAAAAGCCTCAACATATTATAAAATTGGGACCAACAAACTGCTATGTATATGTGACCGAACTTCTATTTGTATTTCTTTACTCCTTGATCAGCAATTTTACGGAAAAGATGGTCTATTAAAAATGAATAGATAACAGTGCATAGCATATCCGCTAAAATAAAGACAATATATTGTCATTCTAGAGGTACAAACACACTGATGACGTAGAGGAATATACAGACAATACAGTATCTCGTGTCAATGCTGAGGACAAAACGAACCTGTGCCATCAGGAGCTAATAAACGCGACAATGGATCTACCTGACAATACTCCTGCTTGTAGAGCTCGGACTGCAGTGAATGATTGGCCGGTAGAACGTTTTGTCAATGAATAAAAGTAGAAATGAGGTAGGCAAACAATGCAGGCTTATTGTTTAAACTTTTGCGTTGTTGTTATTTTGTACTCCGTATTTGAGAGTTTGTTTTTTAAAATATTTGTAATGTTGTTTTAATAACAATCATACTCCAGTGATGTATTCGCTGGATACATCGTAGCATTGTATTATGTGTAAACCATAAAAGTAACAAAATAAACATATTAGTGCTTTAGTCGTCAGATGACTTCATAACAATGTAGAGATGTTTGATAAACATATCGATTCTATAAAAAAATTGAGTATAGCAAAAAATAAAACTATACAATGTATTGGTTGGTCAGTGTTAGAAGTTGACTTTATTTACTGAGCGTTAGCGAAGACAATCACTCGGGTGCCTGGAAAAATTAATTTCTGTCTGTCTATCTATCAGCACGATATCTTGAAAATTATATATAGAGTGAGTTTTATGTCCTGGCATACCTGGATATAATTTAAACGGCCTGAGATATCTATGTGAAACCTTGACCCTACCTATTATAACATATTTTTTTTAATTTTTCGAGTTGTTGAAAATTTTGCCCCTCTTTTTCTAAGGGGGGGGTAAAGGGGGACAACTAAACATTTTCAAATACAAACCCCTATCATGTCTCAAGTTTTTACACACGTCTAGCACACTGTCAAACAGCCGAAGGTGAACAGTTTGAACACCTGCTACATTAAAACAGGTAACTGGTTTTAGAATTTGCGTTAGTGTTGACTCATGTTACGATAAACAACACAAGACAGTTACTGATTTTATTATTGTAAATTTGTCATAAAATCTGTTTAAATAATCGCAGAGACCTCTAGTTTGGATTTATTTTTTTATTCCCTTTAAAAAGAGGGGTCACATGATAGGGGTTTGTATTTGAAAATGTTTAGTTGCTCCCTTTACCCCCCTTTAGAAAAGGGGGGGGGAAATTTTCAACAACTTTAAAAATTAAAAAAATATGTTATAATAGGTAGGGTCAAGGTTTCACATAGATATCTCGGGCCGTTTAAATTATATCTAGGTGTGCCAGGACATAAAACTCACTCTGTATAGATAGATAACTATAGACGTAAAGCTTTACACTAAGCTTCATTTCTAAACATACATCATAACTTGGTGTGTAGACTTTAATTATTTAAACACTGCTATCAAAAAAATGTTAATGTATGTATCATGTGACAAGATATCTTAAGAAAGATTATATCTGTATGCTTAACATTTTTCATTATTTTATCACAAAATGCTAAAACAATTACTTTTTTGTCTGTCGGGGATGTACAAATTTTGTAATATATAATTGCATGTCTGTTTATTTTTCCACAGGAAATCTCGAGAATAAAATGAACTATAGACTTGAAATGTTGCATGCAACATTAGCGGAGCCTTTTAAGAATTAAGTTAAGAATTGGGTTAACAAACAGTTTGCATTGAACAAACTTTCCCTCGGGATTGTAAAAATACGAGCAAATCTTGTTGGGGTAAAGTGAGATACAATTATGAAGAAAATTATCAGACAAAGGGAAGAACTGTTGATAAAACTTAATGATATATCTCTTAAAGGTGTGTGTGTGTGTGTGTGTGTGTGTGTGTGTGTGTGTGTGTGTGTGTGTGTGTGTGTGTGTGTGTGTGTGTGTGTGTGTGTGTGTGTGTGTGTGTGTGTGTGTGTGTGTGTGTGTGTGTGTGTGTTTAGTAGTAGTAGTTGTTGCTGTTGTTGTTGTTGTCGTTGTCGTTGTTGTAATTGTAATTGTAAATGAATTTAGTGATAAAAATCATAATTGGGTTATTTCTTGAATTTATCAATAAGTTCATTCTTTTAAATGTTCTGTACATGACACGTTTTCTTCAATTTTAATATCATTCTTACGCCTTTTTCATCTTTGGAGAAACTTTATATTTGTCCTTTGAGATCCCATAATGAGGTGCCTGTACAAATGTATGAGACTATGAGATAAGTATTTAGTAATAGAATATGAAAATTCGAATCCTAATAATGTTATAAAAACTAAAGAGCCTTTGTTTGTTGGGTTCGCTTTTACGCATAGAATTTAAAAAAATAGTGTCTTTTGACAGAACTAGCCTTCTCAGATCTGCGAATGTATTTTATAGATCGAGAAACAAGGCAGACTCATCTATGAAAAAAACACTACGACCTGAGTAAATTAAACTGGCCGCACACACACACTTTATGACATATGTTCTTGATCGTGGTAACAAGGACAACTCAACATTGGCTTCGGAAATATAATTTATTTTAAATTGTATGCAAAGGCGTGGTTAACTGCTAGTAGTTTAGCAAGACAAACTGGGAAAAGTATAAGACTATTACAACTACTATGAAATTTCAATTAAATGCTGGTACACTTTTTAAAAATATCATGAAAAAGACTGACTGGTGATCCAGATTGGTTGAAATTTGGCCAGCTGAACAGAATTTAAAATACCAAAGAGAGAGACAGTAACCCTAGTAAAGTGTTAAAAACATTTTAAATGTTAATTATTTTATGATTATTTCAGAATTGTCACAATTAATTTTATAATTGTAGTTATTTAATAATAAAAAATATCTCATATAGGCTATAACTACATCACAACATATTCTGCAGTAATTCAAGTTACTCTAAAAGCCGTTCCTTTAAAATAACGGACAAAGCTCACAAATAACAGTTTAAAGTGTATACAACCAGGGCCGTCCGAAGGGGGGGGGGCGAACGGGGAGGTCGCCCCGGGCGCTGCGGCCCAGGGGCCGCCGCGCCGAGGCTAGGAGGTGCCTTACTCATAGTCAATATTAAATTTGTAAAACAAAATTTCAACGATATTCTACTATGTACATACAAACCCCCAATCAGGTGCCTTAATATTTTGTTAAAAAGAACTTGGTATGAACCATATACTTAAAAATACTGTTTATTTTTTAGTAAGTTAAGTTTGGCAACACCGCGCGGCAAAAACAACTTAGACCATTTGGCAACACCGCACTCGCAACTCCAACTGTCACTGTCATTGCGTCTACACCGTTATAGGTTAGGTTGCTAACTACTCTCGTGTGTTTAGTGTTTGTAGAGACTTAGAGCTGTGAAATTAAGCGAATGTGTACGTGAGAGGTGAGCTTCTTATTGTATTAGTACCTACATATACAAAAGCTACAGACAAATGTGGTAGTTAAATATGTGTTGGTTGTCATATGTATTGGTAATAATTTATGTAAATGTTGTTTCGACCAAGGTACTATGTGCACTCTAGCTTGCATGTCGTAGCGTAGGCATAAAAACTACGCAACATGTAGACCAACAGATTTAAACATTATTTTTTAATTTCATTTTAAGTAAACAAGCATAATTTTTTGAAGAAGTTTCATTTTATTTTCAGATTATTTTATTAAAATGTCTAAAAACCTTTCAGGTGCTCAGAGACGAAATTAACAAAAGACAGTTAATTAGCTCACAGTGCTCTTTTAAGTAAAGTATCCAAGTTGACAAAATTCTTCACAATAGCTGAGGGCACTATCCAACAACCTACTTCATCTTTACTCGCTACTTCAAATACCCAGGACTTTGACCATGAATGTGAACAAGACCTAATTTTAACTGAGGTAGAGAAGACTGCTGAAATACTGAAGGAGGAAACCAGTGACAAGCTTAAGAAGGGAACTGTTGAAATGTTTAAACTACCAAAATAAAAATTTTTCAAATGACCCATCAACTTGGCCTGAAAATTTAAAAAACTGTCAGAGAGAGAGAGATGAAATCATAACAAGGGGTGCTCCGTCATTTAAAAAAAGTAATGATGACTATCCACTAAACAGTGAAAAGCGTCATTTTTCAAATGATTTTCAATATCGCCACGCCAGAAAAATGGCGTTCTGCTTCCATGTCGTTTATTTGACAATAATCCACACTCAAGTTTTGGCAAAAAGCAAGGGATTCAATAATTGGAAAAAATTTCATGAGCGAGCTTCTCACGAAAACGTCATCTAAGCATTTTAAGTTTACCCAGCAATGGATTGAAGCTGAAACGTAGAATCAACCAAAATGCAGCAATTGATACTGAGCTCATGGGCCAAATACAAAAAGAAGCCGAGAGATGGCAAAACATACTAAGAAGAATTATTGCTATTATTATTTACTTAGCAGAACACAACTTGGCTTTTCCCGTGGAAACTCAACAAAAACTTTTTACAAAAAATAACGGAAACTTTGGCCTTATCCAGTTACTAGGAGAGTTTGATCCGGTTATGAAGGAACATTTAAGATGCATTGAAGAGAGTGAATATCGAGTTCAAATGTAAGTGTCAATATTCAAAATGAGTTGATAAACTGTCTAGCAAAGGAGGTGAAAAACAATATAATCGAGAAAATAAAGCTGTCACGGTACTTCTCAGTTATGTTGGATTGTACGCCAGACGTGTCATAAGGAACAAACATCTCTCACCCCCCCATTCGCTATGTTCACGAAGAAGAGAGAGATCGATGGTGAAATTGTTATTGAAGAAAGTTTTACACACAATTACTGAGCTTACACGATTACTGAGGAGTCAACAGGGAAGCATTGACTCAATTGTTAACAGCAGAGGTAGAGTTATGTGGTTTGGACATGAGTAACTGCCGCGGGCAAGGGTACGACAATGGCGCAAACATGGCAGGAGCTAAAAAAGGGGTCCAATCACGAATATCCTCAGAATATCCTTTAGCTGTATTTACACCCTGCGGATGCCACAGCCTCAACTTGGTTGTTGCAGATGGAGCCAGATCATCCGTCAAGGTCTACTCTACTTTTTTGGAATCCTTCAAAGGATTTACACTATTTTCGCATCATCTCCAAAACGTTGGTGCGTTGTCAGTGACCATGTTAAAGGTTTAACTTTGAAAAAAAGGTTTGTGAAACAAGATGGGGAGGCTCGAATAAGTTCTGTATCTGCCTTTCGATACCAGTACAAAGACGTCCTTGACGCTCTTGTAGAACTGAGTGAAACTGTCAATGACCCTACAATCTCATCTGAAGCTAAGTCCCTCCAAATTCATTCACATGGAAGACTTCATTTCTGGTTTGCCTTTTTGTTTGGCACGATGTTTTGTTTGAGGTAAACTTGATAAGTAAAACCTTACAAGGTAAAAGCACCTGATATTGCTTTAACATCAAATCTGCTGCAAAAAACTTTACAGTTCATAGATGATTTTCGTAAAGACGGTTTAAATGGCTTCAGTTTCAAAAGCCAAAGAGATTTGTAGTGAAATTGACGTGGAACCATTGTTTAAAGAAAAACGCCAAAGAACAAAAAATAAGCTGATTATGAAAGTAAAAGTGACTACAAAGCAACCCCAGAAGAAGAATTTAAAAGAAACGTTTTCTACCCACTATTGGACATTATGCAGGCTTCCCTAAACGAAAGGTTGATTCAGTTTTCAAACCACCAAACTTGAAATGGGGGTTCTTATACGACCTTAAACAACTCCCTCACGCAGAAGATTTGAAGGAATGTTGTGAAAATTTACAGAAACACCTATCGTTTGGGCAAACCTCTGACATAAGCGGAAAAAGAACTTTATCAGGAACTCCTTCATGTCAAAACTATTGTAAGTAAGCCTAGCTAAGGCAACCCCATTACAAGTTTTAAAATTGATTAAGAAGACAGACAGAAATGACCTATACACAAACTTATGGATTGCACTTCGAATCCTTCTAACTATTCCCATATCTGTTGCCAATTGTGAAAGAAGCTTTAGTAAGCTTAAATTAATAAAAACCTACTTGCGTTCTTCAATGTCTCAGGAGAGACTGTCATCCCTTGCCATGCTGTCTATTGAAAATGAAGAATGTAAAAGGCTGAAGTTAGAAGACGTTATCAAGAGAGTTTGCTAGTGCAAAGGCCAGGAAGATTTCTTTTTAAAAATAAAACTATCTCTGTCAAAGGTAAATAATAGTTATGACATTAAGATTGAAATAGTTATGCATTGCGTTTATATCTGTTACTACTATTAATAGCCCTAAAGTTCCACAAAAGTATTGTATGCCAAAGAGCCAAAGTAATAATTTCTTTATATCTGTGTATATAGGTCTATTCAATATTCTATTATCTATTCTAAAACATGTTTAAATGTACATATATAATATATTTGGTATTTTGTTACACACAGAAAACTGGAGTACTATTTATTTTACATATAAAAATTTCCAAAAATTCCTTATCACTTGGTATGGGCTGTACTGACGAAATGTAATTTTTATGTGGGGGCCCCAAGGCATGATTTGCCCCGGGCGCATTAAATACTGGGGACGGCCCAGTTGTATACAACTGTAGAGGAGAAGAGGGAAAGGGTCAACATAAGGCCAATGGCGGGAGAGGATTTGAGGGTGGAGTTTGCAAGAATAAACTGGGTTGGGTTATTGCGTTTGGGGTGCGAAATCAGCACCCGACTTGTACTATAAATTCTCTCGGATCGCGCTTGGTCAACTTGACAATAATATACTGTGATGCAAACAATATAAATACTTTAACGATATTACAATAAAGGTCATATTTGGATCCTTCCAATAAAACTTCAGAAGTCTCCGTATTGTTTTTGTTGGTATTAATCTGCTTTAAATTATTACTTAAAATTAATGTATTTGTGGTTTTTATTGAACATCAAACATTTTGGCATAATCCAACACATTCGAGTCATTTTCACTGTTGCATTCGAATCCGCACACACTGCAGATAACCGGCATTTTAGTGTCAAAAATAAACTGTTTCAATAAAATATTGATTTTCTTTACAAGCCGACCACCGCACGTGCCGCAGTTGATCTAAAGCATGACGTCTACTGGGACCGACCCAGCCCAGCCCGGCTTTTCCGGTCTGCCTCCGCGAATTGCCAGATGTACCCGCCCATCACGACCGGCCCGGTCAGCCCTTGTTACGTCAACGCCGTGATATCTACCCCTTCTGCACCAGCGCAGTCAGTAGTCTCTCTCCAACTTAACACTACGTTCAACAGTAGCCCCAGGAGCGGACCGAGGCCGGATAGGCCGGGCCGTTCGCAGTGGGCGAGTGTCCATTTGATTGCGTGTATTTCGACCACAAAAAGGCCGGGTCGGTCGCAGTGGGCGCCTTGCTTTAGTTTCATACAGCCGCACAGCTCGAGCGACTGATAACAACTGACGAGTGAGTAAGTGAGGGCTGTGTCTTTATAAAGATATATATCTCAGTGATTAAAGCGAATTCTCTGCATAGACACACTGTAACACATTTTATCTTAATTGTTAATATGTCTATGTTCATATAAACATTGAATTTTAAATATATACTCATTCACTTTTGTAGTCTAAATAAATTCAATTCCATTGACAATTTTAAAATTGTAGACATAGACTTAGTGAAAAATTTCTAACGTGGTGGTGAAGAAAAAATAGTAGCCTATAATTTAAGTTAGAGATGTTTTGAAATAAGTAATTTTCAGTGGTTTCAAAAATTGAGAACCCTTAAAGTGTATAACCTCACATAAAATCTGGTTTACTTCTAATTGTACGTATTACATATTCTAAATTTTCTTGTTTCATTGTATAACACAATAAGAACATCGGTAAGTAGAAATTTCTTCCCTTATATACATTTAGACGTGTTAAAATAACATACCTAAGGGCTAAAACAAACTTCGGTACGGATTGCAATGATATAACTTAAAAAGTTATCGCTTGTTCTATTGTTCCGGTACAGAAGTGCGCCATTGTATTCCGTGATGATGTTTGAATAGCAAGTCATTAATAAGAAAGTATATTTAGACTGAGAAGTTAAATTATGCTCGATGGTTGTATTGTCTCGTGAATTCTATTATCTTCTGTGTCAACTTTTCATCGTTTCAATTCAGTAAAGTTTTATCTTCTCAGTTGCCCGTGGTTATAGAAAACGAGAACAAACAGAGTAAGTCACTGTCCGTCTGTCACATTTCCACATTTCTTTTCATTCCTAATTGTTGGCTTATAATTTAAAAGTTATAACAAATGCGTACATTGTGCAAATAAAGTTCACGCTCCTTCTCATAAAAATGTATACCATAGTAAACTAAACCCATATTTAATAATGTATAAAAGAATTTAAAACTAGGACAATCAAGGGTTATTGATTGGTAATTGTTGTTGTAATACATTTGAAAGTAATAACCATTTTCTTGAGATCAAACGATTAGAGAAACTGTATATACAAGTTGTGTTTTTTAAATAACTAAATACTAAAGGCTAAGAAATAAAAACAGGTTTCTTTTTTTTCTTTAACGCATTTCATGCAATGAAATGGATTTTTAAAAGTGTGATAATTATAATCTGGGAAGGTTATTTTATACAACAGAAAACAGATTGGGACTAAAACTGTATACCTATCGTATAAAGAAAATATATTATTATTGTAAATCTTCTTATAAAATTAAAGATACACTTATTTTAGAACAATCTTCCTATATTTACGGGATGAATAAACATTAATAAGTTATTATAGTGCTTTAAATGGGTTCGAGAATCCCCAATGGGTTTATGATGTTAATTAATATTTGGTCGAATAAAAACAAACAAGGGAGACTAGTTTTCATTTCAACATTAACTAAGAAAATTATAATTGGTGATTTGTGTTATAAATTATTATTGGTGAATATAATCGATTTATGATGTGTCACAATATATAATCAGGAGACTGAATAATGAATAATAGACAGGTTTCTTATATGGCAATGAATATATCATTATATAACTGTATGAATATTGCTCACATATTACTAATGGATAAGAGTTTATATGAATGATTTGAAATTAACAACCTACAAATCGCATCATTACACAATAAAGAACTATTGATTTTAATAATAATTATTATTATTTTAAATCCAGAAAGAAGAGGGACAAAATAAATTATGGAAAATGTACGTAGAAGCATAAGATATTGCATATTTAAAGCTTGTTATTGACAATGGTTGGTTGGTTGTAAAGGATAATAAGATTTTACACTTTAACCTTCCCTCTCCCGACCATCACCTTCTGCTCAAAGTTTCAGATGACACGCCGCGATACTACAGTTAATGCCGACATTGATTTTCTTGTTAGTGTTGCAGATTCGTTTGGGCCGGTGTGACGTGTATTTTGCGCTCTTGACTTCTGTGCAGAAAGGACGCCAAGGTTCATTTTCTCCTGTCTGGACTTCAAGATGTTTCCGGACATGTTACCATTTGTTTAGCAGTCTATTACCGCACGTTGTAAGATTTAAGTATATGTTTACGCATTAGGTGTTTACAACTGATGAAGAGCGTATATCTCAGTCCTCGAAAACAGTATTATACATTTTGTAACATATAGGCTAATGATGGCAAAATGTCCGTAAGACTATTATTCTAGGAAGATACTTTTTATTTCAAATTAATTTAAGATTGTTGAAGAATATTGTACAAAGGTGTGAAAAATGTGGACCGACGTCAAAAAACCTCGTGCTTAAAGGTCTTCTGCAAAGGCAATGGTGATTACGTTCTTGGATTATCGTGGAATGGTGTACACCCGTACTGTACTACAGGGTCAGACAATTAATGGGGAGTACTACATTTTAGTATTGAAGCAACTAATCAAAGATCACTTCCCAAAAAAGCGGCCAGACCCCGTCGGACACTGGAAACTGCATCACGACAATGCTCGCCCCCATTTTGCCAATACTGTGCTTCAGTTTCTACCCAAAAAAGGAATCGAAACTGTGCCACATTCCCCCTACAGCCCTGACTTGGCTCCAAATAACTTTTTTCTGTATCCTCAGGCCAGCTCAAAGGCCGGCGTTTTCCAACTGCTACTGCCGCTATTAAAATTTTAGAGACGATTTTGAAGGTTCTGTCTAAGGAGGGCTTTGAACACGTCTTCTACGAGTGGCAGAGGCGGTGGAACAAGTGTGTGGCTTTAAATGGTGAGTACTTAGAAGGAGATACAAGTGTTAAAGTCTAAACTTTTAAATTAAAGGTATTGAAAGAGTACTGTCTGTCTTTATTAAACACCCCTCGTATATAGTGGTTCAAAATCCAACTTTAAATTGTGGAGGCAAACCCTCAAACAACCTTACAATTCCATACCTTTTAATTTGTAATGCCTCAAATAATATTTTAAATAGGCTACTATTTGAGCAGCTAGAATCACCTCACGCTATTCAAAATTTAACAAACAATTAAACTTCTGTTCTTGATGATAATGGACCTGTCTGGTAGCTCTTAATTATAATTATTTTGATTGGTATTTGGCACTCAACTAGCGTAAATAAACATAAAAACATGTAAACTTTGGTTAATATTGAGTTTGCCTTTAAACACTCTTATTTCAAAACTTATTATTTTAAATGGGGAATCTTTAAATGATACGGTATTTTTCAGTGGGAACGAATTTTCAATGCTTTTCTTTTTTTATTTGGGTAGATTGATTGTTCAACAATAAGAATAATTACTATCCAAATGCGGAAAGAAAGGAGTTTTCAATGTTTATGCTTGATGCATTAAAATTTTCAAGGCATTAATCCATCCTTCATGTTTGACTTTACCCCCGGTATTTATTTTAAGAAATATAATTTCAAGCATGGGACTGAATTTTCACCCAAGTAAGGAAAGAATCACTTAATGTAGAAAAAGCTAACCAATGTCTAAGGTATTGATAATATGTTGAGAATCGTAATTTTAAAAGCCTATAAACAACATTGAATGATCCATAGTTTCTTGACAGTTATTTATTTCACATTTCGACGGTCTTTCTTCACCGAATCCGATCTTAATAAATAGCCTTTAAAAAAGATTTTTTGAAATATGTGTATAAGCAAGGTCAGAGTGTATTACTCGCCAGATACCAAACACTGTGACGTCATACGACCCGTCCGAATGCTCCGCTTCATACAATAGGAATAAACGTGCGCTCGGACTCATAATTGTTCGTATTGTATAGTTATTCTTTTGTAATTACTAGAATATCTAGGGACACAAAGTCATAATCAGGAATAATTTAAACATTTCAATTCGATTCTATTTTAATCTTTTATCACCATACACAATAAACATTATGTGGTAAATGTCAGCTATTAACAGTATTATACGTTCAACAAAAGTTTGTAGCAGACAACTAACAGATTATTCGCGGCCTTATTTGTTTATTATTTCCAACGGCATACACCATTTTTATAAACAAAATACTGCAAAAATACAATAAACAGTAGAGTTGCTACAATAATAGGCTAAGGAGAAAAATAACTATAGAAATTTCAAAATGACAACAATGATAACAAGATAAATAAATGATAGTAAATATGTAGCAGACAAAACATAAAAAGTACCTTAACCACAGGAAAGAAATCAGAATTAACCAAGAAGCCAGACCAAGAATAGAACTCTCTTTTATTGCACTGGATCATTTTTAGCAGCTCACTTTTAAAGGAATTCGCCCTCGTTGAAAAGAAATTCACAGTAGGGGAGTGTCACATCCAGATCTCAGAAGTCGTTGAACGCAAGAGTTGTAAGCATACCTGGTTGATTGGAAGGTGTCGTCTTCTTAAAATTGATCTGGGCCGATCCAGATTACCGATCCATATTCCAATATGGGTAGCACAAGAGCCTTGTAAAGGACCACAAGAGACACAGGAGAGTTAAAGTCACCTGTATCCCCGAAGATAAATCCAGGCAGTGAGTTGGCTCGGGAACAAAATATAAGGGAGATGTGGACGTGCGAGCTAAACGTAGAGTTCAAATTCACTCCAAGGTCCTTGACAGAGTTAACTCTTTTTAAAGGCTACCCATCGATTGAGTAGTCTGTTAGTATGACGTTAGAATGACATGGTAACACACTTAGACACATTCAATTCCATGGCGTTAGACTTGACAGCACCAGGCGCTGATGTTATTTAGAGAGGTTTGAAGATTTGCACGGGATAGGCAGAGTCAAGTTTCATAAAGATCTTTATGTCATCTACAAACAAAATATGTTCAACTGCAATGACTTGTCTAATGTCATTCATTAAGAGGTTAAATAAAGAGGGCCCAAGGTTCGAACCCTGAGGTACTCCATAAGGAACAGGAAAAGGCGTTGAGGCAGTACCGACGAACTTAACCATGAGTTGTTTGTCTGTAAGATAGCCTTCCAGAAGTTCCAGTAAAGAGCCATAACCGCTGATCTTAGCTGTTAAAAGAGTCTGGTTCATCTTGTCAAAGGCTTTATAGAAGTCCAAGTAATTGCAAACAACTCGGCGTGAATCGTTAAATGAATACATAACACAGTTCTGGAAGACTAAAAGGTTAGACACAATTCAGCGACCCCGCATAAACCCATGTTGATCCACCGAAATATGTTTCTTGAGGTTGAAGTATAGGTGATCCAATACGACACTCTCGAATACTTTAACAACGGCAGAAATTATAGTGATTGGTCTGTAGTTCTTTGCATCGCTTCTATCTCCAGGCTTGTAATCCAATTAATTGTGATAAATAGGTGAGGAGCACACGGCCGGCCGGACGGATAGCGTGACGTAGAGATGTTGGCATAAAATGCAAAATCTGTTGCCACATGAAATGTTGTGGTTGCGCGCTATAATGCGACATACAAAAGAAACAGATATTATACATATACTACGGTATCAAAAATGTAAAACATGCGATATACTCAGACAATAATGTAAAACCCCCCCTAGGATACCTATTAAATTGTATTCATATAAATTAGGTAAATACTAGGTGATCCAAATACACTATGATTCTTAACATAAGCTTTAGTATTTGCATAACGCTTAACTACGCGTCACCGAACAGAGCTTTACCGACTTTCATTTCTAAAACAAAATCTCCAGTCGCCAAATTTATTCGCTTTAATGGTAATAGTATTTTTCTGTTGTGGTGGTTGCATCTATATATGTAATAAAAATTACTAATTTTGTTATAAAATATTAAATGAAATCGTCGGATACTCCATGTTGTGTCCAAGCTTTTTTGTTGGAATGATTCTGTGGTCAGTGCTTCATTTTTATGTGGATGAGTTGTGATTGGATGAAAAAGTACAATGCTTTTTTCCACCAGAAGCTCCAGCTGTCTTCGTTGAAATGTTAACAGCATAATACAGTTGTTCTGCTTTTAGGTTGATCAGTGATCAGTCTTGTTTTAACTAGGTGAAAATAATTGTATTTGTTAATAACTAATTTATTTAAAAAAAGTGTTAATTAGTAATATAAAATTTGTATTCTATGTTGGGTATTATAGATTGAAAAAGAAATATGGAAGAGGTTCTAGACGAAGTTGTTTCAAGTGAAGATCTAAAGGTATGTTGTTACTATGTCAAATTACAGATCAGTAGTTTGTCTTTTGAACATTAATATAACGCAGCAAATCGTTTATGGCTATTATAAACTATTTAATGGCTATCAATCTTTTTCCTCAGTTTAATAATTTTAGGCTAACTGTTGTAGGCATATTTTAAATCTATTTTATTGGTAGTCTTAACTCATAATACGTGTCCATACATGAATATTTGTTTTATTTGTCTAAATGATTTATAGTTACCAATTCTAAGATTTGATTAACTAACACAAATAAGCAATATTCATTCAAGATTTATGTTTGGCCAAATCTTGCTCTTGAACTGATTGTACCATTTTAGTCAATGGTGCAATAGTGATAATGGTTACAAATTGCTTTCAAACCATGAGTCATCTTCATAGCATCATGGTTATTTTTCATGACAGAATGATTTTATGTAGGCCTTGATAAGAATAGAATAAACAAACTACTGAACTCTTGCAACCTAGGTATTTCCAAATGTTGATTCTGATTAGCAACTATTTTGTTTTTCATTTAGCATTCCCATTACTGTAGTAGGCCTAAATGCAATTTACCCTATTTGACAAAACCTTGTAGCCTATTTAGTGTGGATATTAAATCCTAGAACTGACAAGCAAGGTGTTTTTGATGTCTCTGCCAGCTATAATTAAGAAAAATACAGTTCTTATGCTTAATCATTTTTCATCCTATTTTATTCAGAAAAAATTGCCCTTTCATATTATTTCCTAATTATATTTTTTGTTATCGTCTAGACACACTTCTTATGTGTAGAATGAAAAAGAGTTTGTTGTTTGAACTAAAATTCCAAGTTTACCCCGTTGGAAAAAATTTTGTATTAAAAAGTTATTAACTTACATACAAAAGGTATCAAAAACTTAAGCTATATTTATAAGAATGATAAACAATATTTATGTAATTTAATAATAATAGGTAAACTAAATATTAGTAACATTTCACCAAAAAGTGTCAATTTTCTTGTAAAATTTCAACAGGCCATCTATTATCATCATAATTATTTATACATTTTAAATTGAACATTTAAATGGTACCAGTAAGATTAAACGCCGGGGCGGCAAATCACGAATTTGACGTTACCAACGTATTCTGCTCACCCTCCTGAACAAAAAATATATATAGTACTATGGGGTGCAAATGACAAATAACATGATTTTAGGGGGTATATTGATAAGTGGTAAAGTTTCTAATGTTTTAATGTTCAGTTTGTGTGCTGTGTCTGGATAATCTGTTTACTTGAATATTATCTGCGGCCGGGACTGATAGCAGCCTGATAGCATACCTGTTATCTGAGTTGTCCGGGGCATAGGTCAGTTCTACACAAGATATCGTGTTCAGTAGGTCGGATTGAGTGAGTGAGTTTACAATGATGAATCAACCATCCACTAGTTCAACCAACCCTAGTGAATTGTGTGTGTCGGAGTGTTTCGTAGGGCACGTAAAGAGCTTACGTTTTAACCGAAACGAAATTATCTCTTTTTTAATAGAACAGGGCATTTTTAAAAAATGAGTGTATTTGTTCGTCGTGCGGTCGAGTGGTGTTTTTAAACCGGGAGACTGTGTCGTTTCGTTGTGATAGACCACTTTTTTGTTGCTGCTGTTTAGCTATATCCGCCAACACACTAATGGTAAGTGTTCTCTGTTAATATCCATCTATATATTTGAGTTTTTAATGATTTATTTAGTTTTTAAACTTTACATAATTGCCTTTGCATTACATTTCAATTTATATTTTTGATCAGCCCCTCTAGAATTTTATATTTTACTGATAGGTACTATCTCGAGGGATGTTTTTCTTTTATTGACATCAGCGCGGGGCAGCACCGAAGGTGCTGCCGAAGCCCGCGCTGATGGCCGGAGGCACTCGTAATTAATTTTTTTCTCGAAATTAAGAAAAACATTATTAATTTTGATCAAAATTCTGCTCATTTCTGTAATTTCTCATTTACGTTTGCAAAGATGGCGGCGCAACCGATGACGTCATCACGAGGTTCAATCATTGGCCACAAAAGGTCACGTGACGCTAGACGTGGATGTAGAACATGGAGATATTACTGGAAAGTTATTTAATTTTTTATTTTCTAGAACTTCGTTATTTCTCATTTCCACCCCATCAAACCTTATACTTTTTTTTATATAGGACGATTCCAATAAGTTAAGAACGCAAAACTCGTATTTTTCCGCCCCGGCGGTTAATATGATAATTACCATTTAAATCAGTTGGTTGACAGAAATTATGATGGTTTTAGTGAATAAATTCATAATTTATTTTTACTGCTGAATCAGAGGTTAAATTTCTTACAATAAAAACAATATCGCTTAATTTCTAAAATGTTCCAAATTTAACCTATTGAACGCAGTAAAAAGTTAGGCTGCAGTATAGTAAGTGGCCACCACCACAATTGAATCAGGGAGTCTAATTATAAATTAGGAATAAGTAAACTATTGAGTAAAAAACCATACTACAATTATAGTTATTTAAAATTAATTATTGTCAGCTCTTTTAATGTATTAATTAACAATATTGTCCAAAATTAATTTAAACAAAGTAAAATCATTTGTATGTTATTTGAGTAGTGGCCACAACTAAAATGTCGATGGACATGCATTATTTGTGTTGTTACTACAAGATACAAGCTGTCAGAACTTTTATACTTCAAAATAATAAAAAGTAACTTAAATGTTAGACTGCTTTGTTTTTAACATTTAATAAATACACATAGCCTAGATAGATTTTTATTTTTCATTAAATTATTTCCTTTTTAGATATAAAATGACAACTAAGTTATACCTTAATTTTAAATGCTTATAATGTAATTCAGTTTAACATTTTGGTTTTGGTAGTTTACATAGTAATAAATATCAATTATTTGATTGTGGTAAAGGCTGCTCATTATACTGCAACCAAAAGTCAATTGCATTTTATATATAATTTCAATAAACTTCAATATAATTATTTTGTATTTGGCCGTATCTGTCACATATGCGTTTAAATAAGCAAACTAACATATAATCGGCAGACCAAATACCTGTCAAACGACTTTTATTTACATTAAACTGTATAAATAGCAATAGCCTTATTTAATTTCAATAAACATTGAATCGCAAAAAGTACTTGCTCCGCCGGGAGTCGAACCCGGATCACTCACTTGCCGGGTGAATGTGCTACCATTACACCACAGAGCGCTTACTTTTTCCGATTCAATTATTTTGTATTTGGCCGTATCTGTCACATATCTCAAACTAACATATGATCATCTGCGTTTGATATAATTCAAAGACATACATAACATATGATCGGCAGACCAAATACCTGTCAAACGACTTTTATTTACATTAAACTGTATAAATGGCAATAGCCTTATTTAATTTCAATAAACATTGAATCGCAAAAAGTACTTGCTAGTCGAACCCGGATCTCCCACTTGCCGGGTGAATGTGCTACCATTACGCCACAGAGCGCTTACTTTTTCCAATTCAATTACTTTGTATTTGGCCGTATCTGTCACATATGCGTTTAAATAAGCAAACTAACATATGATCGGCAGACCAAATACCTGTCAAACGACTTTATTTACATTAAACTGTATAAATGGCAATAGCCTTATTTAATTTCAATAAACATTGAATCGCAAAAAGTACTTGTTCCGCCGGGAGTCGAACCCGGATCTCTCTCACTTGCCGGGTGAATGTGCTACCATTACACCACGGAGCGCTTACTTTTTTCGATTCAATTATTTTGTATTTGGCCGTATCTGTCACATATGCGTTTAAATAAGCAAACTAACATATGATCGGCAGACCAAATACCTGTCAAACGACTTTTATTTACATTAAACTGTATAAATGGCAATAGCCTTATTTAATTTCAATAAACATTGAATCGCAAAAAGTACTTGTTCCGCCGGGAGTCGAACCCGGATCTCTCACTTGCCGGGTGAATGTGCTACCATTACACCACTTAGCGCTTACTTTTTCCGATTCAATTATTTTGTATTTGGCCGTATCTGTCACATAAAATGCGTTTAAATAAGCAAACTAACATATGATCGGCAGACCAAATACCTGTCAAACTACTTTTATTTACATTAAACTGTATAAATGGCAATAGCCTTTTATATACAAGGTCCAATCAAAAAGTATCCTACCTTTTGGTGCAACGTAAAACTGAAGTTACCTGAAAAAAGCTGGTGTTAATTTTCTTCAAAATAAGCACCCTGAGAAGCAACACAACGATTCCAGCGACGTTTCCACTTCTGGAAGCAGTCTTGAAAATCACTTTTCGGCATCGCCATGAGATCAGCCGTCGTTTTTTTTTTTCATAATTGCTTCTCGACTTTCAAATCTAGTGCCTTTCAATGGTTTTTTGAGGTGGGGGAAGAGCCAAAAATCGCATGGAGCCATATCTGGAGAGTACGGAGGCTGAGGAACTTGCGGAGTGCCGTGTTTCGCCAAAAAAGTTTGAATGAGCTGGCGCATTGTCGTGGTGTAGCCGCCAATTTTGAGACGCTCACAAGTCAGGTCTTTTGCGGCGAATCGCATCTCGGAGACGACGTTGGACACTTAAATAGTACTGTGCATTCACAGTTTGACCCTCAGGGGCATATTTATGGTGCACAACTCCACGGTGGTCGAAAAAAACAGTAAGCATCACTTTGACATTGCTTCGAACTTGCCTTGCTTTTTTTGGCCGAGGATCCTGGGGAGACTGCCATTGTGATGACTGAAATTTGGTCTCAGGGTCATATCCATAGACCCAACTGTCGTCTCCAGTTATTATCGATGTCAAAAAGTCCGCATCATCCTCAAAACATTGCAGCATGTCCTCGGCAACATCCAATCGCCGTTGCTTCTGCTCGTCTGTCAGCAATTTTGGCACAAATTTTGAGGCTAACCCGGCGCAATCCCAAGTCATCCGTTAAAATTGCTTCAGCTGATCCGAAACTGACATCTAACTCAGTACTTACTTCCTCCACAGTCATTCAACGATTTTCACAGATCAAAACTTTTGCTCTCTCGATGATTTCCGGAGTTCGACTTGTTTTTGGTCGGCCCCGAACACGCGTCACTTTCTGCCGAGGTTCGACCACTTTTGAAACGGTTATACCACTCTTTAATCTGCGTAACACTCATTGCCTCATTTTCGAATGCTAGCTGAATTTTCCGAATGGTCTCACTTTGTTTTTCTCCGAGTTTCACGCAAAATATAATGCAATAACGTTATTCCACTTTTTCCATCATCTTCACAGTTAGAGAAAACCGATACGCGCACTTGACTTATCAGTACATACTGACCCGTCTCTGGCGAACCAGTCGGGGGATCAAGATAAGACTTTGTACCTTTCCTTATCATAGTAGGAACTATTGTCGCAACAAATCTTATTTCATTATTGGCAGCAGAAGCCGCAATACACGACGAGGTCGGATAATTTTTGATTGGACCTTGTGTATATATATATATATATATAGACATAGACATAGTTTGGCTTTAATATTTGCTCTCAACTTTATTTTTGGTACTTTAGTATTATTTGGAGGCCACTATTTTTGAAAAATATTTCCTTGTTGGGGCCAAAATAAACTTCATACTATATATATATATATATATATATATATATATATATATATATATATATATATGTATATATATATATATATATATATATATATAATATATAGACATAGTTTGGCTTTAATATTTGCTCTCAACTTTATTTTTGGTACTTTAGTATTATTTGGAGGCCACTATTTTTGAAAAATATTTCCTTATTGGGGCCAAAATAAACTTCATTATGTGTTATTAGTAGCCTACTTTCCTTGTTTCATAATGATTCAAAAAAATACTTGATAAATCATACTTCCTGTCGCCAAATTGTCTCCAAATACGCTAGACGAGCAGGCCTGGGCTTATGAATCATCTTTCATTACTTCATCTTTTTTTAGTGTTTGTTTTCATTGATTGTTTTTCGCTGGATTAATTTATAAATTTATCATGATCTTCGTTTCTGGGAGTTGATTACCTCGAACTGAAGAGTAACATTTTTTTATCAATAGAAAACATGTGGTGATGCAGTCAACTCAATTCTTGCCGACTACTTCCTGATGGGAAGCAGAATACAATAATTGTTAGTCGTAATGACTTGTAAATTTCAAAATAGGTTAAATAAAGCCTGTTCAGAAATCAGAGATTCTTTATTGGTAATCTTTAAGATTACAAGTAGCATCAATGAAAATAAGATGTACATAGTTGTTAAGTCTTATTATAGAGTATTAGTGGTCTTGATTGAGTTGCCTCCAAGAGTAGAATTCCTCTATTGTATAGATAGTTCTCTACAGCAGCCAGTTCTTCATTGCTGTCTTCATTTTCTTGAGATTATCTAGATTATTCTTGATTTCTTCTGGCAGAGCATTAAAGATTTTCTTCCCAGCGTAGGTAGGTTTTTTCTCAAATAAGGTTGTTCTGTGAAGAGGTAGTGGGAAGTTTTGACCATGTCTTGTATTATGCTCATGGAGATCACCATTTCAAGGAAGGTCTCTTGTTTGGCAATACAATATTGTTTCTATTATGTAAAGGGATGTTACTGTAAGTATTTTCAATTCTTTAAATGTAGTCCTACAACTTTCTCTAGGTCCTAGGTTGCCCATTGATTTCTTTTGGATTTTGAGGACTTTTGAAAGGTTGAATTTTGTTGTGCTTCCCCATGCTGCTATTCCATACCTAAGATGACTTTCAAATAGCGCATAGTACTATAGTTTAGTGGATTCAAGGTTGCTAGTTGCATGGGTTCGTCGTAAGGCATATAGAGATGAATTTAGCTTTAGGCATAAATTGTCAATGTGATTTGTCCAAGTTAACTTATTATTTATTGTATTGTTATTCCTAAATAATTCATGTCTTCTGCTTCTTGGAGGTCAGGGAGTTCGGACACCTAGTTTTTATTAGTTCCTATAGTGATTTGCTTAGTCTTGGAGCTGTTTAATACTAGATCATTGTATCTGCAATATTGTTGGGCCATATTAAATGAGATGTAGGAGTTTATTTCCAGCTGTTCAACATCCTTTTGGGCAGATAGCAGAACAGTATCGTCTGCATACATAATAGAATTTGTGTAGTTTTCCAAGAAAGTTGGCAAGTCATTTGTGAATAAAATATATAGGATTGGCCCTAGGACGGAGCCTTGGGGAACACCTCGAGTCACTGGTAGCCCTCCAGACCTGACAGTGCAGGTGTCTCCATTTCTTCTCTGTTTGACCTCCACAACTTGGTATCTTTCACTCAAGTAACTCTCAAACCATATTAGAGCTGACTGTTGAATGCCAAGAGATTGTAGTTTGGCTAGGATTAGGTTATGGCCAAGACAGTCAAAAACTTTACTCAGGTCTAGAAAGATACTGGTGATGGTGTTGCCTTCTTCTAGGTTGTCTATAATAAATTCAACAAGGTCCATTATTGCAGTTAATGTAGATCTTCCTTTTCTGAAACCATGCTGTTTATTTGACAGGAGATTATTGGCTTGCAGGTGAGTGAGGAGTCTAGATAGTTATTTTTTCTATTAGTTTAGATACAGTCGGTAGTAGTGAGATGGGACGGTAGATTGTGGCTTCATCTTTATTTCCTTGTTTATATTTAGGATATATTTTGGCCAGTTTTAGGTTTTTCGGGAATCTGCCTTGCATAAAGGATAGGTTAGTGATGTGGTGTATTGGTCTTAAGAGTTCAGCCTCGCAAAATTTTATGATTTTTGAAGACATTTTGTCCAACCCAGAGGAGGTTTTACTTGCTAGTGAGTGGATTGTTTGTTTAATCTCCATAACTGTGGTGGGGGTCATCTCTGTCATTATGGTTTCTATGTTGTACAGTGGATTATATACTATGTTGTCATTTGATATTTGTTGTTGTTTTATGGTGTTGTCAGCAATATTAACAAAGAAGGTGTTAAGGTGGTTAGCGATTTTATTTGAATCTGTTTCTTCTACTTTATCAATTTTTAAATGAGTCAGGCCTGGTGTTGTTTGGTTTTTAGCAGCTCTTTCTCTATTTATAATTTCCCAGATTGCTTTGGTTTTATTGTTAGCTTGATTTATATAGTCTGCATTGGCCTCCTTTTTAAGCTCTCTGAGTTTTAGATCATAAGCTTTTTTCTTCCGGTTTGCTTCAGTCTTATCTTCTATTCTTCCTGTGAGATTGAACTTGTCCTGCGCTTTAATAAATTCTTTCCGTAAGCTCAAGGCTTCTTCGTTGTGGTATGTATTCCTTTTAGAGTGATGTTGTTTCTTGGTTTTGAATGGACAGGCAACATCTAAGGCCCTAGTAAAGATGATAAGGAAATTGTCATAAGCGTCACCAGTGTAGTTTGATTGTGTCACATTTTCCCAAGTTTCTGTGGCTAAGAGGTGTTTTAGGTTGTTTAAGATTCCTTGGGCTTGTATCCCTATACGTTGAAGATGTTGAGTAGTCAAGTATTTTAGGAAGACTAGCTGTGCAGTATTGACCGGTATGATCTGAGAGACCAGTGTTACAGACTTCTACATTTAGTTTACCTGGAGGGTGGTTAGTGCAGATGTCAATAGAGGAGTTAGAGGTAGGTGTAACTCTCATTGGTGGCAGGGCAAGTCTCCTAAGATCATGTAAGGCCAACAGTTCATTTAGTGAAGCTCGTTCTCTGTTATTGGTAAGGTTATCAATGTTGATATCTCCTGTGACAATGATGTAGGAGTTGTTTGTATGTACTTCTGTTATAGTGTCATCTAAAACTTGGAGTGTTGTCTCAATATTGGCATTTGGTGGTCTATAATAGCCCAGTATATGTAAGTCTATTTTATTGCTTATTTTTATTGTTATTCGAGTTACCTCACATACCATTTCTACACTGTATTTTTCCAGGTGAAGAGAGGTAGGTTATTTGATAAGTCGTGTTCCAGAAAGTCCTTGTTTTGAATTTCTTTTCTTTTCTGTGTCGCAGGTCAAAAAAATTACTTGTGTTGGTGTTAGCTGTTGTTTCTGTGACAGATGTGCTCTCTTCTCCTTGTCTGTGGCATGTGCTATGTTGGCATTAAGTGTCATATCATCCGAAGTATTTGCAAATTTGATGTTTGAGTTTCCTGGTTGTTGCTCAGAGTGTAGTGTTTTGAAATATACAAAATCGAATATGAGTTGCCTCTTTGAATTAGTTGTCCCTCATAGTATTTTTTGTTTATTATTTTGTAGTGTTTGTTGAAAAACTCTTCTATGCATTCACTGGGCTCTCAAAATTTTGCAGAGATTGGCGGAGATGTGGCAACTGCCGTTGTAGATGAAATTCCAGTAGTGATTTGGATTTTGTGGACCCTCCCCGTGGAGTGATTGTATGACCCTTTAGTTTCTTTCTTGTCATTATGATGTGTGATTGCTTGAGCTTTTGCCACTTGCAGAGATACACTGAAATGATTTTTTCCTCGGCTTGCATTCTTTTTTGTGACTTTGGGGGAATTGCAGTAACTATAACTCAGCCTTTTTGTAGTAGCGGGGGTCACTGTCGCTGGGTTACTTTTTATATCATGCAGTTGTTCTTGAAAAGAGTTGAGAAGGTGTTCTATGTGGTCTTAGCGGACCTTCATTTTTGTCAGCTCAAGAAGGAGGGGTGTAGTCATAGGTGATAGAGTGCTGGACTCTGAGGTATCGGTTTGTGTTCCTGAGTGTTTTTACAGTTGTTAAGGCTTGTTTTGGATAAACTTGATCAATATAATTAGTTTTCTGTTTTTTAAGTTCATCTTGAAGTTTTTTAATTTCTTTTTCATAATTTAAAATAATTTTTTCCTTCTCCCGGTCCTGCTCCTCAAAAGTTTTGACTAATTCTATTTGAAATTGTTTCTCTTTGGTGAGCTGATGTTCAATTTGATTTAGAGTTTCAGTTAAGGCCAAATTTCTATTGATTGGTGCGTCTTTTTCATTTTCCAAATCTTTAATTTTCATTTCATATTCAATTTCACTGTATTTTTTAGGTCTGTGATCTGTTGTCATAGTTGGACATTTTTGAATTTTAAATTATTTAGGTCTTGTTTTAGTTTTCCATTTTCGGCCAGCAAGGCATTTCCTACCTCAGCAGCTAAGGTAAGTGAAGTTTCAAGGACATCATCTTCCAAGTTTTTAATTTTTCCTTGAACTTCATCAATTGTTACTTGTGTCAAGGAAGTGAATTCATTATTAATGACTGGTTTGTTTGAGGTGTGGTCAGTTTTATGGTCAAGGATGTGGGAAGTGCTTGGTAGTTGCTTATCTGCGAGGAAGTAAGATTGATGAGTGCCTGCTTCATTGGCCGTAGTGTCAAAATTTGAGGTGTCTTGATCTAATGTTTTACAGTTACTGCATTTCCACACATTAATTTCTGTATTAGTCCATTTTTTGAGGGTTTTTTCAAGTATATTCTGACATCCAGCGTGATACCACATATTGCAGGGTCCAGAACATTTTATTCCTGAGAATTTAACTCCTACAGTACAAGAGCCACAAGAATACTTTGTTGGCATTTCAAATCTAAGTCAAGTTAAGACTGGGTTAATAAAGTGATAAATATTTATTCAGGTTGGTGTAATGTAAAACAGAGTTTGTGAGAGGCAAATAATTTAACAGTGAGTCAGTCTCTTATTTAATATAACAGAGTCAGTTCTTCAAAGTAGAAGTGTGTCAGAAGGAATGTATAATTTTATTTGATTGTCAGGTTTAATCAAGTACCGTGTCAAGTAGAATAATCTAGACAAGCATTGAGAGTGAGATGGTAGTATACAGCAGTGTTGACTAGTGTGTGAGGTCAGTTGTGGGACTGCAGACTCAGCAGCAGCGGGTTACTGCTCCCAGTCCGAGTTGACACACTAGCAACTGTCACAGGTGGTGATGAGTTGGAGACTCAGCACTTGTGAATTGGCCAACTCTTGTCACGTCACTTGTTGGTCATTTAGGTTAGTTTGAATTATAAATTAGACTTGTCAGTTTTTATCAACAACTCAGACTACTAAGAACTTTTTGATTGAGTTAATATTTCACTTAGTAAATTCTTGAGAAGTTCTTTATAAAAATGATAAAAAGTTATTAATATGCTTCCATTGTGAAGTAGGTCAGATTTTACTTTTCTTAAGTTTTTGTTGTAAATTTAAGTTCCTTGGTGGAGTTTAATTGGTGAGTAGACTTACGGTTGTTCCAGTTAAGGTTTGTGCACAAGTTTAGTGATGTTTGTTGAATAATTACCACTTATAACATTACTTTCACTGGAATTCACTATACTAAGACTGTAGTCAGTCTGCCATGTTTGTTTGTTTGTTCTTATTATTACTGCAGATATTTTGGTCCCCCGATAAGGAAAATCTGTCCAAAAATAGCGGCCTCCAGATGGGTAGGGTATGATAAGCGGACCCAGTTTTTTTATATCAAAATTGGCAAATGATATTACTTAATTATAACCATCGATATAATCAATCGATACTGATTAATTATTTTGAACAATAATTAACTTAAATAACCTATATCAACAACTGTAAACACTTTCAAACAATACACACGTAAGGTAATATATCAATTATACATAAGTAAAATTTGTTTATTAAAAATTGCAGTCAATTTTAGAAATTACTACTAAAATTACTACTTGAAATTGCTTTGAAAGATGATGAGACATGTTTTTTCGTGGCTTCAACATGGACTCATACCGAAAAACCCATTGTGTGAAATTTGTGGGAAAGAAACAACTGTAACTGTGAGAGGAGCAAATATGGTCGTCTTCAGTTTTCCTAATTCTGGTTATAATAATTTGTTTGATCACTGTAAATAATACATTCATATATTAATTTAAAACATATGATTGTTATTTAGGAATATATACACTTTTATATCGATTGATAGTCTAGAGTTAGAGATTTGAATATTAGGTATCGATGATTACATTCTTCGATATAAAAAACCGGGTCCGCTTATCAGGTATATAAGGTACTCAGACCTGTACCACTGATTTGTGGTATAACATGTGTAGATAGATATTCCCTTTCAACTGAACCCCCATTTTTGTGACCAAAGAATTTGATATTACCTTGTACATGGCAACTTGCAAACTATACAACTTATATAAACAAACACTAAAATATCAGATTAGTCTAATATAGAATTTGTTCTAGTTTAAAATAAAACAATAACTTCAATATAAAATGATATAAGTATCCTTAGAACAATAAAAAACTAAAGATTCTATACAAGCCTTTCGTCATAATAGAAACTCACTTAAGAATAAAACCTGTATTTCGAAAGACAAAGCTGCAGCAAAGAACAGATTAATACATTGTATTCAAAGAGATATAGAACACATTGGTACTAACATAAAACTTTATAAATTATCAACTTCAATAATTAAACTTCAAATATGAAGTTTCATCATTGTTGTGGCCACAATGATTGATTGTGATTGTTTACTAAAGTTGATAAAGTTTAAAATTTCATAAGTTGTTTGTTTATGTAAGCCTCAAACATCTTATACTAATATATTTAGTATATCTTTTTGAGTGCAACGTAAATTACATCATAAGCTGTATGTAGTTTCCGAAAAAATTCAATATTTTAAACGATTTTCAAAATACATGCAGAGTCTTTTGCCAATGAGGGAACACATATAAAGGACTCGCCATGAGTCTTTAGCCAGTTCTACAGTTAACCCTCTCTCTGGTACATTACAAGAAGGCCTACAGTAAATAATTTTGAAATTCCAGAATGTAATTGTATTAACTAAATCAGAAATGATATTCTGAAAAATTTAACTTTTATTTGTGCAAAAAAAATTTTATAACTTTTTAACACATTGACTGCTGTATAGTTTTTTAGGAAATTTTTGCAAGAAGCTGAAATCATCTAACTGAAAAATCTTTAAGTTTGGCCCTCAGAAACTAAACGTATAACAATAAAAAATGGTTCATAACAAAATTTATACATTTTTATGACGTCATTATTATAAGCGGGTTTTCCCGCGCTTAGCATTAGTGCAAGATATGAATATTTTAAAATAGTTTATTTATGCGTGAATGTGGTGTACCTTTGGCTGTTTATAGTTGAAATATGATGTCCAGTTGTGTTTATGAAGTCGCAATTGGAAAGCAATTGATGACGTCGTTAAAGTTGAGCGGGAATTCCCGCGCCAAGCACTGAGCGAGCACATACCATGTCGTTATGTCATTTACCACAAAAAGAATGTTAGAAATCAGTGGCCATTAGTGTTTATATTTATACCCTATAACTATTTAGGAAAAAAACAAAGTATTTGTTTTATATACATATTTACAAAATCACCCAACATCCTCTTTTGACACTTATTTCTTGAAGCTGCGCATGGTACTTGTCGTAGCAACCCAACGCACACAGTGGCGGTTCGCCAGGACATTGCGCACACATGTACACAGTTTCTTTGCGCCTTCCTTCCTTTAGACACTGACGGCATCTTTGTCCTAGAAGTCGTGCTTTCTTGTCAAGCGCAGTGGTCTTTGAAAGAACGTTGCAGCCGGGTTGCGTGGATGCCGCACTGGAGGAGCTTGTTGTTTTGGGAGGTAACAGAGCATCAATAACCTGTAAGCGAAAATCATACAAGTTGCATAGTATTGGTGTCATTTGCAACATTGTAAAACTTGTAGGCATTTACCATTATCATTTGTAGAAGATGTATGAAAATCTTCTTGTACCAACGTACAGATTATGGTCCCTGGGGTAGTAGGCGAGCATTTGGTCACTCCTATCTACCCCCTTCATGTTGGCATTGTACTGGGACAATAGCCATGGACTTTTTCTCGTTGCACATTACGTCGATTAGATGTTAGCACAATGTTGTTTTCATGTTCAGTAGATAGATATGACACTATCCGCTTGTCCCTCCATTTGGCCACCATGACTCCTTCAGCGTATCATTGTATTGTCTCCCCCACCTGCAGCTTAGCTGTCTTGACGTCAGCTGGAACATGCTTCCTGTCGAGTCTGAGGGTGCCAGTACAGTATGTTTCATTTGCTAAACAAACTTGGAGGCAAGAGCAACACTATTATAGTAGTTATCCATATATAACGAATGGCCTACAATCAAGTTTCCCTCTCATTAGGTGCATAACCACTTAGAGGCGTGGCCTTTGCCCCCTAACTCACCTTCACTACCAGAATACACTGCAAACCTAATCACAAGGCCCTGAGGCTCACAAAGGGAGTACAACTTTACGCCATATTTGTGGCGCTTCCCCTTGATATACTGTCGAAAGAGCAAAACGCCCTCTCCACAGCACCATAACCCTCATCAAGGGAAAGTTCCCTGCATGGATAATATAAATCGTCCATTTTTTGATTGAAAATAGCTAACCAAAATGCTAATTTTTTTCAATCTGTCATCTTTGCCCTCTCCTTCTACATTTCTTGAGAAATGCAGACATCTAAGAATGAGCAAAAATCTATCTCTGCTCATTTGATCTCTGAAACATTTAATATCAAATAATCTGGATGTCTTCCAGTAGTCCTGGGAACGGTTCAGTCTGATGGTTCCCATATGCAGTAGTAAACCTATAAATACCTTTAATTCTGGGAACAGTCAAATCTTGCCATTTGTTTATTCTTGAGTGTTCCCCAAGATTTTGCTTACCATACACTTCAAATGCATATATGTTCGATTCTCGAACAATATTCTCTAGGAAAATATCATCAAGTACCAGAGTAAACCAATCTATTGGCTTGTTGTTACCAGGTACTGGTACTTTGAACCTGCTGTAAATGGTATACAGCGAAGTCCTTATGTGTAAAGGGAGACCACGAAGGGTTGAGATGGTCATTATCTTCATCCAAATTGTCACTTTCATCTCCACTCAGGTCATAGTCGCTGTCCTCACTTATGTCTGCTTCACTGTCACTAGAGTTAGCAGTGTCATTATTTTGTCTAGAGGTCGAAGCAGCCATTTATTAAAATTTTTAAAACCCTAACACAATAAAATAAAATGTGTTATTAACTAAGAACAACACCCCAAACTAAGTAAATTACGAAGCACACGATCAAAACTAAACGAAAGGCGCTACTCGGAAACTGAAAACTGCACAAAAGTGAGGTTATAGCCGATACACAGTGCTGCGGCCGCGAAACAAACACCAAGCAATGCTAACCACAGACTGAGTTGTAAACAATCAAGGGTGCAAAAGCGCGGGAAACTCCCGCGCGCCACACTCAATGTGTTAAGTACTAGTCTATTAGTGTCAGATTTTCATAATAATTTATTATTCCTACCAGATAAAAGCTAGAATAAAGTACAACATGGATACAAAATGTCATTGGCATAGCAATTGTCCTGCCAGCACTAAGTTATTGTACTTTTTGCTTGGAGACAGTAGCCAGCTGTTCCTAATGTACAATAAAATTGTGCACAGTTTCTTGCATATACTGTTAGCTTATTCTAACCCTCAAAATATATTTTTCTCACATTTAACCACTTCAATTTCACAATTAAATGTAATAAAATACTTTCCACAGTCGCACTTTAAAATGTCATGCATTTTCTGTGACGTTTAAATTGATTTTGTGTGAGTTTCATATTAAAAACTTACTAGTACTTCATAGTACTAACCTACTATTGAACGTCACTTACTTTAACATCTATATGTATATAATAATTAACAATACATATATCAAAATATGTGTGTGTGTGTGTGTGTTTGTTTTTTTGTTCCTAATCAAATACCTACCTCAAGTTTCTTAATTATAATTGGCTCTTGGATTTCAGAAATTCGAACGTGAATATCATGAACAACTTTATAAAAGCCAAGTAACTACATCAGCTCAGTTCAATTATGCTTGGTGTCTGGTGCGTAGTAAATATCCTGCAGACATTAGAAAAGGAATCTTACTTTTGGAAGACCTTTACCAGGACAACCAAGGAGATGAAAGACGTGACTATTTGTATTATTTGGCAATTGGGAATGCTAGAATAAAGGTAAGTTATGTCATTCAATCTAAAATGTGTACTTGGTAACAAATATTGCAATAGTATAATATTATAACCACTTAAATTTCAGTTGTGGGACTGATAATGTTTTCTTTGAAAACGAAAGGCCTCACAAAAATATTATTGGAGTGATTGTTTTTTAATTAATTAAAGAACTCCAATAAGTAATAAGCTTCAGCAATGTATATCTTGCTATGTTAAACTAAACAATTCATGAAGGAAGCATGGAATTTTTTCAAATCAGAGAACAATGATTACTATCAAAGTTAGTTTAATTTATAATTATGAATTGCATGTGGTACAGTAATTAACTGTGAGTTTTGAATCTACAGTGTTATAGTTTAATTATGAACATTGCATACACTGTAGTAAAACTTATGAGTGTGAATACATATTATAGAGCATTAAATAAAATAGTATTTAATTATTAACCCAACAGCTGACAATCAGCGGGGTTTCTGTGGCTTATTTCTTGTCTTTACTGGCAATCAACGGAACACCCGTTGTTTTACTTCGTTCTCTCTCGTCACCTGTGGTACATTTACCAGGTGAATGTCGATATGATTTATATACTGGTGGGGCCGGGAAATAAATGCTGAACACTGTAATGCTTTATTTCTCTATGTCAATTGCATCATCACAAATATACAATTCAAAATGTATTTGAAATGTAGTCATGTTCGTAACAGTTTAGCTCGAACAAGCCTGGTTCTTGCTGTGGTTATTGTTCAGTTTTGAAAATAAAGTATAAGTATGCTTAAATAGTGTTTATTATGTGTTGAACTGACTGCAGTGACTACTTACTAATATATTTTGTGATGTGTTTTGTGCAATAATACGGTTTTAATTTTGACGTTTTTTTTTTTGTAGTCTAGTTCTTCTACTAGTAAATTTATTAGGTTTTTACTATTTATAGTTATATTTTATAGCTATAAATATATATAGTATTTCACTTATTTAAATAAAAAACAAAGATATAACGCTTCTGTATTTCATGGAATTTTATACCCACATCTTGAGAAAGCAAAATAAAAATATAAAAAGAATAAGAAAAACAACAAGAAGAAAATAACCAAAAATATAAATAAGTAACTAAAACATTCAAAGACCCTGCTGTTATATCATTAATAGCACAGAAGGAAATTTGGAAAAGTTAATTTCATCTTAAATTTAAACCATTTGGGTATTTAGATTTTAGAAGTAACTGATGGGCTTGTTCAAGAATTTTTTAATTTTAACCTATATAAATTTTCTTCAGGACAAGGGAAGACCTTGTTAATTCCTTTAAGATCATAACAATCTTCAATTTTGTCTTTTTTGTGCTCAGCAGCATGTTTGGCCAATGGCTTCTTGTATTTTATGAAAAATATCAAATCTGTGCCCTGTTATTCTGACTCTTAAGGTGGTTAGATGTTTGTCCAATGTACTGATTGTTACAAAATGTACAATGAATTTGATAAATGACATTCATAGAGTCACAGTTTACTTTACGAATGATGGTACATGTGTTATACCAGTTACGCTACTTTTGAATTCCCTAGAGTTTTTCATAATTATGCATGAACCGCAACATGGTTTGTTGCATGGTTCACATCCATTAGTAACGGGTTGGTGTAGTTTAGGTTGGACAAGATTGTTTTTTCAAATTTGGAGGTTTTTTAAATATTACTCTAGGAGCTTTAGCCATAAAATTTTGGATATCTGAAGATGATAGTAAAACATTATGGGCAATGTTCATAAAACCGTTAATTTTGTGTAGTCCAGGAAAAAATTGTGTATTAAACTTTGTTTGTGTTTTATAATTGAAGCTACTTTGTGGATGTTTTGGTTTGTTTATTTGATTCTTTTAAATTTTGTCTGGGTAATTTAAATGTTTAAGAAGTGTTGCTTAATGTTTGTATGTAATTTAAGAAGTCTATACATTGCTTCTTGGCTCGTATAGGTAAATTTTTTGGAATAGACTTTTTTTATATACATTAAATGGCAACTTGAAAAATGTAGATAGTTCATTGTTTTTTGTTTTAACATGCAGTTGTGTTTACGTCACACACCTTTTGCAGTTTTTACAAAAATATCTTGTTTTTTTTCCACCTTGGGCTGTAGTCTACAACACACACACCCAAACACCAGTTACAATTTCAAACATCTTTAGCAAAAAAGACAAACAATAACGGGTAACACAGTTGCATAGAAACCACAAAAAGAAACAGCTGTGTCAAGGTCATTAGTACTACCGACATTTATATTGATTACAGATTTCAAAAATAGTCTAAAACAGGTTGAAAAAACTTTTTCAAGTTCATAAATAACTTTTAACAGATTATTTTCTCCGAACGGCTGATAAATAAGCCATTAGTCAAATTCGCCCAGGCCTTGACAATCTGGTTGATCGGTTGTTGGTGTTTCTCGGCTAAACTTTGACGTCCGTTCAGTCGGACATTAGCGTCCAAAAGGTTAATAAAAATTAATTCTGTGTACTATTTCTAGTTTATACACCAAGACTAAGTATGAGATGTTTTTGCCATCATAGAATTTTAAATTTGTTCACGCAACTACCTTTTCTAGGTACATCCCCCCTTTTTTTTATAAGAATTTCCATTTTAACTTACCATAAGTGTTATATATCAAAGTGATCTACAGTTCATTGTGAACAAAATTATACTGCATATACATAGATTAACATTTAAAAAAGATTTTTTATGGATTTTATACAAATACCATGCAAATCACCTGAAAACAGCCTGTTGGTTGTAGGGTTAATAGCAACATAATCTCACATGGAGTTTTATTGTAGGTAGTTCCAATAATGGTAGAGTGATTTTTTTTTAATGGGATATCGGATGAGATCTATTTCAATTCATTTTTATTATTTTTCTAAAAAATCCCAGTGGGAACATATATTCGCATGTTGACTATGGATACTAGACATCCAAAAGTCATATGAGAAATTTGCTTTTATTCAACTAAAGAATAATTGAAATAATGACTAATCATTTTTAACACTTTCACTGCCAACATCGTGTTTTCATTTACTTTTGTGAAGTATTGAAGTGTGACAAATAACCAAGTGTGTTTAGTGTGCGTGTTAAGTGTGTTTTGATTTGTGAGCCTTACTATCAAAAGGCCTCACAAAATAAAAAGTTTTTAATGTTGATTACAGTTTTTAAACCAATAAGTTATAACCTCCATCTTCAACATTACATAACCAGGTGTTTTAATTTAAACACTAAAATACTCTCGTATGATTCATTGTAATTTTAGAAACCCATGGGAGAGAGCCCTGTAGTCGATGAAACCCAAATCCACAAAAAAGGCGCATTTACAGAATAAGATCCTTTATTTAATAGCAAATATGTACAAAAAATATAGTTCAAGAAATTCTTTTGATAATGAGATAACAGACTTGAAACAGTATATACTCAATACTGTACTTCAAGTATGTCACAAAAAAGGCCAAAAAGAAATGCCCGAGAACTATAGACCTATTACTAATGTACCAACCCTTAGCAAAATTATAGAAACCCGTATGTTTAAGCAATTATATAAGTATTTTATGGAAAACAATTTACTGTAAAAGAACCAATTTGGATTTAGGCCAAATCACTTTACTGCTAAGGCTATAGAATGTCTAGTAAATTCAATTCTATGGGGTCCAGAAGACAAACAGGTAATTGGTTCTACCATTATAGACATGGCAAAGGCTTATGATGTTGTTACTCACTCTATTATGTTTGAAAAACTTAATTTCTATGGTGTAAGGAACAAAGCATTAAAGTTGATTCAAAGTTACCTAATAAATAGAATGCAAATGGTTACTGTAAACAATGTTTTGTCACAGTATCAGAAGATGGTAGCAGGTGTTCCCCAAGGTTCTGTACTTGGTCCTTTTTTGTTTTTAGTCTTTATTAATGATTTTCATATTAATTTTTCATCCATGTCTGTTGTACTTTATGCAGATGATACAACTCTTCTTTGTTCTAATTTTAATGTGTAGCAACTTAATGTACAATTAATGAATGCTCTTCAACAAGCTAAAGATTGGTATTAAGCCAACAATCTTATTATAAATGAAAATAAGATTCAAAACATAATTTTTACATGCAATAATAATTTAGATTTAGACGATAACTACATTAAACCTGTTAAGCTCTTGGGGATTGTACTCGAAAGTAAACTTAGCTGGAGGCCACATGTGGGAGGTGTCTGTAAAAAACGTTCTAGAGTAATCTTTCTCCTATGTAAACTTAAGTATTGTGTTAATTTTGAAGTATTGTTAATGACTTACTGTGGACTGTTCCATATACACCTTTGTTATGGTACCCGTCTATGAGGCAACTCTAGTGCCTACAAAAAGTTTTTGTGTGGCAAAAAAGGCAATCAGGTTAATGGCAGATCCTTCTAATCAAGAGTCCTGCATTATAATTCCAAAATAATGACTTGCTTGTATTTACATATATCAGAATTTAATGTATGTTAGAGAAAATATCAACACCTTTATCCAGGGCCGCATTTACAAATTCGGCGCCCCTAGGCCTACAGACCAAAGAGCGCCCCCCCCCCCCCCCAGAGGACTCTGATTACACTGACGTAGAAATCCAGTAAATTTCTTAATTACGTAATTTTGATGAAATATAATTACAATAGTATATATATATATATATATATATATATATATATATATATATAGGAGTGTTTTGAATAAATAAAAGCAATGAACCAATGAATGAGTCAACGTCGCACCCCGGACCTAGTTGACCTTGGCCACCCGCTCCGCCGAGCGCCAACACCACCCGCCACCGCAACTTTTTTCTTTTGTGTGCTTTAAAATTTATGCGCCCCCTAAAATTTTGCGCCCTAGGCCTGGGCCTAGTGGGCCTATAGGGAAATGCGGTACTGCCTTTATCTCTCATGAGTTAGTACATGATTACAACACTAGATTTTATTATAATCTTGTAGCACCTCAAGTAAGACTAACTCAGACCTATAATAGTTACAATTCCCAACAGACTAGATTATTCAACAAACTACCATTAATTATAAGAGAACTACCAATTAATAAGTTTAAACTAAGGATTTCAACTTGGCTTAAGACAAAAGCTTTTTACTACTCTGTTGACGAGTACATGAAGTGCAACACGTTTGATCTGTTACGAAATACAGCTGGTTAATGTAACCAAATTAGGCATTTAAATTATATCAAATGTTTTTCATGACAAAGTCTATTGTAACTGAAAATGTTATTTAATGGCCAATAAAGATCTTGAATCTTATAATACACAGTAAAAAATAATTTAATTTTCCAAAAACAATTAGGTTTAATAAGTAGTTGTATATTGGGGGGGATTTACATGATAAATAACTTTTAATTTTTAACTCAAAATAACAAAAAGTTTAGAAATGACTAAAAGTAGATACATTTTGCATTTAGTAAAAACATTCGCACAATAGAAATTTTTATCTAGAAGATATATTAGATTAAAACTGTATATATTTTCGATAGTCGTAAAATTTGTTTTCTTTTGTGAACTTTATTCAGTATTTAATTTCTTTTACCCATAGTACTTTGTTTATTTACTTATTATTATTATATAATGCAGTTATAAAACTACAAAATATATTATTATATTTGGATTTTGCCAATATTTTATTATATTTACATTTTCTGAAAACATCTATTTATTATAAAGTCATGTATTGGTTTATTGGCAGAGGTAATATAAGTTTTATAAAATGCTTTAAAATTCCAGATAATTATTAAGTACAGGAGTGAACACAACCATATTGAGTGTTAAATATGTATTATTTTGTTTTATTATTGCAGGAATATTCCAAAGCTTTAAACTATGTTCGATCATTTCTGAATTTGGAGCCAGCAAATGCACAAGTCCAGGCGTTGGAAGCTACCATTAAAAAGAGAATGGAAAAAGGTAATTTTGTACACATCAAATGTAGACTTAAGCATCAGTGTGGTTTTGTGTTTTAACTTTAACATGCATATTCGTACAGTATGGGTTGTTGCCCATCTATAAAAACACTAGTGAGAAACCTTTTGAACATTAGCTTGCTACTGTCCATCACAATGAGGGGAACATATGAACGCCATCTTATCTATAATGACCCAAAAACAGATATTATTGTTGAGTAGCTTAAACCATGTTCAAAGGCCATTCATATCTTAAAAGTCAACTGTAAGGTTTATTTGTGGTGTAGGCGATAGAGGTCACTCAAAACTATTTCTCCCTCTCTTTTTAAAAAATTCTTACATTTCCTTTTATGTTTTTATTTATTACCTGCAAAGGTTTACTCTTTAAAAAATTAAGCTGGTTTAAATTTTGATACATTTACAATGTAGGTAAGTGGTGTAATATTCTTGTCTTGGCTCAAGTTGTGAAAGTTAAACTTAGTAAATGAATACTGGACTTAAGAAATAGTTTTCAAGGTAATTATTGACTCTTCACATCCAATGGAGGATGGTCTACAAGGAGTTAGGCCAAAAAATTAAACGTGAGTATAACTCTAAATGTACATTATTTTAAACTAACAATATTTGATGTGGAGAGTCAATAACTATCTTAAGTACATTAATTATTTACTAAGTTTAACTTTCACAACGTGAGACGAGACTAGAATATTAAACCACCTAGAACAGGACTTACATTGTAAATATTTCAAAAACAAAAATGCTTAAAACTTTCATGTTTTCAAAACATATTCATCTAAAAAGTGAAAGTTCTGTTTATATTTATTGGTATCACAGTGTTGTGATCACAGTTTTAGACAAATGCCAACAAATTCTGACTAATAAAAAAGGTAAATCTTAAGATCAGCGACTACCGCTCCGATCGCCGTAATTTTTTGCATACAAACACAGGTTAACGTAATTTCACCAAAAAAAAATAGTCCCGATTATCGCCGTAGCCGTTACCCCCCCCCCCCCAAAAAATTTGAAAAAAAATAAAATTAAAAAAAAAACCTGACTGACAGTGCATTTATTTGTTTTTGTGGTGTTATTAGTTCGTAGGGCAGTAGTCCAGGTATTACTTCTAGTATAAAGTCGTCTTATCTTATCAGTGATAAATGTGCGCCGCTTATCTTTTGCCTGTAATGAAACCTGCGTTAGTTCTGTCTGAGTTTTGTGTGTGTAAGCAGCCATGGCGTGATCTGGGCTTGGACTTTGCAAGCTCGAGTTAATTTTTTTTCTAAAAGAGCAAGCAGCGCAAAGCGCTGCACAGCGGGCAAGCATCGCGTGATCTGAGTTTTGAATAGGGAAGCTAGGGTCTTTTTAGCGTGTGACCAGAACCATCGCACGCCATGTCAATAACTTCACTAATTATTCCTTGTCCATATGGGTTTGTTTGTTTACGTCTGGCGGTCAATCGAAGCCGTCCTATAGGTCACGTGATTCTCCCGGCCAATCGGAAACTTTCCTGTTTGTCACGTGACTACTGTCAACTCATCAAAACAACCATGGTCGGCCATTGTTTTTAGTTTGATAGTCGAAAATCTTGTTATTTATGTGTTTTGTATTGCCAACATTGTACTGCCGAAAAACTGGTTTTTATATGTTAGTGATAATCGGGACTATTTTTTTCGGTGAAATTACGTTAACCTGTGTTAGTATGCAAAAATTACGGCGATTGGAGCGGTAGTCGCTGATCTTAATATTTACCATAAAAAATATTTTACACTATTTTCAGTTGGCTACTTCTGGTTTTCAATTCTTACGCATAATTTAACAGTTTAGAATAATAAATAGTATTCTGATATAAGATGACACCCTTGTCACTCAGTGGGTTAAGGGACTTGCCTGTGGTATAAGATCTTATAAAATGGGAAGATTATAGAGGGTTTGTCCGATCACCAACAACATTCTGATGGCAGGATTGGTGATTGGGGTCAGGGATCAGTAGCAACTGAGTTCTGACGTAGTGAACATCGCTTGTGTTACAAAAGCTGGGTAGCACAAAACATCAGAAATAAATTTGTTGTAGTAGCAGTGTTATACAATTAAATCTTACTATTACCTCATCTAAAATACATTTAAGCTGCTTGACTTGGTTAACAAGGCTTACAAAAGACACCTTGTAAGAGCAATGGTTTTCTTGTTGTTTGCTGAATTCAAGAATGCGCAGGAAACCATTGAAGACATAGAGCAATTGCAATGCACTTCAACACGAGTGATGAACAAAATTAACAATGAGTATTCACTGAAATTCTGGAGCAGTTATAAATTGAACTTTAGAAGACTTAACAACAGGTAGGAAACATGGGTGTTCCAGTAACCCTTTTACTAAGGGTCAGAGGGGCATCTCAAACTCCCCATATTCCAAGAAAGATGATGACAGCTTTCCAAGGAGCCTTTGCAGTTTAAGAATCACATTGGCTAAGATGTATAGTTTAGTGAGGCTATTTTTAGGATATCTGAAACGATCATACATTTTTTTAACAGATCTGATCTCATTACATATCAGTAAATGCACATTTTAGGAAGTCTATATTAGCTGAAGGTATCAGATATATTCCTTATAACCAATGAACATAGAGTTTTCTTAAATGAAAAGAGTTTATTGAAAAGGGAGCATTGAATTAAAGACAACAGGTACTTTTGTATTTTCAGGATGTCTCTATTTTTGAAAGTGTTTTTTTTAACGGGACTCTAAAAAAATTACATTATTAAGAATAGATGTTGTTAGACTTACTGTGAAAATTGCATGTTATTATGAAGATCGGTTCTTGTTTTTTGCCTCCCAAAAGGAAGCAATGTTAGTTAGAATGAGGTCACTCTGTTCCTATCTACAATTTGTTATCGGGCTATATAAGTAAGTAAATACATACATATGCATTATAAATAACAAAATTTAACAAGCGGTTATGTGACCAGAGCTTGAATTTAGATATTATTTCATGGGATGTTTCTCTTTTTTGCTTTACTGATAATAGTGGACTCCACAGATAATACCAAAATTCCAACAATTAATGCAGCCTTGTGGAATAGTTTTGTGCTTATTCCCAAATTGTTTCTATTGCATTTTTACAAAAATAAATCAATGTTATTTTTTTAAATTTTACTTCTTGGATCGTGCTTATACCAAATAATACAGACTATTAATGTGTGCAATACAATTTATATTACATTTGTTTAGTTCTATATTACAGTTCTGCATAGTAATACAATGAGTTATGTCTTATTGAATTGTTACAGAAGGACTGATGGGCATGGCACTGGCAGGTACAGCTGTTCTCGCCATGGGAGGCCTTGTTGCACTAGGAGTAGCACTCGCCAAGGGGAAATCCTAATCTGAATCTCAAAAATACCAAATCCACTGTTTTTATCCATAATTATTTGTAATAATTAGGTTGCATTTGTATTTTTCAGAATAAAGTGACAGTGGCAAATCCTAAACTGTTTTATCTTTATTATATGATTCTGGGATACAGCAGGATTATTTTTATACAGTAAGAACATAGTTTCACTTTTTATTTATTGTGCTTGCTAAGAAAATGTTTTAAAGTTGAGTGTTTTAATAAATTATTATATAGAAGAGGTACACAGAGTCAATGATGTCAGTTAGGTTCAGTTATCTTGTTTTTATTTTATCAATATCAATACAAAAGTAGTTTTTTTACCATTTATGTTCCTTTTCAGTTTCGTGTTTCACACATGTGCGATATCTGTATGCTAACAGTGTTACCAAGTGAGTTTTTGTAGTTTGCCATTGTAAAATTCCTTGATAATGTGATATTGTGTATTATTTGAAGTATTTATGAATTAGATTTATTTATAGTCACTGAGTTGTTTTGATGTTATTCTAACTTACTGCATGTTAGTGTGATGTATAAACATTGTACATTAATTACAGATAAATAATAGTATATTTTGAAGCACAGCAATTTTATTTTCTTCTACAAAAGTACCCTTTTCCTTTTGAATTGAACCCCAAATCAAAATAAAAAACAAACATTTTTTAATTATCATTTTTACATGAAAGTAGTGTTTAATCTTAATTAACACCTTTACTGCTGGTCTATACTGAGTGATTATAAGGAATCTCAAAATACACCATGCTATAAGGCTTTTGCTGCAGTCAACTTGTTAAACTGTTTTTCAACATAGTACCATCAGGCATTTGTCTGAGCAGGTGACCAGCTTATTTAAACCTCCACAAAGAAATATCCCCCCAGTGAAGACAGCCGTATCATTTATATGTCACTTTGTGTGTTGATATACATTTGAAGCTTACCACCAAGTTTGTGTGTCATTTGTCGGAACAAGTAGTAGCCGCAGTATACCAAGTATGTGTTTTATAGTAGATGAGTGAATTGCTTCCATTTTAACTGTTCAATAAACCTGTGAATGTTACCAGCATTATGAGACTGAGCATTTTCATGCTGCAAAACAATTCCTGTACTAGTCACCCATCAATATATTCTTTCTTTTATTGCACATCAAAGTTTCCTCAAAATCTCACATTAACTTGCCACATACAAAATTAAATGAATAAACCCCCTTTTCTATCCAAGAATATAATACACTAATATTTTTTGTACAGACATTGTTGTTTAGAATTTTTATTGTTGAAGGATCCTGTTTGTTTCCATTCCATAGATTGTTGGTTAGATCTTAGTATCGTAATTAATCCTAAGTTTATAATTTAGTTTATAAAACTCTTCTCCTTCTCAATACTAAGTAAGAAATGTCAGGTAAATAAAATAGGTACAGAAACCTTTATGGTAGGGCCTGAGCCAGGCTGTGAAAGATTGGAAAAAGAGGATTAGATCCTTAAAATGGAGTAGGACCTCTGAACTAAGACAATCTAAAAAGTTCATCTCTCATATTAAAGGGTGGTCAGCTCTCCTAGAACAATGTAAGGTGGATATAAGATTGATATTAGGGATGTTGACAGGTCATGGCCTCCTTAGGAAACATCTAAAGAAGGTTTGCATACATGGTGTCCAGAAATTACTCTATCAAACTTCACCATTTGATTTGTCAGGTCAAAATAAGCAAGAAACGTTATCTGGCTGTGTGAATCTGTTTGTGATTTTTATGAAAAGAATTATATCTATAATCTGAATAAATGTATAAAGTTCAAATTTTACAATATGTTTAGTCTAACCTGCTGAAAAAAATGTTTCAGAGAAATATATATAGCCTATTAAGTTACAAAATGGTGGCCATATAGAATTTTCAAACTGTAATAACTGAAGAACGCAAGAATTCATAAAAATTGACAAGAATAGTGAAATATTCAATTTTATATATTACGGACATTTTTATACTTTCATATGAGCATTTCGATGCTAATTTTATTTCCGGGGTGTCTAGACAATTTTAGGTCCGAGGGGCAACCGAGAGTAGTCGGGGAATTTTAATAATATGAGGAAGTTCACGATATACCGGGAAAATTTCCGCTTATTCTTGGAAAGGGTGTCATCAACCACGAAAGTTACGGAATGTAACGGGGTACGCACAAAAAATCACGGATAATGACTTTGTCACCAAAGTTTTCTTTAAAAAATATCAGTTCTTATATTTTCAAGAAAGATTCAGAATCTGAATCCAGATTCAGATCAGATCAGATGTTGTATTTTGTGTTTTAAATGTCGTAAATAGATTTTGCTTGCAGTTAGTATTATATTTATGTTCGTATATCGCCTCGAGTCTACTGCGTACCTTCCTAGATGACAGCTGATCGGCATTTAATAAATTAATTACCGATCGCAAAAACGTCATTTTGTTGTACTTTGTGTATGATACGTAACCCTAATCGTATGCAAGAATATTATGCTTGTAGACGTGTGCTTATTCTACATACGTCGCCACAAGTCTGCAATATATATATATATTCGCGGACGACAGAGCTGATCAGCAGTACGCGAGTTACCTACCGCTATTTGACTGCTGATTAATGATCAGCTGATTGTTGTAGCTAACAGCTGAAATTATTTGCTGAAACATATAATTATCAAGTAAAATGTTTCATTAAATTAATTGTCATGTTACATTCCAAAATAACCCTGAGTTTATTGTGAATGTAAATATAAAAATAGTTATATATACATATAGTTTCTATTTATTGAGAATTGAACCTCGGACCTAGTTTTGCCACACCTGCACTTAAAATGTATAAAAATATTTGTAAACAGTTGTCTAGGATTTATTTTCGTAGGAACCGTTTAGTTCGATATTCTGCGATAATCCGCTCTCTAACGATCAATTTGAGACACCTTATGTGAAACACTTTGTATATACCGTATAAATAATCGGGTATGGACCATCTTCTAATACCTAGATGGCCATATGTGTTTCAACTTGTTTAAAGGTTTAAAACCTGTGTAACCAGTTCAAAATAACATGACACAGACTTTCTCCCTGCATACATTGTATTTTGGCATTTCATCACCACCAGACAGTAGCACAAGAGAATGTAAGCTGGTTCTATTATCTTTCACTCCCATGACTTTAATTACATTTTTCATAAAATGTAAAAATTTTAGTTCTAATGTTAAAAGAAGATTTTTGTTATTTTGTAAAACATATTATTTTTATTTTAAAAAACTTGGCAAGTAAACATTCTCAGTAGATATTGTATAGATGTAAATCCATTCAGAATACGTAATGGAAGTTTTTTCGATCGTACAATTAATTTTTAATGTGACAGTGCCTTGTCTCTTGCAAAATGAATTTTCTATTTTCATACAAAGAATTATTATGTAAGCAAACCCACTTCTTAATGTAGTAAATTCTCAGTAATTCCCTTAAATACCGGTATTTCTCAGTAAACTAACCCGGTATCTTGTGTGATCTGATATGAAATCAATTAATGTATAAATGCAGGTGATATATAAATGAGGTCAAGGCACAGTTAATGAGCACGCACAATAATTATGATTTACACAATTACATTAAGATTGTAGATTGTATTGTTAATAGCTACTCGTCAGTTAAGGCTTATCGTTTAAATTAGACTGTAAATAGTTTCACATATAATAGTTCAGCATGCAATCCCAACTCTTCCTTGTAAGTTCATCCAAAAATGTATAATATATTATTTAAACTTTAATAAGTATATGTAAACAAACCCTCTAAAAGTTAAACTTTTATAGTTTCATTCTAAAAAATTTAGAAGTTTGGATTTTGTAGTCATACTCAGAAAAAGTAATTAATGTTTTTGAGATTTTAAAACCACTATTTAAGAATGTGTGGAAAGTAGTCACACTGAGTCGTGTTATTTTACATGTTTTAAACAGAGAGATGTTGTTATTATTTTGCAAAAAATCGTTACAAACAAGAATGAATTAAAACTATATTACAATAAATCTCTGTAAAGTATGTATAAATAACTTCAGTGATAGATAATCTTTTTACTGATATTTCAAGAACAAATTGTGACAGATTTTAGTTGTTTTCAATACACAAGCAACGACATGAATTATTTACAATTTGAACTTTTTATTGGTAGATGATTTAAACCTGTAGCCTATCATTAGGCTATTCATCACATTATTATATACGGTTTTCGATATATTTGTGTGAAAATGCCGTGTTTAAATCGGGATTTTAACTGAGGTCTATGGAATGATAAGTTAAAATACTTCCCACTCAGCTGTCAGGGATGGCAAATTTGAAAAGCATTTACCTATTTAGTAATTAATACTCATATTCTATCATTTTATTAAAAAATACTACATTTATAAGAAATCACCAGTACCACTAATATCTAAACTTATTTTTGCTGCATCATGTACTTTGAAGTTATCCAATTATGTTAATAGTCCAGTTAATACCGTGATTTAGATATTCTTTTTGTATTAGAACATAATCTAGTCATATTTAATACCAATATTAATTAAATTGTTCTTAATAAATTTATAACTTATTTAGTGTAAAATAAGTTTATTAATCTCAAGAGTCCTGTATTTTTTTACGTTTATCAAGCTAGGAGCTGATATTCACAAGTTCATTTGCATTGTAACAGTTTATCACCCTTTAGCCACTGATTCTTTAAGCCAAATCTTATGGAATCAGAGTGTCATCATAAACGGTATCACCAAATCTCGTGCTGTAGTATGTTGGCATATTTCCTTCTTAGAATAACGAGTCTTAAGTGTGGAAGCCCAAGTCTCAATAGCAGTTTAAGCCATAATTCTAGAATTGAGAAGTCAGTCCTCCACATATCTCGAATTACATCCTTCACAGCATCTAACTTTTCTCAGTATCTTGTATCGTTTGGAGACAGAGAAACTCATAAGAGTTATGTTTTTACAAATTATTCAGGCGAATCTTTCACTGGCTGCACGGTCTATCTTTGGGATCACAGTTGAGTCAATAAACTAAATTATGTTCCTGCCTGGAACAGTTTAAATCTCCTCTACCCATGTACTGCTTGTTTAAAGAACTGCAAAAGCTCTGGTCTCAAGCACATGCAAACCCAAGAGACAGTCAGCATCCCTACCATTGTTAAGACTACCTTGAATAAACCAAAAGCTGGCAAGACCTAACCCTCCTCTTTGTTATCGACTACAGTAGATGTTGCAGAAAGAACGGCTTATTCCAGATCCTGAAATGTCTGTGTTGTGTGATGGAACCCTATCATCTCTCTTGCTATAAATAGCATTCTTCGTATGTGACAGTTCAGTAACTGGATTTCAACCTTGACACACCACACTTTAGTCAGCACCACTTCTATCAGGGCCTTTGCATTCAGTCCAGACATGTTTAAATCCCAAGCAACTGAAACATCGGGTAACCATAGTTTGCCAACTTGTAAGCTGAAGTTGATACACCCCACGGAAGTTTTGTCCATGATCTTGTCCCTAAGCCAAAACTTGCAATCCTACATTGTAATGTTTATATGAGAAAGAGTTCCCAAGGCCCAATGGTATGAGAACTCTAAACACTCCTGATCGCTTGATCAATGGTTACGATTTTATTCCCAGTTGAAAAGGAGAACAGCTGGCTGTGTCGATGATACAAGCTCTTGCGATGAAGCCCCTCCCGATACCCTGAACGTATATACCATGGATCTGGTTCAGATCACCACAGCTAGCTGTTCATCATGGACCTCAATTAATGTCCATATAATCGTAATAATGGCAATCATGGGTAATGACTCTCTTTTAAACAACCAATGCACTTAGAGGGCTCCAAAAGTACTGTGTTATCCCAAATTTGTGAATTTTTCTGACACCCATTCATCCTAGACTTCTCGGCTCATGACCTTGCGGATGCCCTTAATGACCTCCATCCATTACTTGCCCTTACTTGGATTGATAGTAAAACATTCTCCTTAGATGTTGCTTCTCCCTTTTCCTCTTTGTTTTCAGAGCAGCGTACCTCCATCTTTCTTGGGGATTTAGGATAAGCTTGCTTTGAGAGGATACCAGCAGGTACGCCAGGTTTACCTTTTTATTCTTGGCTGAATAATGACAGGCTTCTCGTCCCTGCTGACTGTCAACTAGGTATTTTAAATGTACACAAGTTTGAGACAGAGGATGTAGCCTCACCACATTTTTCTCCTTTCAAAAAAGGGAATTAATTCCTTAACAGTTTAGTTTTTTTATTCTTATCTCAAATAGTTATTTAAATGTGGACCTATTACTTTCAATAGTGATTCGCAATAAATTCAATTAGTATGGCCCCAAAAATAAATTGTAGGCAGCAATTTATAAGTTTAATGCTTGGTATTAACTTAATTATAATATATAGGCATTAATTACACTAATGTACTCATGTAGATTAATTACAATTTTTACATGATGTTTACAAAAAACCTAACTAAAATGACAAATTCATGGTAGCCAAAGACAAGAATATATGTTGTAAATGGGATTTGCAAACTAGTTGTACAATATATGTATTTGCATTTGACATTAATGCAAACGTGCTTAAAACTTAGGCTATAACTGAATAGTACTAAGATTTAATTCTTCATGAAACTTACTATGGGAATAGGGAAAAAGTAACATTAATGTCTAAAGTGTAATTGCGTTAAGTTTTATGAGTTAAACAATACGAGTATATACACATTGCTAAGACGTTTCCACATATTCGAACACCATAGTTTAGTCATTCTTCCAATACAGATATATCACATATAACTTCCTCTTTGATAATCACATATAATTGACTGATTAGGAATATGTTTTCATATTTTCGCAGATAGCCGTAGCTGTGATAGTCTCTCTTTTAGCACAAGTGAGCAGTTTCATAGTGCAGCAACATAGTGTTGGGAGGTACGAGCCCATGTATAGGCACACAATTGATGTCATGGGTAAAAAGAGCAAATCTAAGAAGGCTAAGCAAGACAAAAAAACTAAAGCTAGCAACAAAAAATCCAATGGTGGTGGGAAACAGTCTAAAAAGTCAGGAAGGGTCAACTAAGAAAAATATTTTTTACAGAATAAACTTTTTACAAAATATTATTGCTAATATTTCTAATTTCCTTCATACTCAACATATTATGTCTAATTAAAATGTCCTTTTTTAAATTAAAGGTGAAAGCTTTTTAAACATAAATGTTTAATATTACCTATTTAATGTTCTTCAATATCATGATTCAAAACGTTGTTAATATCATCTGTGTTTCTTACCGTATATTAAGTCAAAACTGTAATTTTGCTTGCATGTCAAACTTGAACAGACAATTCATTTATTTACCAAGTGAAACTTACTTTGTACTAAAACGACAAAGATCATTATATTGATCACAGATAAACTAATCAAAAAATTACTGAATTAATCATTTTTTTCTCTTATTATTTACAAGCGTGGAATAGAATATGATTTTTATTCCATAAAAATAAAAAATCAGTTTGTTACTTTACATATATACATCAATAGAAATATCTTTCCGCAAGTCTATTCGACTGTAGCGGAGAGCGAGTCTGTGCGTGCATGCCTCTTAAGAACAAACATTTTTATGTATTAATCTGTATTTCTAGTGTAATAGTATAAAATATATAAATTATGGGAAATACTAAGAAATATACTTCTTAAACGGCAACAAAAACAAAACTGAAAAGTCAAAACTAGAAAAGACTAGACTAAGTAACATTACATTGGATCTTTAAATGTTATTCAGAAGAAGATCCGGAGCTACAAACGTTTGAGTATAACCAGGCTTGTTCATACGTGAATATCTACTGAAAAACTTTTGGGAAAGCAAATTAAAAACAGGGGGTGCTTTGACTTGGAACTTGTAGAGTTTCTTGTGGTATGTGTGTTTAATAGTAAGAAAATTAAATAAAACCACTTGGACTTTTTACTATTAAATGTTTACGGTGAAGTGAAATTCCGTCTAGAGATATATTGGTAAGTGATACTTATATTATGCGTACAGAAACAAAATTAAACATTCGACAACCGCCCAACTCAGACAGATCCACTCGTCCATCAATCGCTTAAATATGATGAGACTGCTATCCTTCCAACACCACCTCACGTGGGATCTTGTAGTATTAATGGTGCGCTATCTCTCAAAGGAGTTTATTAATTCTAAGTTAAAAAGCAGCATTGGATTCGTCTGTACAAACCTCCTCATATTTCTTGTTAAATTACATTTACATCTTTCTTGAAATAATAGGTTTTTTATTTTTGCGTATTTATATATGTTGTAAATAAATAGTCAGAGGATTAATAATCAAGTTAATGTTTATTAATTAGCAAATATATACACATTAAGCACACCGACAATGTAACACGTGGAAGACGTACGGAAAAGAATAATAATAATATTTATCTATAACAGCTGTTGTAAAAGTTGGCGCATGCGCACGTTGATTTCTTTGCTGTCGTAGTGTGTGTGTCTGTTGTGAACCACCAATACACGCGGGTATTGTCAATTATTTATAACACCCCTCCTCAATATCTGCGTGGATCGGTTACTTCAGACCCAAGGTCCCACAATGTTGCCAGTGTTTGATTGATGGTAGTGATTTCGTGAAAATATCGGCTACCATTTCGTCCGTCGGTATATGTTTCCACCTTGATCTGGCCTTCTTGCACTTTCTCTCGGATGAAGTGATGACGAATGTCTATATGTTTTGTCCGGGGGTGAAACATAGCATTTTCTGACATCATTTTTGGCACTCTGATTGTCGCAAAGAATTGTTCCGTCGATTGACTCCGTTGCTCCCAATTCAACCAGTAGACGATTCAGGAATATTGATTCCTTTGCAGCCTCGCCCAGAGCCATGTATTCGGCTTCGGCAGTTGATTGTGCCACTGTTTTTTGTTTTCTGGCTTGCCAGCTTATGGCTGCGCTGCCCAACAAGAAGGTGTATCCTGTGTATGACCTTCTGTCCAGTGTACATGCACCCCAATTCGCATCAGCGTAGCCTGTCAATTTTCGGATATTTCCATCAAAATGCAGGGAATGATTGGCTGTCCCTTTGAGGTATCTCAAAACCTTTTTAGCCAAACCCCAGTGATGATCGGATGATTTGTCGTTGAATTGTGCGAGCACACTCACGGTGTATGCTATAATCCGGCCTCGTACATACCGCCAAGTACATCAATGAGCCTAACAGCTCTTTGTACGGATGATTATTTGAAGATTTTCCTTGGTCTTCTGCTGTTCCCTCGATTTTTGTACTTGGACTCGCTGGTATTTCCACCGGGTTACAGGAATCCATTCCAAATTTCTTCAAAATTTCCAGAACGTATCCTCTTTGTCCCATTTTGATCCCGTTTTGTTGATCAATTTTCGATGCCTAAGAAATATTTGGCTTCTCCAAGGTCTTTGATGCCTATTTCTTTATTTATTTTCATGTTTTACGTGATCCAGCAGCGCCTCATTGTCCGCAAATACCAACATATCATCTATCCAGACAGCAAATTACGATGATATTATTTTTTCGTGCTTTGCAGTGAATAAACACGGGTCTGATACCGTCGGTTGCAATCCAATTTTTCTTAAAATTTTGGTTAAATGGTCGTACCACATTTTCCCCTGATTGCTTTAACCCGTAGATAGCCTTCTTCAAACTGCATACTTGGTTATTTTTCTTCAATGCTTTCTGCATCTCCATAGCTGCTTTGTATGTCTTCGAATCACGTCTTTCAGTTCGTACGATGTCATTCACGGCCTCAGCTAGCCCCTCAGGCAGTTCCATGTACAGCTCTTCCTTGAGCTCACTGTTCAAATACGCCGTCCTTGACATCCCAATGCTGAACTTTTGGTATTCAAACCCTGCTGCTAATGCCATCGCAGTTCTAATCGACTCGAATCTTGCCACCGGAGCAAATGTATCGTCGTAAATCAAATCCTGGTCGTTGAGTAAACCTCGTGCGACGAATGCGCGCCTTTCTGCGCTCGATTGTACCGTCTGGATTTAATTTATTCTTTGAGTACAGTTCGTGTACCGATGACGTTCTTGTTTTCCGGCCTTGCACTACTTTCCAAGTCCCATATTCGAGATGTGACTTCACCTCGTCCATGATAGCACGCTTCCCACAGCTCAGCGTCATCTCCAGTTAATGCTTTATCTGTTTGCACGTCGGCATTGAACACTAACTCCTCTAAGATGTGCCTATCTTCGTTGTTGCATTCATCAGAATCGCAGGAGTCTTTTTTGCTCGCGGTGTCTCTTTCCAACTTGCACAAAGGATGGATTCTAACGGCCTTTTAAAAACACGACCTTGCTCGTCGTCAATGAATACGTCGTCGTCACCAGTATCCATATCTTTTCCGCGGCCTGATCCAATGCTAGAGACACTTTCGGGTCTACGATACTTTCGTGGACGGCCTCGGCTGCCGGTCCGTATCTTAGGCGGTCTGCCGACTCTTTTTCTATTGATGATGAAGATCTCCCCGTTTTCCTGCTCGTTGACGATTTCTTTTTCTTCTTCTTCTTCGAATTCAAGTGGGTCCAATTCGACCTTCGCGTAGATTATCTCTGGCTGGTCCTGAATTTTCGATTGTTGATTCTCAAAATTTTTATTTTTTATCGACTCTTCCAGTGGATCAACGTTGGCTCTCGATGACCCCATATTCTCGTCAAAACGTACATCTCGGTCACGACCGTTTTTTCCAGTATCCAGCCGCACTCTGTACGCTTTTGATTCCAGGTCGTATCCTATGAATCTACCTGCAGCAGCTCTCTCGGGTCCATTTTTCCAAGTCCGACTGTTTTATCTAACACGTACGCTCTCGAACCAAAATATACGCATGTGTTTTGAGGTCCGGCAACTTGCCATGCCAAATCTCGTACGGGGTTTTTTCCACCGATACATGTACTTGGACAGCGATTCCTGATATAATTCGCCGTCGCAATGGCTTCAGCCCAAAATGATTTCTGGCATCCCGTCTCGATCAGCATGCATCTGGCTGTATCCAGCAGCGTTCGGTTCTTCTCTCCCGCTACACCGTTCTGCTCAGGTGTGTGTACGGCGCTGACAGTCTTCTCTGGATCCCTCCCTGCTTCAGGTACTCGTCGAAATCTCCATTTCGGTATTCCCGACCGTTTGTCCGACTGTAAAAAATTTAATTTTTCGGCCAGTAAAATGTCTCAACACAAATTTTTATATTCTTTGAACTTACCGAGTACTTCGGATTTCTTCTTCAAGAAATACACCTCGCACACACGTACTGTAGTCATCGGCAAACGTCACCATGTACTTCGATCCGCCGTTGGAATTTGCCCTCATTGGCCCGCAAACGTCGGTATGTACAATCTCTAGTGGCACTCTACTCCTGTCAACCCTTTCTGTGAACGGTCTGGCAGCCTGCTTACCGCGACAGCAAACGTCGCATACTGTTGCTTTGCCCTTGAACGACAAATTTATCCCGGTTGCCAGCTGCTCATCAAAATAATTTATTGACTGCATCCATGTGTATATGCCCAAGTCTCCTGTGCCAAATTTTCGGTGAAATTTTTGCCCCTTTTCTAAAAGGTTTTTGACTTGACGTGTCCTCAGAATTTTGCTTGCGCTCGCGTAACCACCTGCGCATGTTCAGTATTTTCTTCTCTTACAAAGTACAGGTCTCCCAGTCTATCGGCGATAATCACGGTTTTGCCATCTGTATTACGTACCTCAGCTAATTTGTCATTGAAGATTACTGTATTACCTTTTGTCAGTAATCTTCGATACCGACATCAGATTAGTTCTTAATTCCGGTACATACAGCGTGCCATGTAAGTTCGCGGTTGAAATAACTCCACCACTTACATTTATCTTGGCTACGCCCTTTATATTTGCATTTGTCGATGCTTCTGTTGCTAACTTGAGCACCGAATCGCACGTCACCGTATCTTCAAGAATATCCTCGTCGCCGCACATGTGAGTTGTGCATCCACTATCCAAACACCACTTGGATTGGCTATATGACCTTGAACCTTGTTAACCTCTTCTCGGTTCAGTTCCGAGATGTAAAAATCCTGTGCTACCCTAGCACTTCCCTTGTGTTGATCTTCCATCCTCCTTTTCGGGACAATTTTTGGCGAAATGGCTAACCTTGCCGCATTTGAAGCATTTTCCCTTGAAATTTCCTTTTTCGCCCGCTGCCGCCACGTCTACCAAAATTACGTGTTTCTGGATCTGGCCATGAATGCTTTGTCTTCGGCGTCTTGTGAATCGCCTACACCTGGCCAAACATTCATTTAAGATTTTTATCTTGAGCTCTTCCGGCTTTGGCAATTGATCACGACTCTCGATTACGCATCTAAAATTCTCAAAACTTGGTGGCAAACCGTGCAGTATCATAGTAGTTAACAGATCTTCATGAATCTCGATATCCATTTCCCGCCAATTTGTCAACTACGTCGAAGAAGTTGTCCAGGTACTGGTGTATACTTTTTCCCCCTCCTTCACCTTGTGCACGAACAGCGACTTCAATAACGTGGCTTTCCTTGCCGGCCCCTTTTTGATGCGTAGATCGTTTCAAGTTTCAGCCACAGCTCACGAGTTGTCTTACAATTTTTAATATTTTTCAACTCTGATGGCGCCATCGCCAAAATGATGCTTGCCTGAGCTGATTGATCTCCATCTTCCCACTTGACTACAGCGATTCCATTTTCAACACTTTCTGCCGGTTTCTGGAGACTTCCATCGGCATACGGCCATAATTTCTTCTGAATCAGCAATGCCCGAATCTGAATTTTCCATGTGTCGTAATTGTCCTTCGACAGTGCTTGTATATTGCTACTTGTACCAGCCATCCCTTTTAGGTTATACAAACCACTTTTAACACAACGTGATACACACACTTAATTTTCACTTTTACTGACTTTTATTAACTTTTAATGCCCAACGCTATCACACAAACGTTACTGGGCCCATAACCTGTTGTAAATAAATAGTCAGAGGATTAATAATCAAGTTAATGTTTATTAATTAGCAAATATATACACATTTAAGCACACCGACAATGTAACACGTGGAAGACGTACGGAAAAGAATAATAATAATATTTATCTATAACAGCTGTTGTAAAAGTTGGCGCATGCGCACGTTGATTTCTTTGCTGTCGTAGTGTGTGTCTGTGTGAACCACCAATACACGCGGGTATTGTCAATTATTTATAACAATATATATAAATCTTATAAAATGTGTTTAGTAGTAAAAACAGGGAAATATAAAAATAGATTTTAATTCTTTAGTTATTTGTACAATTAATTTCATGATGGCTCTTTGGACTACCACAAAGAAACCACCTCACGCCTGAATGCCATGCTGTAACACCGACTGCACGTACGCGAAGTAAACATCCCTACAACGATCCACGGGAAAACCTCAGCAAGCTTTGTCAAGGTTTAGATCGTAGTATTCAAACTGTTTTAATGTGTTGAACATGTGAAACTCAGCTCATTTTTCTATCTATTATTACGCCAAGGTACTTATACTGTCACACACGTTCAACTGTGCAGCAGCCGCAGGCAGTTGGCCTGTGATCGTCACAGATATGCAACCTTAGGAGTATTCGACCTGGATCATTTTGATCTTTTATATAAAAAGGGAGATGTTTTGTCATGTTTCGTGTTGTGATATTTTCAGTTAGAGAATTGTGGTCATTCTTTACTTCTTACTAGATCAAAATTTACCCGACTGTATGTCCCCTCCCACCTGAAAGCACCATAAACCAGGGCAATGTTACGAGCTAAAAGGCATTATCGCCACTTAGCTGAATCTTCGGTACCTAATTTATATAAGTAAAAAAAGAAGTGGATCAAGAGTGCTTACCTTGGTTAAAGTCATATTCACTTTCGATGTGACTTTCAATCCCATTTATTACTATTTTCTGCGTAAATTTTTCAAAATAACTAGTAAACCATTTCAAAACATTATTTTGAACACAGATGTATTTCATTGTTTGTAGTAACCCTTTACGATCTACAGTATCAAAAGCTTTTCCAAGATCTAAAAAGTCAGAAGTATTGTATTTTTAGTCGTTAACGATGATTTTCATGATTTATAAAGGTGCATCAGAAACCATGTCATAACAAAAGCCCAATTGTTTTTTAAAGCGATCCAAACTCGATTTTTTTAACAAGTTTATTTAATATTTACCAATAGTTGACAAAATGGACATGGGTCTGAAATTATCCTTGGATGTTTTGGAGCCTGATTTATAGATAAGGAAGATTATTGAATATTTTTAAGAGCTGAAGCTTTAGCATTCATGTGTCTAATGTGTAAGAGAGGAGCGCCAAAAGTCTGGAAACAATCCAAACAAATTTAGCCGGTATTCCACCCCAACCAGGGGCAGAACGTGCTTATCGGCTGCCAATGAAATAAAAACGCTTCAAGTACCAGACTACAACTCATACACGGCATGGTCGACATTCTCAATCTCCGCAAACCCGATGCATAATGCAAAATACAACAATAAGAAATTAAAATAACTGCTGCTAATATGGCGGCTCCAAGTCAAAGAAATGGAGTTTGTCGCTTAAACGCAGATTTTGCAATAATATACATCTATTGTGCGAAGAGTTGAGTCAATATGAATGTGGAGTTTAAGCTCAATTTCGCCTTCCGCTTAATGCAGCGTCTGAGATCTGAAACTGCCACAGACTAGACTCCTGGTATCTAAAGTTCACGTCCATCTGAAGGGATGCACCAAGACCAAAATAGTAGAATACTTTGATAATACTACTTAGTACTTGTCATCGTATTCAAAACGTAGACTCGGCAACATGACGAGTTCTTTGAAGAAAATGGTGTTTGCATAGGACTTTCTTTTCAATTAATGAATTTCTGTCAACAAAATATTTTATGACAATTTTGTCAACTGAATTGGTTTTTTTAATCTTTTTGTGAGTACCTGATAGGAAAATCTGCTAACATATATACTAATTATAATTTACTACAAACGCTTGTTACGTTCGAATCCAAACAAATGATTCTGTTAAAATAATGAATGGGATATAGTAACGCAATCAAACTTAGGGAAGTTTCAAATAATTTTTGCTGTATAATTAATTAAAGTAATATTTATTACAAAGACTAAAATAAATCTCGTCTCAATAATGAAATACAGGGTGTCCAGCAACCATTCGAACAAACTTTGCCACATTGTTCAGCAGGCCAAAACTAACAAATAATGCAATATAACAGGTGCCCTATTTCACTTCGTTTTGCGTCTGTCTGTCTGTATGTGTTTTTTGGGGGAAAAATTACTACTAAAAAAACCACTTAAGATACAGCATTTAAACTTAACAGTTATGTTAACCTAGTGTTGGTCCTTTTTAGTAAAAAAAAATAAAACAAATATCTCATTGCATTTTAAAATGGCGGCCGTTCAAATTTTTCAAATTTTATTAGCTTTGAAACGGCTACTTTGACAACAAATTCACCAGGATAACTTTTTTTTAGCATATTTTATTACCAATTTCAACAATTTTTTTGTTTCAAAAAGATTGAATAACAAATAACTGAGTTACAGCACCAAACGTAAAAACAGGTTAAATCCATGCATTGCAAGTACATACAACAATGTAGTGGATTTTTACGAATAAACTTTTTTAAGGTTCTTTATTAAAATAGTGAACAATATTATAACCTGATATTTAATATTTATTTTTTAAATTTGTTTTAAGGTAAATTTAAAAAAAAGTTCTTAACCAATTGTGAATCCTGGTTTTTATATCTTAAAAAAAATGTCAATAGGACTACGTTATGGTTGGGTATAGGGTTTTCTTACATGGCAATTGTGTGAAAACAGCGTAATTAATTCAATGTGTTTGAAAAATTTTATTGAACATGATATTTTTTATTAAGAAATCAATGATTACATTACTGTAAAACTTTCATAATCGTTGATCAAAGTGGCGTCCTTGTAACTCGTTGCAGATTCTGAAGCGTAGTAAGCACGATTCTCTCACCACTTCAAAAGGATTACTGTCTTGAATAACTGCAGCAGCCTCAACAACTCTAGCTACTAGATCCATTTCATTCTGTATGGGAGTGGTATACACTAATTGCTTCATGTGTCCAACAAGTAAAAATCAATGGGTGTGAGGTTAGGTGACCGTGGAGGCCAAGGGACGGGACCTCCACGTCCAATCCAACGATCTCCATACACTTCATTCAAATGTTGTCTAGCAATCAGGGAAAAGTGTGCCGGTGCTCCATCGTGTTGGAACCACATTCTTTGTCTAGTTTCAATAGGAACATGTTGCCACAGCTCAGGTAAGATTTCCCTCAAAAAAACTTCATAAGTAGGTCCGTTCAGTCTGTTTGGTATAATGTATGGCCCAATCAAATATCCGTCTACTATTCCAGCCCAGATATTGACAGAAAATTTGTGCTGAAACTTACGTTGCAACAATTTCATGAGAGTTCTCTTCAGCCCATAAATGGCTGTTTCGGCTATTTAATATGCCATCTCGAGTAAATGATGCTTCGTCAATAAAGAGAACATACCTTAAAAAAATCGGGTTCATCAACTAATTTGTGAAGGAACCAAAAAAATCTGCAAGTTCTAAGGCTTGTACTTTCTGATGTCTGTAAGGGCACAAACGTTCTTCATTTAACACTTTCCACACAGAACTTTTGCATACATCCAAATTATGAGCAATAGCGCGAACGCTGGTGGAGGGGTTTTCTTCTACGAATAATAAAACCTCTTCTTCAAAATCAACAGTCCGTACGGATTTTACCCGTTCTACATTATTTTTCAAATGTCCAGTTTCCCTAAGACGAATATGAACGGCAACTGAAGACGCTATGAACTGGGTGCAGCCTATCTGGAAAGCGCTCTCTGTACAATCTGCTAGCTAATCTGGCATTGCCTCCAGCAAGTCCGTACACAAAGTGAATATCAGCATACTCTTCAAAAGTAAAAAACGGTTCATATCGTACAAGAAACAAAGTAATAAAAGAAAATTTTAATGAACAGGAAAGACTAACAGGAATTACAAAGAAGAACAGAACATTCAAACAGTGACAATCACGTTTCAAAACATAGACTTGCTCAACAATGTCTTGATAGTTTGTTTATTAGTTTTTCTTCATTTAAAACACCTGATTTGGTTGCTGATTGTTGGTCAGCTGTTTTCATGTAATATTATGCTATTGTTTTTTTTAAGAGCGTTGTGAATAGTTTGTTTCTTTTTTATTTGTGGTGTGTGTGTGTGTAACACATTGATTACTGTAAATGGAACAAAAATGATACTAATATTTTTTTAGGTTATAATAATTGTTCAGTAATTTTAAATAAAGGAACCTTAAAAAGTTTTATTCGTAAAAAATCCACTACATTGTTGTATGTACTTGCAATGCATGGATTTAACCTGTTTTTACGTTTGGTGCTGTAACTCAGTTATTTGTTATTCAATCTTTTTGAAACAAAAAATTGTTGAATTGGTAATACAATATGCTAAAAAAAGTTATCCTGGTGAATTGGTTGTCAAAGTAGCCGTTTCAAAGCTAATACAATTTGAAAATTTTGAACGGCCGCCATTTTAAAATGCAATGAGATAGTTTTTTTTTTTTTTTTTTCACTGAAATGGACCAACACTAGGTTAACATAACTGTTAAGTTTGAATTCTGTATCTTAAGTGGTTTTTGAGTAGTAATTTTTTCCCCAAAAACACATACAGACAGACAGACGCTAAACGAAATGAAATAGGGCACCTGTTATATTGCATTATTTGTTAGTTTTTGGCCTGCTGAACAATGTGGCAAAGATTTGTTCGAATGGTTTGCTGGACACCCTGTATAGTACAGGGTTATCATAAAATAATGGTGCAGTGTCTGTAATTCGTAGGAAGATAGTAGAGAATAATGTCTAGATGTTATATTGGTATTTCTGTAAGCCCCCAACCCAAAAGTGTGTTTATAATCTGTTCTAACCTCAAAATCAGTTCTGGTATTGTTGTTAAGGTTGGGACACACATAACCGCACCGCGCCCGTCACGTAAGTCGGCCGTATGCTGGCCGTCATACGGTGAAAGAATTGCAGCGCAGTTTTCAACCTGCAAGTCCACACATGTCCGCACCGACACCAGACCGTCGTGGCCGCACCGTGCCCGTACCGTCACCGATATGTTTAGTTTGAATTTTGACGGGCACGGTGCGGTCTACGAGCGGCATCATATGTTGTTTACTGTTGCGTTCTTCCTTTCAAAACTATTTAAGTAGTCTACACGTTCCATTTTAGTGAATTATTTAGTATAGCCTACTAACTCTACATCCTGTGTTCGCGTACAAAATCATATTTATTATTAAAAGTATTACATTTTCTTACCTTAGAGTAAACTAGTCATTTTTTGTTATTGTGCATATTTTCTTATTACAACAAATTTGAAAACCATGTTGTACCTTAAGTGATCTTAAACAACTAAATTCGAATTATGAAAAATCTATAAACATTTTTTTTTAATTAATTAAAAAATAACAAGCATGTAATTATTTGCGCGAAAATATATTTTTCTTCGATGTATTGAAGTTACTTGATACATTTATTCCGGTATTTTGTAAGGGTCATATTCAGAATGTTTTTATGACATTTTTATTTTTTTATTCTTTTTACTTCAATAAACTAAAAATATTTTATTTACAATAAGATTTTTAAGCAAGAAAAACCCATTTTAAAAATAAATAATAATAATAAATCATTTATATTCCCATAATAACAAACTGAATATTACAAATAAATATTATTGCCAGTGCTTAATAATAAATAATACTATGACATAACGTATTTACAATAGCAGTAAATAAACAAATAAAAAAATGTTTTCTACTTACTTTATTTCAAATTTATGTACTTAGAGTAATAAAATATAAAAAGTAGGTTACATCCTTTTAGATTTTTCTTTCTTTTTTTAAACTAATAATCAGGCCAATAGATTTACAAAATAAGGGAAATTTAGGTACCCCATAAGAGGCTGTGCCTGTGTTGGGGATACTACATACAAAAAGGGTAAAATATAAAAATAGCGGAATCGAGCAAGAATGAAATGATAAAAATGAGTTATTGTAGCTTATGTACTAAATAATGTACTTTTACGTTTCAAAGTTTAAATTTAGTATAACTAGTGTGCTGTATTTAACAAAAAGGATTTATGCATGATTTACAATTCAAATATTAGGCTTTACACATGTAACATTAAATATTATATTATAAATCATTATTTTATAATGCTCTAAAGTGTCTATTTAAATATTATTATAACTTAGCAGACAAGACTAACCATACACTAATGTATTATCTTAAACAAATACTCAATATCATTTTGACCGATCAACCATACTCTAATGTTTTTAGAAAATATATTTATGTTTCTACTATTTTTGACTAATTCTGGCAATAAATTATTTGTCCTCGGAGCTATAAAAGAAAAAAATGTTGTAAAATCTGTTTTTTGTAAGTTCTCCAGTATATATTTTACAAATATTTACTATGTTTTACAAATTATTATAAAAGGGCTTGTAACATGGCAAACTCTCTGGCATCACACTATAGCTCTTGGGTTTAATACAAAAAACATTAAATATACTGTTTATAGTGTATTTGACCGAAATTCATTGCAATGAAACACAATGAACAAGAATTATAGGGATAAAAAATATAACCAAGATAATTATATTTACAAATTTTACATACTAGCTGATTGTACAAAGCTTTACTGTAGCATTACAATGTTTCATTCACCACAGCGATTAATAAAAATAACAACAATGATAATTATTAACAATTTTCTCAAGCAATACTTAATCTTCCGAATATTTTTTAAGTATTTGTCACTTCGAATTCAAAAGAAACATGTTCTTGTACAAACAGTGAGATTATTGCGCTCGGACTGCATACGGACATGTGTGGCCTCACGGTAACCGAGCCGAGCCCGCACCGACAATCGCCTGACTCACGTGTCGGACACGGTGCGGTTATGTGTGTCCCAACCTTTACGGTGAGTTTAGGGAGTTACTATGTTTTTGGATAAAGATAAAGCAAAGTGTGTTTTATTGTTGGCTGAAATAAAATCCGTAATTTTAGTTCAACGTGCGTTCCGACGTAAATTTGGAAAATATCCACCACACAAAAATAACATAACACGTTGGTTTAAACAATTCGAAGAAACTGGATCAAGTTAGGAAACAGAAATCAACTGGCATATCAGTTGTGTCAGACGGAACGGTTGAACTAATTCCTTGAAGTCCCTTGTTATTCCAAAGAAATTGCACGAAAACGGTTCAGCTATATGGGCCCAAAGATTATAAACAAATGCATATCACACATGGGAACTGATCTGATTTTTGAAACCAAACCAAAATTTAAAATGAAAGTAAAGGGGTATGTTGTAAACAGCGAAGAAATTATAGTTTTTATTGAAAGTCTTTATTTATTTATATATTATAATTTATTTATTGTTAAGTATTTATTGTTGTATGTTTATTGTTATATATTCACTGTTTATTATATATTGTTTGTTATTTGTTATCTTTTTTATATTTTAAATTTTTATAATTGTTGAGTTTGTTAAATTTTTACATTTGTTATATTTACTTAGTTATGCCACTTTATATGCATGTTAATATTTGTTATTGCTTTCTCTATTTAGTTTATACTTTTGAGTGTGTTTGGGGAATGGACATTTGGCAATAATCTCTTATTTACTTGTCATCAAAATAACAATTTGAAAAACTCCACGGTGGATGAACTTCAGAAAAGAAAAGAGACTGTAATATTTTACCAACTTTAATATGGTTATAAATGTTATGGCAATTTAATATTAACACTACTACATATTAAGTCAAACATGCTCTGTGAGCACCTGACATTGTACGGTTTGAAAATGTTATTGAAAATAAAGTCATTTGTAAACTTTGTAAACTCTAATTAAACATTTGGCAATTACAATTCCTAGTAAGTTCCATCCCTCGTCAAAGTGTCTGATTAGGTATTCAAAAAACAACAGTCAAAAAATTGTATATAAAAACTCAAATTAAACGCTTATAAAATCCAGATACTGCAGGAATTGAAACCCAATGATTGTGTAAACCGTTACAATTTTGCTGTTGAAATGTTGAACAGAATAAGTGTAAAGAAACTATTTTTAAATGGTATAATTTTTACAAACGAAGCTACTTTCCATTTGAATGGATGTGTTAACAGACGCAATTCACGAATATTGGAGGGGGGCTCTTGAAACCCACACGTAATTGTTGAGAAACAACGTGATTCGCCTGAAGTTAATGTTTGGTGCGGTGTTATGAAAAATCGCGTAATAGGGCCTTTCTTCTTTGCTGAAAAAAACAATCAATGGAGCTGTGTATCTTGACATGTTAACCAGTTATTGCTTTCCTCAGCTATATGAACTCGAAAACATCCATCAACTTCATTTCTAACAAGATGTTTTTTTCATCACACTTCAGTGCATTGATTACGGGCGCATTGAACGAAAGATTTGGAGATCGATGGATAGGTCGGTAAGGACCTGTGCTGCGGCCTTCAAGGAGTTCAGACCTGACACCTTGTGATTTTTTTCTTGTGGGGGTAAATCAAAAGTGTTGTTTATTCGCAAAAAAGCTCGACCTGAACCACTTAAAACACAGAATTAATGAAGCAATGACAATCATAACCGAAGAAATGTTAACGAATGTTTGTAGAGAAGTTGAGTATCGTTTGGACATTTGCCGAGCGACTAAGGGCGCACATATTGAAATGTATTAATCATAAAAATCGTTTGAGACGATAAATTAGATGAATAAACAACATTAACTGTAAATAATTAGGGGTTTCTTTCCATGTTCGAAACCGCACCATTCTTTTATGATAACCATGTATTTTATGGTTGTACACAGAAGTATTTAACATTCTAGAATATATTACGGTATGTACTGTATTTATGTGAAGTATACCGTAAGGCCACTGTAGTAAAATACTTCACTAAGATTCAATTAAAAGCTAAACTATATATTTGATAAAAAGGTAAATGTAACAAACAAAATAAGTAAATTCTGAAAATCTTTGAGAGAAATAAAAAAACTTCTTACACAGGCAAACTTTTTTGTCGCAATTTTTGTAAGGTTATTTGTTTCAATATATTTAACATCATTTGATGTGTATCCCTCAAAATAGTAAAAAAACTTAAATTAAATACTTTTACTACCATTAGTGTGAGCAGAAACATAGCCCAGCAAAGTTTCATTTATCATAATAGAAAGTATATCTATCACAAGTAGATTAAAGTTTTTAACTTAGACCATTTCTGTAAGGAGTCAATTTGATTGTCTATTAGGCAAATAATAAGGGAAAGATGAGACAAAATTTTCAGATCTGTCTGTAAGTATGAATACAGTTTTTCTAAGGATATTGCAGTCAAATAATAAACATGTATTAATATATGTGCAGGTGTTTCTACTGATTCATATTCTCGGAGTGACCCAAGTAAGATGTATTCATGTCCAAAATGTCGGACACAATGGAATTATTTCCCATCCAGGACAAACTATCATCTACTTTGCACCCCTTCCGCCTGATCCTGCTACGTTGATTACTAATGATAACAACAATCCTTTGGGTAAAGCAAGTGATGCACTTTATATGTAAACAAGAGAAGCTCTACACCCCTTCCACCTCTTATCAGTTCATAAAACCTGTTAGAGAACTGACAAAGTTTTCAATATGGTTCCATAATAATCTGTTACTTTCAAGTGACGTCTGATGACAGTTTTCCTAAATATAAGAATCCACATGAGTAAAAACTGCACTTATTTTGCAATTTAAATTTAATATGCATAATGACAATAAATTGAATCTTGACGTACAGAACGTAGTCTTTACATGTTTTATGATACAAACAATATAAAATTGTAACAAGATAAGAAAATATAGAAATATTTTATTACAATTTAACAACAGGTACACTTAACACTAACGATATTTCAACATGCATGTAAATCGTTTTGTAATGCTTGATAATCAGTAAAAATTAAAATGTGAATCCGAATAGTTCGTTTTTTTATTTTTTGTGTTTTGTACTGCATGATATATTTAGGTATTTTTACATTGTAGGTATGTTTTAAGTCTTGTAAGAGATTTACTAGGGAAAAAGAAAACAACGTGACTGAAAACTTACTTCACATTCGCAATTGACTCGAGTAAGGTGCGAGCCAAGTATCTTGACCTAACCAAAAAATCCGAACTTAGAAAGCAAACCACTCCATTGCAATCGACAACATATAAAGTTATAATCTCTGTTTACAAGTCCAAATATCTTCTTAAAAATATATCCTATCTCGTTATTTATTAAGAAAAAATGAAATCGTGTATTGAGAACTGTTACTTATCCGTATTCGTTTTTTATTCGTCAGGTTTTTTATTCGTGTCAAAAACCTGACGCATGGTTAGGCAAGAACATAAAATTACAAATCAACGAAACCATTGCTGTCAACACGCATAAGTCAATAGACAACAGAACAGTTGTGCGCCAAAAATTAAACATATTTGATAACCAGCGCCACAGAAAGGAATAGCAGAAACAAAACACCAGCACACAGCACAGATGTCCAGCAACATCACATTTGCATAAGATATATTTTTAATTCTCTGAACACGACTTTTATATTGTCAAGTACAAGTTTAAATGGTGTGACACCACCATACTTCCTTTAGTCTTGAATAAAGGCATATTTCATTTCATTTCATACTTTTATTGATTCGGTAATGTACGTCCATGCTTAATTGTATGACTTTGGGTTTATTTTACTCTGAAAACAAGAATAGGTGTCGACTTCAGAAATTTAAGATTTCAGCCTGTATGCATTCCGATGGTAAATGTTCGATATACTGTTATCTCCTCAAATAATCCATCACCAATAGTGAGTTTTAAGCAAAGATCTTTCTCCAGGCAATCCTACCTAATGTTATTACGCTTCCTTGTATTATTAATGTATCTTTGACAGCAGGTGACCGATTTTGGGTGTTCTCGTGGATACTTCTAAGCCCATGATCCGTGCAAAGCATTTAAAGATTGTTATTGAAATACCTCTCCATTCTAAAGTCACGTCCAGATACCCTCGTTACCCTCCAGTCTTATTAATTAGTTATATCTTCTACCAATAAGTTGGTCCTGATGGTGTACATGGCAAACATCAATCACGCAACTATAATTGTTGTGGATAAAGCCTGTAACGCCCAATTATTGATATATCAATTGGCCAATTGTTTAAACCAGTTTAACATTTTTTGAACTAATGGGATTTCTATTTCTTATCAACTCAGTACGGTATGAACTCGTTATACTTGCAATTACGGTTTCTGAACAAAATCAGTAGGCTACAATTGTTTAAGGCTTACACGGTTGGTTTAATCCTATACATTATAACCTGGTCTAAAACTAATCAGGGTTGGTGGAAAGTAGTTGTATCCATTGAGAAGGGAGTGGAGACTTGTGACAAGACATATTCCAACCAGTTTTGAAACAACTAAAGTGACTCTTATTGGTTAATAGACAAATATCTATAGTCTCTCAAGGGATTGGGGACCAACATAACAAGGAATTTCCACGCTTTTGGTACATATTCGAGTTGGAGTGAGACGTCCAAAATAGTAACCAAATACCTAGCTCACTCCTGTTGGTTGAGGTTTTTTGGCAAAACAATCGCCATATCCGTGCCGTCACTTACTTCGGACCTGATAGTTGGTGTCGATTCGATTGAATCGTTGGGGTTGCTGACATATGATTTCCCTCCCCATACGTGATCCGAAGGTTATACCTTCTTAAATAAGAATGATGTTGGGGATGTGAGCGGATTGAATCATCTGTCAGAAGATGAACAAGAGGTCTTAGAAAAATTTCTAAGAGAGGAGTTGCCTCAATTCGATGATTTTAGGGGTAAAACAACACTAGTCGAACACAATTGATTCGTCTAATCGATAATACACCTATTAAACAAAGATACTATACAGGATCCTCTTTTACTAGTACATCCTGCATTGCCAAGAGATTAAAGCGTATGATCGAAGCTGAAGTGGTCGAACCGTCTTCGTATCCGTGGAGCTCACCGATTGTTCTTACCAAAAAACCTTAGTTTCGAGCTCAATTCGAGCTAGGCGCAATTTTTATTTAGTTTATCGTTTCTTTTCGAGGCCGCTGGGTCGCTTGACGTACGTTGGCACCAGCGTTCCTTATTTTCGAGCTTGAGTTGAATTATCAACTGCCGTGTTAGGGAACGTTTAGATAGGAAAACAGTTATCCTAACTCAAATGCTGACGCCTTCCCTTTTTTTTCTTTTCGTTTCCGAGTTGGCGATGATGAAAGCCTGTTGATCTTTTGGTGTTACATTAATTCGGGCCTGAGCTTAACTTGGAAACTACCTCTCCCTTTCGAACCATGGATTTTACCCCTCTCGGCTGTTCTATCCGTTGTCTTAGGGTTATACAGTATTATAAACTATTCCTGACCCGATTACACGTTATAAAGTAATTTGGGCTATCATCAATAGCCTAAATTACATCTTTAGATGTAAAGACCTATAATAATCTCAATATGTATGTGGTATTTTGTGTACAATGTTGTAGTATGTGTTACTAGTATGGTATGATATCATGATGAAGGCATCTTGTACGTGGTATAATGTTGTTGTGATTAACATCACAGGTTTGCCTTTAAAAATTTGTTAGATTCCAAATAATAACAAGGCGTTAATTGGAAAACAATATTTTAGTAACATATATTAATTACGAAGAATAACATTGCGATTAATCTTTAAATAACAATAATAAATCTTACCTGCAAGCAAACTCAGGATGCTTAGACGCAACTGTTTTCCACTGCGAATAACATAATCCATCCCTTTCAGACGAGCATTTTTATTTATTGTCCGTTGATATGTTTCAGGATCAACAAATTTTCTTTTACGAGGAATTGGATAATTATTCATATTTGTCAACAACGCACCACAGTACCGACTAGTTCAAATCTGGTTCACAACGCATCCAGTAATATTGAGGTTAGCCTTCAAACAAAAGAACAAACACATACAGTGACATGAAACCTAGCTGATTACCAAGCGAATACTTAGTTGGAGTTTTTTTAGACGGGCGTAACTCCACAGCTGATAATCTTTAGTATTAATTGTTTTGGAGTTACGTCTTTATAACAAATACACTGTTAGGACATATGCCCCTTTAAAAAATGTTTCAAATATTAAGTTGCATATTACTTCCATTTAAACTGTTTCAGGACGTCCTTTAACACAGTTTGATGCGTGTTTCTGTAAAGAAAAATTTTCCGTCATAAAGTCAACTTTGGAAAAAATGTAATTTACGCTCTTTTAACAATAACTGATTCAATTATGAAATGAACTAATGAATTATGGTCAGGATGCAGCGTCTTGAAAACTCTTTGCCGGAAAATGTGGATGTTCTTCATGTTGGAGGCTACATTCCGATGATCAGTCAAAGGACGTCCACGTCTCTGGGAATCATTAGCCGTTTGTGCTCTTTGTGTTAATGTGTAATTGGTGGTACCTTTAAGGGCCACAGTAAGGCATGTTATCACTAGTGATACTGATGGCTCATTGTGATCAGTGCCAGAGTTGCGAATGGTGGTGCTTTTAGAGAGGCACATAACTAGTTTAGAGTAGCTGTGATTATGGTTATATGATTGTTGGTATTGAAGTATTGTCGCAGAGTTGTTATTCGATGTTATTGCTGATTGGTTTTTATTGTATGTTCCATAATCTTTTCCTGTTAATGCTAATAGATCATTTATGTTAATTCAATTCAATTCAATTCAAAACCTTATTTATTTCCAAATAAAGAAATTACAGTTCCATAATAGAGTAATATATACTGCGGACTGAATTCGTACACTGAATTTGGAAAGACTGGGTCCCTAAATATTAAACGAGGTCGTGAAACGTTGATTGGAAGGTAGGCATTACGATATTAACACCAAAACACCGTGCCGGTTCGTCGAGGGAGCGGGCAGCCAGCTTTTGATTTTGTAACTCCGACCTCAAAAAACTCCAAGATGTCCTCGCCCTACGGAAGCCAGAAGAGAAGAGATCAAGAAACCTAATTCCAGAAATCTAGAAAACCTGAAAAAACTAGAACCAATCAAAAAGGCAGAAAGCCACAGAAAAACATCTAGAAAGAGATCAACCATCTGGTAAAACAGATGGCTCGACCAGCTGTAGGGAAACAGCTCCCGGTCCGGCCAAAGACCAACAAAATAAAGTGGCAAACGCCACAATACTATAGTAATTTTCAAGTATGATTAAAACATTAACATTACTTAACCCTCCAAACTGTTGTTCATCAAAATTTTGATGAACAAACATTCCCTTGCATAATCACTCATTACAGTATATTCCGGCAACGTATCGATTCGATTCATGCACCATTGGATTCGGGAAAAAAAGCCTAAGGAATACTATAGTTTTATTCCTCTTTGTATTGTACTTGCAATGTACCAAGTTTCGTATTTTGGAACGTAAAAGATGTGACCGCCATGTTGTCGATGCCGTCTGAGTTGTTGATGTGACGAGTCGTGTTTATTAGTAAGTTTTTAGTAGGTTTATTTGTGTTTTAGTGTTGTGTTTAGTGTGTGGTGAATTGTTAAATATTGCAGTAGTGTAAATAAATATATTTTAGAATAAATACATTTTTCGAAAATTTTTCGCAAAAGTTTTGAGTAATGACAAAATGAAACTTTTTTCGACTCTTCAAAAAAAAGTTATGGAATTTATTTTACTACTGCTGTATAGTTTTACTTCATTCTGAGTAATAAAATATGCAATATAACATGTATTGAAGTAAAACTGTATTAGTAAAACTTTTATTAGCAAACTCTTACATATACACCCTATTTTCACAATTTATGCGCATCGCTGCTTTTTGTTATATAGTGTTATTATAGTTTCATAAATTTGTAAAATGCTTATGTGTTTCTGAAACTAGAATAAATTTGACATAAAATGGATATCTCACTTTTATAGTTTTCTTACTATAACTTGGTTTGCTAGGTAGGTATGGTCCTCCCAAATTAAAAAAAAAAAATGTAAATTTTGAATTTCATGGAAAAAAATTTTTAGTCAACATTTTTTTAAGGCCAAATTTAAATACTAATATTATTATATTTTTAATTCTGAACACAAAAATATATACTTCTATATATATTACTTTTAATTTATATTTTTAATAAATTTTTTTAAAAAACCCTTGCACGAGGCTCGAAAACATGCTGCGCCACTACAGGAAAAAATGACTGCCAGTTGGAGGGTTTAAAATATAGGAAAAAAGTACCCACATAGGCTAGCCTGTGCGTGGGCACGAGTCGTTGAAAAAGATAGGTCGACCCACATTGCCGATAAGTTTTAATCATATATAACTCAGATATGTAGCACACTTATCACACTCACGTACATACATAAATACATAAACCTAGCTCCCATTACAATAGAGCTAAAAAAAGTAAGTAAGGTAACGGGGCATAGGCTAGTAACAGACATGAGCTTGAAGTAAAAGAAAAAGAAAATCCTATCTGTAATTGGATGCAATAACGTTCTCCGTTGCCTCCCCTCCCAAATCCGTGAGCCAATTAACCAGTAGCTTCTTAAATATTCCAATTTTTATATTATAAAAATCAGTTTAATGGTCTCGGTAAATTTCTAATCAAAATTTGCATTATATAATGAGAATTAGTTAATGTAAAGCTTTTAGTTAATCTATCTGTTAAAATATTTACTGAAACCGAAATCCTAGTTCCGTACCTATGGTTAGTTCGTTTAAAAATTGTGTTATTGTTTTTATACATATACAAAACCAATGTTTTTTAACATATAGCTGCCTGACCCCCAAAAAACCCATATCATTAAAAAGTGCAGATGATGCATAAACGGTTACCTTTACACAGGGCAGTCTTAAGAATGGCTCCTTTGGACAACATTTATAGGTTCTAATACTGATTTATAGGCACCACCCCAAGCTATAATACCAACCAATAACATTGATTGACAATAATCAAAATAAGCAAGTTTCAATTCATTAAAATTTAAAATTTCACGTAGCTGCCTAAATACAAAAATACTAAATTTTCTTAATTTTTGTTTTTCATGTACCGTAATCTATGTGCTCTGCCCAACGCATCCGCATCCAACAATAATTGTTGTTATTGTTTTTATTATATTTATCGTATATTGTTATATTATATATTATAGTTATTGTTATCGTATTGATATTACTTATAATATTGATATTGGTTGTTAATACGCTGAATTTTGTTTGGACTTGGATGCTTCTTGTGCACGATTGCTACTTGTTGTGCATGATTAATGTTGTTGATTATTATTGAATGTTGCATAATCGCTTCTTGTTAATGCTTGTAGATAACGAAAATCCTTGTAGTATATAGCCAATATGTGTAATTTTTTCAAAATATTGGATGCATATTGTGATGTACTGAGTTTCCGTTAAATAAATAAACGTATCCCCAGATGTCTTCATCCCCATCAGTATTAAAATAACACCTCAGAAACTCCTTTCTGGAAGATTCTCACTCTACCTAACAACTATGATGTTATGGAACTCAGTCCAATAATTGAAGAATGACTCAATTACTACTGGGAATTTAATCTTCTTCAAATATGTGACAAAAGCTAATCATGACTTCACAAACGACTCCAAGCTTTGTGGAAACGTATTGAAAGATAGAATAGAACCTCAAACAATACTACCCTCCGAAATATAAATAAGCAAAATTGTTCCGACAGCATCAACACCACTGATATTTTCAAAAATACTTCAAAATACAAGTATTCATTCTCATCTAGATTACCTAACTTCAACCAACAATGCATAAAACCAGTCGTCCTTGTTGATGATGTTTTAAGGGAATATTTCTCCACTCATTAAAATATTCCAATCAACCCACAAGAGCACACTATCAATTCTTCTCTTTTATCACCAAAATACTAGTATGAACACCAAGTATAAACGCCTAAGACTTATTTGCTTCAGAGACAATTTTGATATAAAATTACACCCTCAAACAAGCTCTATAAATATTCATAACCTACCTACTTTTTTATTGGTTGTACTACAGGGAAGATTTCAATTTTTAGGTTTGGAAGGTGTCAAGTAGATATTTGTACTGTTTGTGAAGGGCTTAATGTAGAAATCAAATCATCCCACCTGAACGAATATGTCAAAATGGCTCCTGTGATAGAAAAGTTAGTTCACTTAAGAAAAAGTAAAAAGTTTTACACTAAGCTCGATGGAGAAAAAATGAAATAAAGATCATGTTTTAGCTCTTACATTTGACTACATGAAAACAATCAGTTTTCCTAAAATGCCTATTCAGGAACTATATTATATGAGACAGTTATCCCTTAACCTCTTTTGCATACTAAATATTAAAGAAAACAGAAGTCCTATTTATTTATACGTTGAAGAAATAGTCAAAAAGGTCCCAATTAGGTATGTATCTTTTCAATGGAATATTTGAAATCGGTTTCTCCGCAGTACACTGAGTTGCATCTGTATTGTGACACCGTAGAGGTCAAAGTAAAAATCAGGCCTTATCGAGATTTTGTTTATACCTCACGAACAGCAAGGAGTTTAAAATCAGTTCTTTCCTATACCAAGTCACAGTTTTTTTTACCCTGTGACAGGGATTTTGGTTTGGTATCGAAAGCATTAAGGAGATGTGACCGATTATTTAAACCTGAAGAAGTAAAAGACGTCGTAGAGAAAAGTTCTTCAATTCCAGGAAAATTCTCTGGAACTTTGTTTACTGCAGACAAAATCCTCGATTTTAAAACGTGGATAAAGCAATACTACACAAAAGCACGTATTTAAAACGATAATGGAAGTGAAAATTTTGCTAAAAAGAATGCAATATTTTTAAATAGGTAGTTTGTAACAATAACCTTAACCTCAATTGTCAATAACCTCATTTATCATAATTTCTTCATGATCAAAATGAAGCTTGTTTCCCCCCAACTCAACACGCATATCCACAAAATAAGTTCCCATAAAACAGGAAAAAGCTTGCTGACATATTAAAACTGTAGGAATATATACCTGTTGTGTAATCTGCTTTCTATGACGAATTGTACAAATGGCCTACAACAATGATGGACCAGACAGTGACTATGAGGATGAAACTGACAATGAAAATTCAGAAAACTAAGAATGTAGCCTAAAGGGCAAAACACCGTCAGTTTCTCTTCTGTGACCATGACTTTTTTTAAATTTTTGACTTTAAACTTTTTATTTACGTTCATTTATTTTAAGTTAAGTAATTTATAAAGGTTTTAAAATATTACATTAAATAAAATATATAACTTTTCAAACAATAAGTTGCCCATGAATTGCCTTGAACTTACACTCTTTTAAAAATAATGTATTCAAATGCAATCACATTTTAGGTTAATTTAAACCACTACATGTAAATTTATCATGGTTGAACTTTACAGCAGGTTGAAAATTACATAATTTATATTGTTTTCTGTTAATTGTTGCGGACTTGCGCCCTTTTAACATAAATCGATTCAACTGGTCACACGATGGAGTCTACCAAAATGTTGTCTGGATCTTGTTTGAGAAAGCAAACGAAAAACACACGTTCGAGCAACTCATGACAATTAAGCAGATCATTGATAATTTTTGTAAAGAAACACTAGATATTAGACATTTCTTCTTGCTGCCAAAGGTGGAAGACATAACGCTTCAGCCAGATAATATACAGGGACCTCTATGTACAAAAGGCCAGTTCGGACACTCAGATAACGTAAAAACTCTGTTTGAATCCTTTGGATATCACTTTTCACGGATGACTGGTGCGAGGACTTGATGAGGATAAGACGGCAGAGGCATGTTTGACAATCAGCTTTACCATTGGACAATACAACGTTCCAAGTGTAACAGGATCACTAAATAGCTTAGAGGATTTCTTATAAAACAAGGGCTCGGGAGGCTTGCAAGCACTTCTTAGTAATATGAGCATCGGCATTCAAGGTCGGTGTCTATACTTCAAACAGATCACAGTGATCTAACCATGTGAAATGTAAATGCTAAACATAGCGTCATACTGGTGTGATCTCACCATTCTTTTACCGCAGCCAAGTCGTCTTGAAGAACATTACAATCATCAGGATGTTTAACCGCCTTAAACGTCTTCGATGTCACAGGAAAATGTAACGTATTAGCTTCCAGAGTACGGGCAATGTCGTTGATAAATATATTAAATAGCTTTGGTCCTAGATGCGATCCCTGGAGCCACACCAGAAACTAATGCGAAGGGTTGCGAGATTAAGGAAGCAAACGTCACTGACAATTGGTGATCAGACAATAGCTTGAAAATCATTTCAAAAGATTACCTGTGATTTTACAAACCTCAAGCTGTTTAATAAGGAGAGGATTATTAACCTTATCGAACCCTTTGGAAAAGTCTAAGTATAAAGCGCCCACCTGCTCAAATCTTTTGAACGCCTACACTATGTTATTATGTAGAATGTCTAGATTGGTGACGGTTGATCTGCCTCGAAAAACGCATGATGATTGAGGAACAGTTCTTGTAATCAGAATTTGATCGTCCTTTTTCGACACTAAATTCTCGAAAAATTTGTCCATATCGGGTGTATGAGTTGCTATTGAGCTTATCGTCAGTAAAAGCGATTCATTTAAGATTTGTCAGATAGCAGTTTGTATTGATTATGGATGTAGGAAAATATATTGTAATCACTTTAATAGAAAGTTGTTTATATTTCTTGTCGAGCGATTTCTTCCTCAAAGTTAAGTGCTTTGATTGTGACTCTAACTCTCTTGCTAAACGTATTAAAAACTCAGTCTATACTTTTTCGATAATCCATATCAAGAAATCCCTACGACTGAAAACAGTTGAGTTTTAAGAACTGTTCAACAAAATTTGCTTTTGTTTCGGCTTCAATAACAGTTTTAGCCCTTTTAGGATCTAAATTTGTTTTACAGATGTTGTGTAGAGGAACATACTCTAGATGCTGAACTCATGTATTCGTGATGGTCTGAAATTAAGTCTAGTCAGTGTTTTTCTAGTCTATACTTTGTATAGTGGAATTATATACCGGAACCTAGTTTACAGATACAGATTGATTATATATGTAAATAATAAGGTTCGTGTAGACATTTATGTCCAGATGTTTATGATCGTAGAGAAGACGTTTCTAGACCTAAGATATTTACCACGTGAATTGATATCTCGGTTTTTAAGAGGTACCAACTTAAACCAGGGCGTAGGTTGTAGAATAACTGATTTTGTCACAGAGACTGGACACAAGAGGTCTTTATTATCTGATGATAAGTCTACATAGGATTAGCATTGTATGGTGATAGATTAAGTCTAGCTAACAGATAAGAACCATCTTTAAGCTGAACGGCTGACATCAATTATCAATAAACATATAGTTACATACAAAATCAAATCTATTCTGCTACCCAGTAGTTGGTTGTTGGTCTTTGGAAACATTGTTTTACACAGAATCAGCTGTTTACATAAGTTAATATATAGATTGTTAATTCTTTCTATTATTAATGTTTGCTTCTTGCTTGTAGAATTGAGGTAGTTGAATAGACTAGTATTTGGGAGACAAAAGAGGGTTATTATTTAAGTCATAATAATTGTTTAGTTTGTAACTTGTATTGATTTTAGGTTGACCAAAGTGTTCCAAATAAAGGCCTACTGTAGCTAATAAATGTTCCCATAAATGCAGACAGTGACGTGACCTTTTCATATTTAACTTTTCAATGCTGCAGTGATTCCATACCAAGTAATTGACTACTCTCCAAGAGAATTAAGTTAAGGTAAGATAAGATTTTGCAGTTCAAGTACATTTTAAAATAATACTATTAAATTTAGCCTAGGCCTATCTCAATTTATGTTACAGTTTATGCTTAATATCAAAATAGGGCCAGCTGTTAATTAGATATTATGTGTAGGATTTATTAATATTATCTTAATCCTTTTGTACAATATTCTGGGCTATGTGTTCTTAAAGAGGCAGGCCAAACAATTATTTATAAATATCAATAAAAGAAAAACATCCCTCGAGATAGTACCTATCAGTAAAATATCAAATTCTAGAAGGGCTGATCAGAAATATAAATTGAATTGTAATGCAAAGGACATTAATAGAGAACACTTACCATTAATGTGTTCCACAGATTGTGCAGAAACGCCAAACTCCAACGAAATAATAGCGTTGTCTCTGTGGCTTCAAATGCAACAACGTGGTCATCAAACCAAAATATGTCTAAGCGTGTTCTTTAACCCTTTAACAGTCTCCGGTTGAAAAAATCAACCACCTAATTTGCCTTTTGTATGGGCAAGGAAATTTTATTACTTTTGCGGGAACAGTCTCCGGTTAAAAATTCAACCATTTACAATATGGTTCATAATTCGGTGACAGAGCATGCAGTTGTCGTTCTTGTTGTTTTCCTGTAGCTTGGTAGGTTTTATGGAAGCTTACTAATTTTGTGCAGCTAGCCTGTTGCTTCCTGTTGTCAGTTTTAATCTGAAGAGTGGCAAATGGTTGATTTATCAACCAGAGACCTTTCCAGCTCGTGAACCAAGCAGCAGTTGGTGTAATAGCGAGTTAATATCAAATTTATCTCCTGACAGGTAAATATGAAGTTCTTTGTAATAACTTTAATTTTTATTTATAATGTTTTTAGGCATTTGATTTGTCAGTCATTTATCGTTGTCACCGTCACTTGAAATTATTTAACTACAATTTTGTCTTTGATTCTACACTTAACCTAAAAATCATGACATTGGAAAATATTTATAAAAAAATATATATAGTCCTCAGAGTTTTACATACATTAGTATAACACTTTAAAATTATGACAAAAGATAAATTAGGGCGTTTTAAGATATAAATAGTCAGTGCAGGCAAGATATTAGGCCAAAAGTACAATAATATTTTTCGATAGGTTTTTTTCAAGCTTGCCTTTGTTCAAGAGAATGACAAGCAAATCAATATTTGGCTGTGCAATGCAACTATTCAAAGTGACCGAAAAAGAATTTCCTAATGAACTACTAAAAAAAGGATAAAGAACTCAATATGGGAGGATAGCGGCGATTTTGCGGCTGATGGTGAGATATCTGTGGTGAAAATGGAAGGATAGAGGGAAAAGTCTGTAAAAATAATCTCAAATATGCACGACCCAGAAGATTTTACTGAGGTTGAGAGAAGAAATAAAAGGGGGTGAAAAAGTTAAAGTTAAATGCGCTCGAGCTGTGGCCGATTATAATCTGTACATGGGTGGTGTAGATCATTTTGATCATTTACTGTCCAGCTATAGTATTGCCTAAAAGTCTAAGAAATGGTGGATTAAAATATTCTACTTTCTGTTGGATTCTGTTTATGGTAAATTCGTTTATTTTGTACAGGTATATAGCTAAACAAAACAAACAAAAAGTGATGAAACATCTGATGTTCCGAAGAAAAACTTGGTGCAGAGTTAATTGGAAATTTTACCAGCCGGAAAAACAACAAACTCGCCAGCGGTTTGTAAGAGAGGAAAGAAAGTTGGTGGAAGAATAGGAAAAACTGTCAACATTAGAAATGTGGGTGAACATTTTCCTGTTGCTACATCAAGTAGAAGATGTGCCAGATGTAGTACTACAGCCAAGCCCAAAAGATCAAGTATAGAATGTTCCACTTGCAAGGTTGCACTATGTAAGGCGTGTTTTTGCCCCGTTCCATAGTACTGATTAGTTGTTCAAAAACAGTAACATTAGGATATCGTTACACAGAAGCATACGTATTATTTGGAGGACTTTTTAATTTTTTACTAAGTGTCATTTATACTCGTATTTTATTATCTAAACTAAATGTTTATATTTGTTTTTTCCTTTTTTACATAGGTACATTCATATATAAATATGGCCAATTTTATATAATATGTTTTAAAGGTGTAAATATGTACCACCTGACAAGATTTTGTATCACAATATTGTGCAATTTTCAAATTCTGTATAAATAAAAGGTAGTTTTTATGTTTTGCTAAAATCTATTGTTTTAATTGTTCCTTCAATTTCATAAGTTTTCTAAGTGGTTGATTTTTAAACCGGCAAACACATACATAGTTCATTTTGCGGGAAACGCTCTCCGGTTGAAAAATTCAACCGCCCTCTAAAAAATTAAATAAACATAAAAAAAAATATTTAGTGATCTGTAATGTCTAGTGTTAGCATTTACAATGAAACAAAATCGTTAAAAATGTAAAACATGGTAAAAAAGTGGTTGGTCATTTTCAAGATTTTCAGGGTGGTTGATTTTTTCGACCGGAGAGCTTTCCAGCAAAATGGCAAAAACTATTGTTTGCCCTATAAAGGGTTAAAAAAGGAACCTGTCCGGGCCGATTTAAAAAATTACAACATTTTAATTTTTTACAACTTTTATGAATTTTTCTGTCGCAACGAAACATCAAAGTCTTCCGGTTTGAAAACAATACGCGACCGCACGATGAACAAATACACTCATTAAAAATTCCATGTTCTATAAAAAAGTAGGTAAATCTCGTTTCGGTTGAAACGTAAACTCTTAACATGCCCGACAAAACACTCCGACACACCAATTCACTACGATTGGTCGAACTAGTGGATGGTTGATCCATGATCGTCACGCACTCACTCGATCCAAACTACAGTACACAATATCTAGTGAAGCACTGACTTCTGCCCCGGAGTGCTCAAATAACAGATACGCTATCAGTCCCAGCCGCAGATAATATTTACAGGGTATCAATTTACATTAACGTGACCATGGAAAGGTATGTTAATTTTTTTTCCTGAAAACTACAATTTTTCCTGAAAACAATATTGAAGAAAAAATTAGTCGGCAACAAAAATCAAAGGAGCTACGATTTTTTTAAATCCTCTGAAAACTCCGTTTTTGACAGTTTCCTATAACTCCGCGTCTGCTCAAACTCAGTATAGCCAGATTTTAAAACTGATTATCATACCAACAACGAGAAATTATCGTACTTTCATATAAAATAATCGTACCAAACACATTTAATGAAAAAGTATGTTATGTTCGTATAATAAATTATGTTATAATTAACTTTTGGTTTGTTACTTGTATAAATTTGTCAAAAATCTTTCATAGTACGATAATAACTACCCATCGTGTATCTTACCGGCGTATAAAATCAATGAAATTATCATACCTTTACGATAATTATCGTACCTCTGGCAACACTATCCATATTTGACAGTTTGGTATTACTCAAATAAAGAAGGGACGCCATTTTGAACTACTGTTGTTCCTCCACATCTATTCTTAACCTCCTAGTTCAGTAGTGGTAATGGCACACCTTTGTGTTGGATGTTCGGTATCTCACGTGGAAGCAATTCGTAAAGACGAGTCTGACTAATACGTTAATCCTGTCAACGATGCCTGCCCGCTGCGCACTGCTTGCTCTTTTAGAAAAAAAATTAACTCGAGCTCGCAAAAGTCGAATCCCAGATCACGTGATACCCCTGCTCCTTAACGCAATAATGTCTGAAAGGCATCAATATAATACAATAATATACTTTCCCCCCAGTTCATATGCACCTGTGATAATAATACTTGGCTATAAATGCCCAACCCATGAAAAAAAGTCCATTTTCCATGGTCACGCTAATGTAAATAAATACCATTTACAGATATCCAGACACAGCATACAAACAGAACATGGTACTTTGGGATTATACTGACCACACCAATATGAAGAACACAAAAATATAAATTTATAGAAACAAACATGATAGAACGAAAAAACAACTCTTTAATTACAAAATTACATCAATCGACAAGCATTTCCAGGTATTGTGATCGGTATTGTTGTCGCTGTTATCTTATCTTTCTCGAGAATCCCGATTACAGCAGGCCGCGCGGCATCACATGATTATTTAACTTTTTTGCACGGTACATAATTGCCTTTCCATTACAATTCAATTTATATTTCTGATCAGCCCCTCTAGAATAAATTTGATATTTTACTGATAGGTACTATCTCGAGGGATGTTTTTCTGTCGTTGACATCAGCGCGGGGCAGCACCTAAGCATTTTGGGTGGCGGAGTGTGATCAAGAATAAAAACAAGTTTTGTGTGTTTTTTCAATAAAGAGTTTACTTTTTGTTTGGTAATGTTTGTTTTTGTTGAATTTTTGTGTTTAGAGAAATGTAGGAGACTCTGCAATCACGTTATCTACTAGACTGCTCGACTTTGACCTCTGTCTGAGGATAGGGAGGGGTTTGCGATAAGACAATTCCTGTTTTATATTGACGAAATATTGTTCTACGCTAATCTAGTAATCAGTAGGAGCAAAATGTCAAATAACGATTCATGTCTGGGTGTGTAACACTATACTGCTTCTATCTGGCAGTGACAAGAAGTTGATCACCCATAAATCAAACACATTTATTTTCAACCTCTGACTAATTCTGACCACTAGAAGTCCAAATCTAGTATAAAAAACCGCTCCCTTTATTGACCTGACATATTTTTACCCTGACCACTAGAAGTCTGCCAAATCTAGTATAAAAAAAGTAAAACTCATGTACTGCAGTATTATAAACAACAATAATTATCAAGAGCTTGAAATCCTATAATTTAAATTCACAGTTAAATCTTGGCTATAATTTACCATTTATTAATTTATAGTAGTAATACCTTCTTTTCCCCCTAATATAAACTGTACTATCCTTTTTATGTAATGGCACCAACAAACTTTCCCTGCGGTGAGTGTGGTATTGGAGTCAAATACGCTGGTATAAAGTGCACAGGCCTGAGAGAAAACTCACAAAAATTACCAAGTCAGATGTTACTTTATGGACTTGTACTAAATGTACAACAGTTAAGACTCCTGATAACCCCTCCGTTGAGGAAGATGCTCCTTCACCAAAGAAAACCAGTCAGATACCAGAGCTTGAGGAGGTGAAATCAAAATTAAAAGAACACGAAACGCAAGAACGTGACCTGGAAACGTCATTGACTTTAGCTGCAGAGGCTGGAAATGCTTTGTTGCTGGAAAATGACCAACTTAAAGACAACTCAAGACTTAAGCAAGACAACCAGAACATACAATCCCATAACTCTATCCTAAAAGCAAACCTGGCTAGTATGGAAGCTAAATTGGAAGATCTGCTAGCTAATGAGGAAAAATATATCAATGAAATTGAAGCTCTCTAGGTAAAACTGCAGGACACTCTTCTACAACTGGAAAAAAGTAAACTGCAACAAGTAGAAATACAAAACATCTTTGAAGAACACGATCAAACTCAAGGCCACCTTATTTTACAGTACTCAGAAAAGATAAGCATTTTGGAGAAATCCCTTTTAAAACTGAACGATGAAAAAAATCATCAACAAGAAATAGCTAATGAGACCCCAACACCAAAATGCTACGACACTTCGGAAACTCAAACATTCGATGGATATCTTACTACTACTTTGACCACACCACTCCTCTTAGAAGTAACACAGCTAAGAAAGAGGCAAGAAGAAATGGAACACACAGTAAGGGAACCTGATAAGCTCAAAAACAATCCCAACCCGGAACAGCATAAGATTAAAATGGTCCCTTGCCCTGTCTGCAGTAAAACAAATAAAGACAAGCAAAAACCAAAGGGCCAATCTTACACTAGCATTAAAAAACCTAAACATTTTGGTAAAAAAGAAAATTTGTTTAATGTTTCCCAACAGGTAGCAAAAAGTAAACCAAGACCATTGACAGAGGATCTCTACCACTTGACAACTGGATTGACTGGGGGAATCAGCCAAACCCCGACAGAAAAACTGTCTACAACAACGCTGACAGAGGAATCCAGCCATCCGACAACTTCTCAGGCAATTGGATTAACTGGGGGAATCAGCCAAACCCCGACAGAAAAACAGATTAAAACACCACCAGAGAAAACTAGCCCCGTGACTGGTTCTTATTTAAAAGTGAAGAGGTGCCCACCAGTGACATCCCAAAAGCTAGGAGAAAACGAAACTTATGAACAGTTTTTCGTTAGAAATATCAACAGCCATCAAACCAAACATCCCTCTCTTTTTTTAGACAACACTCACACCAAGAAGAAAATAAACCAGACCAGGCACAGTCCCCGAATTTTTCTGAACTCCAACCTACTAAAAAAACAGTACAAAATGACTTCATAATTTACCATCAAAATGTAAGAGGACTATCTAAGAAAATAGATAGGCTTAACCACATTTTAAATACTGATAACCCAACCATTTTAATAATAACTGAACATGGATTAAATACTAACAACCTGTTACGAACAAAATTTGACGTTTATTCATTGGTTACAAAGTTCTGTCGGGAAGATCACAAATTAGGTGGAGTGGCCATTTACATCAAAGATACAGCAAACATTGAAGCAGAAGAGATTAACATATCAGAACACTGTCTAGAACTCGTGTGTGAAGCTGCATTAGCAAAATTTATTATTAAATCACACACAATATATGTGCTTGGAATCTACCGACCACCAGGAGGGCAAGCAAGATTGGCAATAAACACCATCTCTTCTGTTCTCTCATCCATTCAAGCTGAAAATAAATCCCTAGTCTTAATGGGTGATGTTAACTTTGACAGACTTACTGAAAATACTGACAACACACTGTTTGAAGAGGATTTACTGACTTACGGACTCCGACATCTTCCACTGCCGGCAACTCGAATAATTCACAACTCAAGATCATCCATTGACTGTATATGTACAAACCTATCAGAGGATAAAGTAAGCTTTTCAATTACTGAAACAGGAATATCTGACCATTTAGGACAATCATGTAGCTTCCATCTAGGATTAAAACGTACACATGAAAATAGAAGCTCATTCAAAAGAATCTACAGTTAGTAGGAGAAACCTTGAAAACATGAAAGCCACACTTGCATTAGAAAACTGGGATTCCGTTCACAATGCCCTTGATGCAGAAGAAGCCTTCAAATCATTTCAAACCATAATGGCTAGAACACTGGATCATGCTTGCCCAAAGAAAAGAACTAGAACAAAACGTAAATCTAAGCTTAAGGTCTACTATGATGAAGAAGTTATGATGATGAAAGATGACTTCCTTAGAGCACACTATAAGTATGAAATGACGGGGAATGAAAGCGACAGGATAGCGATGATTACAAAAAAAAAAGCGTATGACATTAAACTTAGAACCCTTAAACGCAACAGTGCCGCTGAACATATAGCTCAATCAAACAACAAGTCCAAAGCTCTTTGGGAGATTATCAATTCAGAAAAACAAAACAAACTATCATGCAGTTCTTTATCGAGTTTAGAAATAGATGGCAAGATAGAAAACAATCCATATCTTATAGCCGAACATCTAAATCTCTACTTCGCACAGATTGCAGACACAACACTTGAAAAATCCCGTAACGATATTCAAAACAATAACATACTCCCCCTAACTGGAAATGCCTTCACCTTATATCAAGGTGAACCACTAAATCTAACTCCTACTGAATCCAGTGAAGTACTAAGAGTTATTCAGTCACTGAAATTCAAACTCTCTTGTGGTGTTGATGAAATTCCGCCAAAAGTAGTAAAACACTGTGCAACACATTTAGCAGCCCCACTTGTAAGCATAGTAAATAAATCATTTAATCTTGGCCAATTTCCATCTGGTTTGAAACTCTCCAAAATTTACCCTAAACACAAAAAAGGCTCCACAACCAAAGCAGAAAACTATCGCCCAATTTCACTGATCTCCACCTTTTCAAAGATCATAGGGAAGATTGCACTTTTGAGAATGCTGGTCCACCTTGAACACTATGACCTAATAACAAAAAGTCAGCACGGCTTCCTCAGAGGAAAATCTACAATCAGTGCCATCACAAGCCTTTTGAATACGTCATTGACCAACTTGAAGACAATAATTATGTATCAGCAGTCCTATTAGACTACAGTAAGGCTTTTGACTGCTTGGGGCATGAGCTGATTCTTAAGAAACTGTCCGCACTAGGGATTCAAGGCAGAGCAAATGACTGGGTGGCTAGCTATCTCGAGGGACGCAAGCATATTGTTGAAGTACAGAAAATTGCAAATGGACAAAGCTGTACTTACAGATCCAAAACAGCTCCAGTGAATAGAGAAGTCCCACAGGGCTCAGTATTGGGTCAATTTTTGTTTGTACTTTTTACTAATGATTTTTCACATTATATCAACACTGATAATGTAAAAACTATAATGTATGCAGATGATACAACCCTTCTTATAAAAAATGACTCCACACTGGGCCTGCATGCAGACATTGTCACATCAACAAACAAAACTCTGCAGTACTGCCTGAAAAATGACCTGGCAATTAACCCAACAAAGACCACCCAAATTAATTTTAGCAGAAGACAAGATCAAGTTCCTAATGTCCAAAAATCACAATAGAAAAACAATCAAAACTATTAGGCATAGTGATTGATGGTGATCTTACCTGGACTGATCATTTTAACAGTTTGACCAAAAAGCTTGGATCTGGAATCTACGCAGTAAGAAGAATTAAGAGGATAGGAGGACTGCAAGCGGCAAAGACAACTTACCATGCTGTTTTTGAATCCCATATAAGGTATGGTATATCAGTATGGGGAGGAACATCTGCCCATAATATTAGCAAGATTTTACTCCTCCAAAAAAAGGCAATAAGGACACTGGCAGATCTGGGACCACTTGAAAGCTGCAGAGAAGCTTTTAAGACTTTAAAACTCATGACTGTCATAGCACTGTACATCTACTCTGTAGTTGTCCAGACAGTTGAAATGGAGTTACCAAGAGCTAAGGATACTCACTCCCACAACACCCGGAGAGCAACTGACTACCTCCTTCCTGGACACCATACTACACGGTACAGCAGGAAACCATCCTACATGGGAAGAAAAATCTTCAACACCCTACCTCTCAACCTGAAAAATCTTGGAGGGAATGAGTTCAAGAACAGCCTTCAAGACTGGCGGAGAGACCCTTTTACACCATGACAGAATTTTTTGACTCTGTAAACAGTACATTGTAAAGCAAGAGACCTGACGATTTTAATTCATTGTAAATTTTGACGCCATTACACTTCTTTATGCTGTTGTAAATAAAGAACTTTTGACTATTGACTATAGTTTTTTATTTATCAATGAATTATTACTTTTTAAGATATAAAAACAGCCGAACTATACTGTAATTTGTAATACCTATATATATATTTGTAATTTGTTTTGAGTAGTTATATCGATAATTCGTACTCATTAATATTGATAATTCAATAATTATTGGTACCTTATCTGATTCGATTGTTGTGGTAGCCGCTAATAATAGCGCAGCTGAAGTTAAAGTTACCAATACTTTTGTATTATTCGTAGTCTATTATTTTTGGAAGTTTTTCTTTTTGGGGTCCTTAAAAAATAAGTATATTACAAGAAATAACAGACTTTATTTGACGTACTGTGAAAATTACGACAATTAGTTTTTTATTTCTGCCATATAATGCTCATTAAGTAGCTTGAATTTAGGTACTATCTCGAAGGATGTTTATCCATTTTTGGGGTGGCGCCAAAGGCATTCATTGTTACCTGATAGATTGAAATGAAGAAACCTTGTTTGCCAATGAGTTTCACAAACTTGTTTTATTGATAATGACTGAAAATCTTCACTATATAATCTTTGGGGATCAAAATACGGGTTTTTTTTTAATACAAAACGGAGAAGGTAGGTTTCTCTGTTCACCTGCTAAACAACGTGGAGGGGTAGTCTGCCTCACCCTGCATTAGGTGTAAATATTTATATATAAGTGAAAACACACATGAATTAAAAAATAGATATGACAGTACTTTTTAGCAATTTTCCTCGAACTGTGGGTTTTGGTATACAAAATACTATTGTTACAAACCATCAGTCGTGTGATTTGTAAATTCAAAACCTATGTGCCTTTCTGAGCAACATGTGTTTTTATTTTTATGTTTTCATTCTGGCTTATTCTACTAAAACAAACACAGCCTAAAATTCAATGAAAATTCGAAAAGCCAAGTTACTAAACTAGCTTTATTGTTTTAATTTAAATTTTTATCCTGTTTCAATACATTTTTACATTTATGTTTTTTTACATTTTAGTATCTCAAAATAATACTAAAAATGATACTGATATTACATTGCACTTGAAAGAAATGGATTGACATCGCATCAAATGTAAATCATTAATCACAGTAGTAAAAATCATTTGAATTAAAGAGTAATTTGAAATGAGGTCAGCTTAATTTTTAAAGAGAAAATAACGAAAAGATTCTAACTTTAGTTACTAAATTACAAGTTGATTATTACAGATTTGACAACAAACTGAATTTTAAACATAGAGGTCACTAAGTTTGGTGCTCACAGAGCCGGTGTAAGTGAAATGTTGAATGTTTATTAGTTATAGTGGAAAAGTTATCTTTATAGTTACTCAAAACTGGTGTTACTATCTTATAGTAATCCACCATGGATCACTTTAAGGAGCGATATTTTAAATTTAGGAACAGATCCCTTAACAAATATTAACTTATCTTAGTAAAAATATACTCTTAACTTAATTACTTATAATAGATAAGTACCCAACTAAATATATATAATTAATCTTGTCATAATTAAATGAATATACGGGTTAGATACTGAAAGATATCTATTAGATAAATTAATAACGAATACACGTGTGGGTATAATATTTTTTTATCCCTGAGAAAACTATAATAATAAATCTGAGCACTTACCAGCAAACTAATCAGTTTAGTTAGATTTTGATAATAACTCATTTTATAACATTATTTATATTTAATAAAAAAATATTATTGATTTGTTACATAACATGTAATTGTTGTGCTGGAGAATTTTTTGTAGCTGTGTTGTTTTTATTTATTGAATTATATATATGTATATTATATAGAATATTATATATATATATATATATATATATATATATACAATCAAAGCCCCCTGTGATTGATTAAATCCCATCACATGGTCTAAACTCATAATTCTTAGTAGTTATCTTTCTCAATGTATCTATAAAATGTTATTGCACATCAATTTCACAGTTTGAACATTAACTTGTTCAAACTGTTGTTTACTATGTTTACTCCCCCTGAATATTTCAAGTAGGCTTGTTTACCCTTATTTAATTTTCTAAGGGAACAGTAGAAACTAATATCTTTGTGTTGTGTAGGTCATAGTCATAGTCATAGTCAAACTACTTTATTCTGTAATATGTACAAGGTACAAAGAATAGCGTCACTACAATGAAACTAAATACTAATATTAATTTTAAAATATAAGTAAAAAAAATACAATCGTAACATCTCAACAATTTATCTTCAATTCTTCTTTAAATGAATTAATTGGTTTTTGTATTGAAATATTCCTCAAAAGAATATAGAGACAAATTAGTTAAATAATCTTTGACTTCTTTTTTAAATTTTAACAGATTTGTTTCCATTATAAATTTGTTGGTAAATTATGTAGATATCTAACACCTCTGTAATATGTTTTCTTTTTGTAAAATTCAAGATTGTGTTGATCGACATGTCTATTAAAACGGGTATTATATGTATGTTTATTGGTTTGTAGTATCGGATCAAAAAAATTGTTTTACATAAATTGAGGACCTTGCCGGACAAAGGGCACATAGTAAGATATTGTACTTTCGGGAAACGGCTTCTTAAAGTTTATAGTTGTAAAAGATATTTTGTAACACTTAAAGGATCCTGTGCTTAAAATTTATTGTACTTGAATATTTTATAAACTTTATTATAATGTTATTACTCTTGTATTTACTGAAAAGTACTAATTAGTAAAAAATAAAATTTATAAGAGATGTATGTGCCCTTTTTTAGCAATACATAGCCTATAACCTAAACTAATGGATAAATGCAGTGAAATATAAAAACAAGTTGATAAAGAACAAACTTTATTACATCACATAGCCAAAATCATAAAAATAAGGTTTTCAAGAATTTTCCTCAAAAATTTGCTCCAGCCATATTTCGTCATCTGCGGTCAAGTACTTCATCAAACTTCGGACATCAATGATTTTAGCTTCCGACACTTTCAGGAAATGGCACTGTTGCAGGTTGAATTTCTCCTAATGTTTGTTTAATTTACAGTGTTCATGAACTTGAAAGGAGAGTAGGTAGGAACAAAAGTGCTAGAACACACAACAGTTCCATCACTTTTGTATTTAATTATTACGTACTTCATAGATTGTAAACTTCTGTTTTTTTAGCCAACTTTTGAAAGTCTTCGAAGAAAGGCCTGAAGGCTCTTATCTCCCAATCTTTTATGAGACTTCGATCCATTATTACTGTAAAAGGGCTAGGCTTCTGCCGAGCCTGAACCATAGCTTGCAGCCATGGCTTTGCAGTTCCGATGACCTCTCTCTTTTTTGATATGAGAACCTAACAAGACCAAAGTTTCCGGTCACATTGTGAGAATGAATGGCCCCTAACTGGAAAACAACTGTATAATTTTCTACGTCAAACACTTTGCTGAACCACGAACAAAATTTAACCATTGTGGCGTTGCGGTTTTGTCCCCCAGCAGAGTCCGATAACAAAACAACAGTTTTTTACTTTCTGAATTTTTCAATATATTTCTTAAGGCAATCGTACAGAAATGAAGCCACACTGTTCCAATTCTTAGATGCTTGTGATTCCATGAAAACAGTAGAAGTAAGACTCGTCATCATTGAAAATGTGTACGTTAAATGCATATAACCATAAAAGCCTTTTGTAAAATTGGCTGTTCACATTAATTCTTTGGCACTGGGTAGTTTTGAGCATAGTCAAATTCACATAACCAAAAAAGAAGAATCAGTTTTTGCTTTTTCTATGAACTCAGGTTTTAAAGCTAGTCTTCTTTTATATTTACGCTGATGAATCTGATAAGGTACTTTGATTGGATCATTAGGATTTCTTGACAGTTTTTCCTCTGCATTCTGTACAATAATCGCACACATCACTTTTAGGTGACCTCATACCAAATTCATGGCCAAACTTAGATTTGAAACACTTAAAGTAGTGGGGGTAGCTCATTTTCAAGTTTTCATTTGTTTTCAGACCTATAAAAACTCTTGAAACAATGTGTAAAGAGTTTTAATATTGAGCTCCGGGTTGTCAAAGTACTTTAGAGAGGTTTTTATTGCCACTATAATGGCTTAGGCTATTATGGAATTGATTCAAGGTGTGTCTTCATCAAATCAAAAACATTATGTTTCAATTTGTGTGGTCGATTAGTGTGATGACCTCTCCGTTCTGTAAAGTCCTGATCATTTAACACTTTTTGTTGGATTACTCTTATTCTTTTAGGACTTATTTGTAAAAGTTTTCTTAAGAAACCTTGACAGACTGATACCTTAAAACCACCAACGTTGATACTATAGGCCCAAATATTAATTCGGGCTTTTTTTGGGTTGAATGGTCTGAGTTTGTTGATCAATCTTTTCTATACATTTAGAAATAAATGAGTCTTGCAACTCTTTACCTTGGTTGTAGAATGATGAAAATAATTCGTTCTGATGTTCTGCAGTAAAACTTTCAAAACATTTCTTACTACAACACTCGGTAACATAAAAAAACTTACAGTCTTTCCAGACCTGCCGACATACTCTTTGCCTTTAAATCGTTTCACTTTTAGCACTTTCACGTTTCAAATTTGTATTGTTACTGTATAGTTTTACGTTTGCGTTTAACTTTCGGCTGATCCATTGCACTTAATAGCTTCTAGTTTTTAAAAAGGATTTAACTTATGAACAATGAACATAACCTCAATAATTCAACAAGCTGAAAATAGAAACAGCACTGATGTTAGATGTCATTGTTTTTGGATTTTGTCAGCTGCACAGCTGCAAAAAAAATTCTCTCAGAAACCAAAGAATAGAGATTTTTTTTTTCAAACTTTCAGGGCACATTCTAAACAACATGGCGGATCCAATAAAGCAATTGCCGGAAAAAAGGGCACATACACCTATATGCCCTTTGTCCGGCATTGTCCACAATTATTGATTCAAATATGTATAAACCATATACTGTCAGAATTCCAAGTTCAGAAAAAATATGTTTAACAGAATCTGTATATCTTAAATTTTTCATTATTCTCAAAGATTTTTTTTGTAGGACCAAAAGCCTATCTAAATTACTTATTGTTGTTGCTCCATAAATGCTTATTCTGTAAGCTAAATGTGGAATGGATCAAAGAGAAATATATTAATTTAAGTGTATGTAAATTACTAATTTTTAAGGTCTTCACACATTCAATTTCACTTAATCCTACTAGGCCTAGTATTTATTAATAGTCATGAAATAGTATAGGAGAGTTAGATATTACTTTAAAATCATATGATATCAACTGTTGTAGTGTATTTTTGGGCATATTATGAAAATACTGTAATTGAATCGTTATATGCAACAATTTGTTAATTCAGTTATTTTAATAACTCATTTATCTATACAGAACATAAACAAAATGGATTTTGAGATCTGTGCCATGTGCTACAACATACTTTATATTTATTGCTTTACCTTTAGGATATTTTACAAATAATATAGGAGAGTTAGATATTACTTTAAAATCTTATGATATCAACTGTCGTAGTGTATTTTTGGGCCTATTATGAAAATACTGTAATTGAATCGTTATATGCAACAATTTGTTAATTCAGTTATTTTAATAACTCATTTATCTATACAGAACATAAACAAAATGGATTTTGAGATCTGTGCCATGTGCTACAACATACTTTATATTTATTGCTTTACCTTTAGGATATTTTACAAATAATATAGGAGAGTTAGATATTACTTTAAAATCTTATGATATGAACTGTCATAGTGTATTTTTGGGCCTATTATGAAAATACTGTAATTGAATCGTTATATGCAACAATTTGTTAATTCAGTTATTTTAATAACTCATTTATTTAAACAGAATATAAACAAAATGGATTTTGAGATCTGTGCCATGTGCTACAACATACTTTATATTTATTGCTTTACCTTTAGGATATTTTACAAATAATATAGGAGAGTTAGATATTACTTTAAAATCATATGATATGAACTGTCATAGTGTATTTTTTGGGCCTATTATGAAAATACTGTAATTGAATCGTTATATGCAACAATTTGTTAATTCAGTTATTTTAATAACTCATTTATCTATACAGAACATAAACAAAAGGGGTCCAAGATATCCCCCATATATGCTACACCATCCTTTGTACCTATAGCTCTAATTGTAAGATCTTCAATTTTAATTACTACGATTTTGAATATGTACACCTACTACTTCATGGTTATATTCAAATAATACTCTCATTGCATATTTTCTCAGTATTGTAAATGTGCACTGTTTGCAACATGTATTTCTATTCAAGCTTTGTAACAAAACAGTTGCAGAGCAGCACAGTTAGATCATCTTCAAAGCCTCATAGATACAAGTAATCTACAATACCACAAAAAGTAACGTATGAATATGTGAATTCTTTTGTGAATTTTTATGGTTTTAATTTGAAATATTTTTTATATTATCAACATTATGAACATGAAAATATAAAGTTGGAGTATGTGATACATTTGTCTCTTGGCAATTATCAAGCACTCTACACCTTGAACTGATAATATTTGTCCTTGGTATTCACAGGGCTGTTAAAGGTAGACTGCAGGAAAGAGGTTAACAGAAATTGAGTAGGTAATATGAATAACTTATAGTGCTAAGTAACTGTCTAATCAGTTAATTGCCAATCCAATTTTAGGTAATTAGCAGTCAAACTCTCAACTATTTATCTAGAATATTTTAATTTTGAATACCCAAATTCACTGTATGCATGCCTTTGTATGTCTTCACCAGAAAGACAACTAGTAATTTAGACAATCTAGTCTTCTTTTCATTACAGTGTTCTGTTAAAGAAAAATTTAAGAATGAACATAGATGAAGCCTGTATTATTTTAAAGGTATCAATGAGAGATGATTTGAAGAAAAGTTCTAAGAAAAATACAATAAGTTTGAAGTTAGTGAATGGTGGAGTTCAAGGAAGCTTTAAAAGTAAGTGTAGCTCAAGTTTCATTTTAAAGGTTTTAATGATAGATTTTTTATGACTCTGTCAAATATGCCAGGTCAAGTTTTTTGTGCTATTTTTATGGAAAATGAGTATATTCCTAATAATGCCTGTAGCTTACAAGCATACTATGGCTGTTTATATTGTACTCGATTCAATTACCAGTCAGCAATACAACAATCAATGGAGAGGTAACAAGAATCTAAATTACTGTTGCTGAGTACATTTGAGGTAAAGTGAATAGTGAATAGCATTGCCAGTTTGAAGAAATCGGTGAGGCCACTGGCTGATGGCACAGGTCCAAGTAAAGTTCCCCTTCGAGGTGTGTTGCCAAGATTCCTGAGAGCAGAGATGTGTCTGTAGTATAGCAGTCATCCACTAGTTTACTTCACCATGTCCCAGTGTTTGACTTAGTGATTGTGTTTCAGAGCTATCATGGCAGCGGAATCACAGCCGGTGCTAGTTCAAGCTGTTTACTCGTTCAAGGGTAAAAACAACGATGAGGTAAGTCCCTTTTGTTCATATCAGACAGACAGTATGTCAATGTAATGTCATCACTATATACTTTGTGATCTGTAAAGTCAGTCAACATGAAGAAAGGGCATTTATAATGTAAACTTAAATTTAATTGTTTGATTGAGTTGTTTCATAATTTGAACACACACACACACACACACACACATACATATATATATATATATATATATATATATATATATATATATATATATATATATATATATATATATATAGGAAAATGTCTAAAAAGTATACTAAGTGGTTGTTCACTCATACATTCAGTAAGAGTGAATAAGCCACATTTGATAGGTTGAACAGGCGATAAGGCCATTATAAATAACATCTACTTGAAAATATTTGCAAGGGTAGAATATTTTACTTGTAGAATCTATTAACTCTTGCTGGAATCCTGCAGATAGGCTGGATACTAGCTCATTAATGTCATTACACTGTTAACTTTCTTGCTGGGGTGTATCCTGTAGATACACTCTATACTAACTCATTAATGTCATCACACTATTAACTCTCATGCTGTAGAGTATCCTGTAGATACGCTGGATGCACTAGCTCATTAATGTCATCACACTGTTAACTCTCATGCTGTAGAGTATCCTGTAGATACGCTGGATCCATTAGCTCATTAATGTCATCACACTATTAACTCTCATGCTGTAGAGTATCCTGTAGATACGCTGGATGCACTAGCTCATTAATGTCATCACACTATTAACTCTCATGCTGTAGAGTATCCTGTAGATACGCTGGATGCATTAGCTCATTAATGTCATCACACTGTTAACTCTCATGCTGTAGAGTATCATGTAGATACACTCGATACTAGCTCATTAATTTCATTACACTGTTAACTTTCTTGCTGGGGAGTATCCTCTAGATCCACTCTATACTAACTCATTAATGTTATCACACTGTTAACTCTCATGCTGTAGAGTATCATGTAGATACAGTCGATACTAGCTCATTACTGTCATCACAATGTTAACTCTCATGCTGTAGAGTATCCTGTAGATACGCTGTATGCACTAGCTCATTAATGTCATCACACTGTTAACTCTCATGCTGTAGAGTATCCTGTAGATACGCTGGATGCACTAGCTCATTAATGTCATCACACTGTTAACTCTCATACTGTAGAGTATCCTGTAGATACGCTGGATCCATTAGCTCATTAATGTCATGACACTGTTAACTCTCATGCTGTAGAGTATCCTGTAGATACGCTGGATGCATTAGGCCATTAATGTCATCACACTGTTAACTCTCATGCTGTAGAGTATCCTGTAGATACGCTGGATGCACTAGCTCATTAATGTCATCACACTGTTAACTCTCATGCTGTAGAGTATCCTGTAGATACGCTGGATGCACTAGCTCATTAATGTTACCACACTGTCAACTCTCATGCTGTAGAGTATCCTGTATTTACGCTGGATGCACTAGCTCATTAATGTCATCACACTGTCAACTCTCATGCTGTAGAGTATCCTGTATTTACGCTGGATGCACTAGCTCATTAATGTCATCACACTGTTAACTCTCATGCTGTAGAGTATCCTGTAGATACGCTGGATGCACTAGCTCATTAATGTCATCACACTGTTAACTCTCATGCTGTAGAGTATCCTGTAGATACGCTGGATGCATTAGCTCATTAATGTCTTCACACTGTTAACTCTCGTGCTGTAGAGTATCCTGTAGATACGCTGGATGCATTAGCTCATTAATGTCATAACACTGTTAACATTTACCAGACCCAGCTCACTTCACAACAGTTAGATGACAAAAAAACATATTTCTTTCATACTGCAGGGTTTGATAAAGGTTATAGAAAAAGAATTATTCCATTTATTTTTATACATTCTTTAATTAGTAGAGTATAATTTGTAGAATATATAACATATTTTATGAAAAAAACTTTCCCTGTTTTAAAAACTTATGTTTGAACCAAATTTTGGTGTATATACATATTATTAGTTTGTATAGCTGTAGTAGGTAGTTAGAGATTATACAGTCTGAACAAAAATTTATCTACAATATATGTTCTTAAAATTAAAAAAAATATGTTATTGTAATATAGGACGTAAATAAAATACTACCTCCTGCTGCTATTGCTACCTCCTGGCGTACTGTTAACAAAAAATGTGGACAGACATTTTCATCTAATACTTGAGAAGACTTGGAACAAAAAAGGATACAAACCCCTCATTCATTATTTATTACACATTGTTATTATATAACAAAAATTATAACAGGATCAATATAATATACGTTTTGTACTTTTTTACACCAACAAATTACAATTATCAGCATGCAAGTTATAATACAGTCAGTATAAACCACAGTATGTTCCACAGCTATTGGTACAATTACACAGGCTGTGTCTTGACCAATATACAGATAGCACATACAGTATTCACACATCGTATAGCATCGCTTCTGCTCTGTGTATTTTACAGCCTTAGAAAACAATTAAATTTTTCAAGTCGGTATAAGAAAAATGGTTCTTTTGTGAATATTACTTGTGTGTATTTCCTTTCTTAGATGTAATTTAATTAAAAACACTAATGGTGCTTTAGAAAGGTTGTTCCAAACCACTCTTGCATGGTTATTTTTCAACAATACAAAACCTTAATCTGAAGGGTGTCATATTTTTGGGCAGTGAATGAATTAATAATAGTATTACCAGAATACTTCCACTGGGATGGAGCCTTAGATTTTTGATGTCATATCCATAAATCCATAATTTGTTACCTGTTATAACATGTTTCAGTAATTCTGCATCGTCACTGACTTCATTAAGTTACTTCTAAGCAACTTTCATTCAATACTGTTTTTGGTTCAAAATTGAGCAATTTGAATTTTACTGACTCACGTTTTATACCTAAAACATTAAAAAATCATGGCATGAGGCAATTGATATACCATCTTCAGCGACTTCTCTGCTCGTAATACAGCTATCGTTCGTAACAGTTTCTTCCACTTTTTTCACGTTTTCATCGGTTGTTGGTGTACTGGAGTGTCCAGAGCAAACTGAAGTAAAAATTAGATATTACCTTGTCTTTGCTATCTGCTTCTCTAATCATCAAACACTGTTCTAAATTTTAAGTTGAAAACAAATGTTTCTGCCTCTTTCACAAACTTCACTTGAAAGTGTCAACAGCTGTTTAGTTTAAGTTAAATTTGAATTGTAGAAAGTAAATATTCCCATTTTTTCTGAATTAAAAAATATTCCCGGAAACCTTCCTCGGATTTCAAAGAATATTAAAAAAAAAGAATTAGCTGAATTGTTTTAGCCATTCTAGAGTTTAGCACTCAGCAACATATTGTGTAACTTATTTTTATTTATAAGATATTTTAGTTTGATTGTTATAAGTAAATATTTATTGGTATTATTAGGAAGAGAACAACATTCAGGGAATTATAAAATTAATACATATTTTATTTTATTAGAGAGACAGTTGCCATAGTCCAAGACATGAGGCTTTAAATCTGTGTTAGAGATAGCACTGGTTCAAATCTTGCCTGAAATTAGAGCACTCTTTTATCAGCACTGTCCATCTTAAACTGCATAGACTCTATTATCTTATTTGGTATGATCCTCACACAAGTTTGTGACCAACAGACAGACAGACTGGCTCCTACTTTAGTAGCCTAGACATGTCATTTCCTCTCACCAGCCTTACAGTCATATCAGATGTTCCAGAAATCAACTTTATTTCTCAGAATTATTTATTTATTATTTGATCAATCCACTTCATTGTCTATTTTCAGTACGGGAATGGCGTCATACATATTTGAAGCCAATTATAGAGAAATTTCTCATTGTCAATCAGCCATTACAAGCAGACTCATACTAAGTGGTTCAGAGCTCATGTTAAATTGTAGGTTCCTCAGTCTCCAATATCAATGACCTAATAGTTAATCACTTATTTTTAATTGGATCTGTCAACCTAATGGATTTAACAAGGCTACCCATAATTCAGTTCTACTCATCTTTTTTTAAGACTTGGTTGATTAACATTGTCTTCTTGTTACCATTCTCGTTCATATAATGTGAACCTGGTCATTCCCGACTTATTGGTTAAGTTAGGACCTCAGATATTAGTTGATTAGGGTTCTTTTCAAGGGGTTAAAATAGCTTGGTTGGTGAACTATTTTCACCTACCTATAAAATTGATGAAAATGAACACTCATCATCAGTTTATTGTATTTGTAAAATATTAGTAAGACTAATGTTAGGTTGGCACATTTAAAAGTTTTCTGGTTAGAGAATTTTAGTAGAATCTTAGCACCTTATCGTTGTTATTGTGCCTCCAGCAAAGTCCTAAGTTGTAATTTTCCAGCAGAACCCTATCTAGATCAGTCTTTCATACAAAGTAACAAACACAAAGTACTGGGCAACCCTGTTATTTGCCAGATTTAAAAATATCCACAGCACCCATATGATTACTCTCCAACTCTTCCAGGATAACTTGGGGAAATTAGTCGGTGAGATTATTGAGAGGAAATTTTGATCTGATAAAAATGGAGATACCAATAGGCATAATTTGCTACGGACTGTTGCTACAACATCCCACGTACACTTGACAACTACAGTTAGAGAAATTAAGATTGAATATGAGCTACACATTATAAAGCTAGATGTATTCCTTTGGACACGATGGAAACCTGGGAAGTGAAATATTAAGACTTCAATAAGTAAAATAATTTATTTAATACATGTAGTCATAGTCATAGTCATATCATCTTTATTATAATTTCTTTGAGAAATACAATGGTGTCATAGATGCAAATATTAACAATTTTATAGGTATCTTAAGATTAGGTTTTCCAGTTGAGAAACTCTTCAATGGTATAGAATGTCCTCTCCAGTAGCCATTGTCGAGCCTCTTTCTTGAAGTGCCGCTCCTCTGTTATTGCCTTAAGGTGATTTGGCAGCAGGTTGTACAGCTTTGGTCCCGTATTAATCCAAAAATAAAAATTTTATAGACTTGCAGTTTGACAGAAGTTTTAAATATATTATACTGTAGATGCCCTTTTTCGACCATCTACAGGACTGAAGTTTGATCAGATAAAGAAAAGTCAGTTAAAAAGTAAATTACCATTATATAATCCCATGACTAGAAAATACAATACGCCCAATGTTAGCTGAGTTAGCCGCACGTTAGCAAATGCTCTGCCATCAGTGGTGATAAAATATAGAATAAACAAATTAGTAAAAAAATAGAGTATATTTACCATTTTAAAGTAAGTTAGCCATTCTAAGTGGATTGATTGGTTTCATACAAAGCTTGAAAATTTTAGTTAAACCTGCAATGTTATCTTCTTGCAAGCTAAATGGTTACAATTTTTTTAATGTGTTTTGGTGACTAAAATCAGTGATTAAACATAGAATGATCAGAGCATGGTTATCATATGATTGTTCTTTCTAATATACTTTCTTTTACTATATTGTTCACTGTAATACATATTTTTGTAATTTTACTTCAGATTTATTTAACTACTTGCTGTCTATTTGTATTGTATCAGGAATTTTTAGTATAATTTATTCCTTTACAACATTATTGTATTGCCTCTCCTCTTTCTTTGGTGTGGAAATAATCGAATTTGCACCATTAAATTTGATGTAATAATCCAATATTAGATCATATAATTAGACAGAGCTTATCAAGTTTATTGTTAAATTGCTGCTTCTTGATAAGCTTGTATAATATTTTATTGGAGTACATTATTAGTTTAACCCGTAAGAGCTAATTTACTCTACTTACAAAGTTTACTGTAAACTAAATGTGTGTATAATATCTGTTTAGTTTCAACTTGTTTAAATTTTGAACTTGTGCATGAGATGGTTACATTCACCTGTCAGCTAACGGCAACATAACATTAGTCGTGGCTATGTGGGTGACGTCTTGTCTCTGGCCAGCTACCAACATACTTTCTCTCATGTTTCTTCCTTTCATTCAATCCTTCACATCTTTGTACTGCACTACAAACTCAGTGCTTTACACTGTTCAATACTCAGAAATTGCTCATTCATTCATGATATGTACATTTTAATGTTATTATCATTTATATCAGTTGATATCATTTAGAAATTGAAAAATAAATCTAATGTAGCTCTTAAAAATTATAAATTGTTTTCTTCAATAAATTTATTTATAAGACAAAAGAGATGTTTTAATTGAAATTAATAATATATGGATCTCTAATACATATGTTATTTAAGAATTTTTGACACTACATTAAACTTTTCTGAACAATATGGAACATACCATAAGGATCGTATTAGAGTCTAAAAAACTAAGTACAACAAAAACATTTTGTCATATACATGTGAAACTGGGATTAAAATACTACTTTTCTACATAATCACCATACAAATTCAGGCACTTAATCATAGCGGTGCACAAGCTTTGAAGTACACCTGTGTCATAGAATTATGCCACCTGTGGTCTCAGCCACTCAGTGACGCCTACCTGGAAGCTACTCATCATAGTCAAAATGCTATGTTGTTAGCCAGATCTTCATTTTCAGGAACAAGTGTAAATCACTTGGAGCAAGATCATGAGGGGGGATGAGGAAAAGCTTCCGTCTTCAAGAGTTCTTGCATATGGTTTGCCCTGTGAGGTCGAGCATTGTCATGCAGAAGCAAAATTTTGAACGTCAGTTTTCTTTGGGGCTTCCTCTACGAATCAATTTTAAACAATAAAGTCCGTGAAACTTGTCGGAAACATAGAGAACGCTCAATTATTGTGAAACGGCGGTTTTCATGAATCTTTTTGTCAACTTTGGCTACCATATCGTCAGACACAATGTTGGGACGTCCACGCTTCTCTTGATCATGAATGTTTGTTCTGGCACTTTTAAACTGAATGCAGCGCTTCCTGACAGAACATTCAGTCATTATGCTTTCATCAATAAACTTCACACAGTTCCCGATGAATTTCTATTGGAAGTAATTTTGACAACAAAACACACTTCACAAATATGGTGGGATTTTTTATTGCATCACACATTTCAAATTTGAATATAAAAAAATGGGCAGTGCGGGAGATGTTCCCGTTGTGACGGATGGATGTTGACTGAGGTGCCGAGTACAAGCACACAAATTTATATGTGATTGGCGCGCACTTGGCGGCGTCAGGTGGAAATGTCCCTTATTTTCTGAATAGCCCTTGGAGATAACAACAGTTTGTTTTAATTAATGTCTAAAATATATAGAATAAATGTATCTAATATGAATTAAAATTAATCTGTAGTAAAAATATCAAAGACCACTTCTTTTTCTTGGTATTTGAATATTAATAAGATCTTAAACCACATCTGGAACCATAGATGTTTGTCATCATTCATGTCACAAAATATTTGAACACCCGTCCCTCAAGTGAATAAATAATAAACATTTCAAATAAACAAATACAGTAAATATATTATACAAAACCAACTGACATTCAATAGCCAAGAAACCCAATTGAAATATGAGGTATATATTCACGTCAAATTAGAGATTCCAAAATTTATTAAATTAGTAAAGTTAAATAATTGATTGATGATTGAAATAAGGGATTAAAAGTGTATGAAATTGAAAACAATAAATTAGGAAAATTAAAAGTTTTGAATGAATGTTTTATTGAATATTGCAGATTTTTGTTTTGTCAATATTTACTTATTAAAATGGTAAAATTCTTTAATTGAGAAGTGTTTTGATTAATTCATTTAATGTTGCACTAGTATAATCATTATTTCTATTCACAACATAAATATTAAGTACCAAGAAATATTTCGTCAGCTAATCCAATCATGGTTTCCACAAACTTCTGCAATCTGATGATTAGTCACAGAGATCTCCTCTGTCAATAACAGTAAAACTATAAATAGATGCAAACGGGTTAATTATAAGCATGCGTTGTGGGCCAGAAATACCCTTACTGGTCACAGTCGTTGTGTCAATATGAAGGAATCTCAGGTTCTTTCTGTATTTCTACCGCCAGATCAGGAAGTTGGACCCCTTCCCGGGACACAACTTCTGTTTATGACTTGGCTCTAATTGGCATTGGTGATAAACACCACATGCAGTGTTTTTCATTCCAAGTTTAGAATGCGCCATATAGTGGAGAACTTCTCTGTATAATGGGTTTTTAGCTGACTAAAAAATAGTAGTAGTTAATTGCTAGTAATTAAGTTAATTGATAATTAATTCAGTTACTAAATAATAGTAATTGATTTCCTCTGATACTGAATACACTTTACACTCAGATTTGCTTATGACTTGATGTTTGGTGTCTTAAAAAGAGAGAAAATGCTATGTGGGAATCCTAAAACCATAAAACATTGTCAGAATATACACTTTTTGATGAAAATTCATGAAAAAAACAAGGATCAAATTTAAAGCCTTCTTCTATTTTTATAGTTTAGTATAGAATCCTGTTTACCTTCAAGTGGTCTTATTGAAAACTACTAAACTATTTTTCTGAACAATATAGTAATAAAATGTTTCCAATATAGCTGATAATTATTGTTGGATGCATCAAACATCTAATTTATAATTTATATAGCCATTCTTTAGTGATCATCGTGATAGCAGATACAATCCCAAGGCAATCGACTGATGTGCCAAAATAATATTTAATTTGGATTAGAATTAGAATTTTGGATTAGAAATGAGTAAAATTATTTAAAACAAAAATATAAGTCATGTAAGGTGATGCAATCAGTTTTGGGGGTTGAAAGTATTTTCATGTTAAATTCATAGCTTTTAAAGATAATTTCCCTGAATACAGAAAAAGTGATAAACATTCTTTTCATAATTCCACATGAAATTTAAGATGTTTTAAATAGGAAAATTAGGAAATTTTGTAATCAGCCTAAAAAGAATGTATAAAGAAATTTAATGTTCTTAAGAAAAATGTGTAAATGAAAAACAAATATAATTTCTGTAAGTCACTACATGAATAAACACCATCTCTTTCCCTGAAGCTGTAATTCATGTACATACTGTAACGATTTTGAAAGTTTTATCTTCAGTCATTTTTACTTAGGCCTAATTACAAAATTGCCTAATTTCCTACTTTATGGTATAAAGTAGGTAGTAAGAAGTAATGTCTGTAACCACATGTACTGGTAGTGATAAAAATATTTTTATGTACGGTATCGAGGGAAGTTATCTAAATAGCTATCTAAGACTTTAATAAATATTTTCTGAAACCAAAATCAATTGCACCTACTTAAATATTTTCCAACATTTTGTTACTCACATTAAATCAGACTACAAATTGAGTCAACTTAGTTTTTATTAATTGAGAAATGTAGATATATAATGTAAGAATAAATAGTTGTGGAATAATTGTCAGTAAAATTATTTGTTGATTTTATATTTTAATCTTAAGTAAAACTCATACATTATTTTACATTTATTTATCAATAATTATATTTGTATTTTAAGTTCATAATAAAACATATCAAATATGTTATGCAGCTCAAATGATTTAAGATATTTCTGAATATGTGTTTCAGTTATGTTTCAAGAAAGGAGACATAATAACAGTCACCCAGATGGAGGAAGGGGGATGGTGGGAGGGTACTTTCGGTGAGAAAACCGGTTGGTTTCCCTCCAATTATGTGAAAGAATACCGGACTCAAAGTGAGTAACTCTGTGTTGTACTTGACAATGTGTGATTGTATGGTTAGTGTGTGGTGAATGTCAGTTATTCTCCATTAATCTCATTCACCATGACATATCAGGAGTTATGAATTGTTGTAAACCGGACTCAAAGTGAGTAACTCTGTGTTGTACTTGACAATGTGTGATTGTATGGTTAGTGTGTGGTGAATGTCAGTTATTCTCCATTAATCTCATTCACCATGACATATCAGGAGTTATGAATTGTTGTAAACCGGACTCAAAGTGAGTAACTCTGTGTTGTACTTGACAATGTGTGATTGTATGGTTAGTGTGTGGTGAATGTCAGTTATTCTCCATTAATCTCATTCACCATGACATATCAGGAGTTATGAATTGTTGTAAACCGGACTCAAAGTGAGTAACTCTGTGTTGTACTTGACAATGTGTGATTGTATGGTTAGTGTGTGGTGAATGTCAGTTATTCTCCATTAATCTCATTCACCATGACATATCAGGAGTTATGAATTGTTGTAAACCGGACTCAAAGTGAGTAACTCTGTGTTGTACTTGACAATGTGTGATTGTATGATTAGTGTGTGGTGAATGTCAGTTATTCTCCATTAATCTCATTCACCATGACATATCAGGAGTTATGAATTGTTGTAAACCGGACTCAAAGTGAGTAACTCTGTGTTGTACTTGACAATGTGTGATTGTAATGATTAGTGTGTGGTGAATGTCAGTTATTCTCCATTAATCTCATTCACCATGACATATCAGGAGTTATGAATTGTTGTAAACCGGACTCAAAGTGAGTAACTCTGTGTTGTACTTGACAATGTGTGATTGTATGATTAGTTTGTGGTGAATGTCAGTTATTCTCCATTAATCTCATTCACCATGACATATCAGGAGTTATGAATTGTTGTAAACCGGACTCAAAGTGAGTAACTCTGTGTTGTACTTGACAATGTGTGATTGTATGATTAGTTTGTGGTGAATGTCAGTTATTCTCCATTAATCTCATTCACCATGACATATCAGGAGTTATGAATTGTTGTAAACCGGACTCAAAGTGAGTAACTCTGTGTTGTACTTGACAATGTGTGATTGTATGGTTAGTGTGTTGTGAATGTCAGTTATTCTCCATTAATCTCATTCACCATGACATATCAGGAGTTATGAATTGTTGTAAAGTTTACTATATTTACATTTCTAACTAGTTTCTAGCAGAAAAGTGCTTGTAAGCTAAATAACTGGTCACAATTCTTTTGAGTGCTTCCATCTCATTGTTTTTACCAGTTTCTTTTGCTAAACTTTGCAGTGAAAATCAGTTGACTTGGCTATTTAAAGCTTTTTTGTTTACATCGTAGAGATGTTATGTTTCAATTAAGTGACTCGTAAGCAAAACATTGTTGATATAACACAAGATCTGTAACTTCAAAAATAATTAACCCTTTTAACCCCAACATCCGTATAGATGTGGCGTCAACTCCTGACGTCCATATAGTGCGGACATGTACTATGTATTATTTTACTGGTCACCTATTTTACCTAAAGCTTTGACATTCCACAGACTTGTGTAAAAAGATGTATTACATTGAAATATAATTGTTCATAAAGCTTGACTTTATATTTTGTCTGTCTGTGATTGAGAAATTTCAATTTTTCTCAGCTGACTATTCAGTGATTACATCTGTATTTCACTACATTGTGAATTTTCCACTTTGTTTAATGTTATATTAAAACAGTATAAAGTACGTCAGTTAAATATTAAATTATTACTTATTTTATTTTATAGTGAGTAAAAGGAATCGTTTAAAGTTTCTAAAACGCACCAGTTAGTACTTAGTTGCAAGCGGTGTGAATGTAAATAGTGATGATGATTTGAGCTATCTTGACATTTCTGAAAATAGATTCTAGATAAGTAAACATTCTATTAAATGTTTTTTTTTTTATATTTGTAAGTATTTGCAGTAAACAATTGTAATTATTTTATCAGAAATAACTTTGGTTTTTCTTGTTGGGTGTGTACTATGAATTTCAAAGCTTGTGTTTCATTTACTTGCACAAAAATGGCAAAAAGGAAAAAAAACATGTCCTATACAAATTTATGTTACTCACCTTGTAATTAATTGCCTATAATATTTGTTTCATTAGAATAAAAATTAAATTTAAACATAAAATAAATAGTTATTTGTGTACAAGTATGTTTTTAGCTATTAGGTTTTCACCAAAAAACTTGAAATTTTAAAATTTTAATTTATTCTTTATGTATATAAATGTTAAAAAATAAAATATTTTACAGATATTATTTTGTTTTTTTTTCATGTTTTTTAAACTACATATAATAAATAAAAGTAAAATGAATTAGCTTGTTATCTTAAAAATAGTATAGTTATGAGCTTTTTACAAAACACTTACATTTTCTCCAAAAATAGCTTGGAATTTTTGACTAGGACATAAAAAACCATAAATTATTGTTGGCCCTTTTTAGCAGCAATTTTGAAAATCGTAGATAAAAGAATTAAAATATATACTCATAAAACCAAATTCCTCCAGGGTGACAAAAATAGCACTTTAAAGGGCACAAAATAAACTACAATTTAAAATATAACACTCCCATTATTATTATTACTATTCAAACTTTATTCTAAACTGTAGTGCTCATGCTCTGGCCAGACATGTGACCTTATTGTGACAGTTGGATACAGGTAGTTAAATGTCAAACCCGTTACTCATAACATTTTTGTTTAGTGCAGTTTTAATATGATAGAACGATATGTGGAACAGCGATAATGTATCAAATTTTGTCATAAACTTAGGGAATAAAATATGGTATGTTCTCTTATCCCCTGATATGGTATCATGTAATTTCTGGTTGTTTCCTCTCATGGAGCTGATGCCCCTGTAGAGATCCTAATTTGAGACTAGGAATGAAACAATGGTAAACATGATGGCTCAACTGAAGTCTATTCTGATAAAAGTCTTTCAGATTTACTTACAAAGTGGTAGGAATTCTGTAATAATTATTTTGAGTCTCAATGGGATCATTTTTACGGAGATCACTTGTATAACCATGTTCATGATTTAGTGTTGGTTGAGTAATCTGGCATTGCTTTATATATATTTACTTGTGTTTAATGGCAATAAGTGACTATTGACTGTTGACCTTCTATTATTATAGAACGTCTACTTTAGTGTAATGCTGAGAGACCTCAGTACAATAACCTAGAAGTCTTATTGGCACGAGGCCAGCAGTCAAGCAGGTAACTTGATGCAACTAGCTTGACACAGGTAACCTGATTGATAGTGTTCCTCATGTCCGGTTCACATACAACCGCAGGCTGTGGCAGCCTCCTTGTCAATTATAAAAGTTTTTAACATTTTATACACCAGCTGTACTGCAGCCTGATGTTGCACTACTGTTTTGTTACTTGAACTATGGTGGTTGCGTGTAGAACCTTTATCTTTAATTTTAATATGGTAACTTAAGCCTGGAATATTCAAGAAACGGAAATTTCAAGTAGTGCCATTTCCCGGCTCAATTTCTTTTTGTTCAACTCATAATTGACCCACAGGCCAGTGTATAGTGTTTGAAAAGAATGGTTAATTTTTTCTTACCATCAAGGGGCCATTTTAACAAACTGTGCACACCATTTGCACAAACAAATAACAGCGCCACAGCTCGCAGCTAGGTTCTGCCAGTCTGCTTGGGGTAGTACCGTAGACCATTCCGTTTTGCAGTGGTGGAGTGCCAGGTTGTCTACTACTTGTGCAGGTCAACCTGCCAGCTAGATTTACGGGCAGCTTACTTTTCGTTTTAAGACAGTGCTGTCTACACTACAGGTTATCTGCATCAGACTACGTGCATCTAGTTACCTACTTATCTATTGGCCTTGTGCCAACATGGCTTATGTTCAAGGTAGCATTGCAAGTTGTCTGTCAGCAGACAATCTCCGCTCATATTTTGTAGGACAGCAGAAAGACTACCACAGTAAAATCCAGAAGGATCTCATCAACTCCGAGAGATGACATGTCACCGAACATAATCAATGATTTCATCTGTCCCCAGACAGCCTCAGCCCAGTGGCACCTACACCTCTTGACCTTGTTGCACAGCAGAAGGTCTACCGCAGCGTAGTGCTGAAGGACCTCATTGACTCTGAAAGAGCTCATGTAACCGAACTCCAGGGCCTCATGAAGAACTTTCTTCGACCCTTGGAAAATGCAGAAATGTAAGACACCATTTAATGATGTTGCTTACTGGCGGCTATCTTAATTTTAGCCTCACTAGTTTTTATTGATACTTTTATTAATGTCTCAGAAAAAACTCTCAAATTTGTTATACTTGATCTTTTTGTATTAAAAAAGTATACTGTATTGAAAAAACTAAAATCATTTGTATGTATATTAATCTTTAAAATAAGACTTCTTTCATACTTCTGTGACCAAAAATGAGGTTGTAAAATTGTTTGAATTTTAACATTGATTTAATAAGGTAAAACGGTTGTTTTACAATATTTTAAATATTATTAATTATATATTAACATTTCAGATCAATCAGTGAAGAGTTGTCATTGAATCGATTGCTTCTCAGTCAAGGTTTCTTTTGAATAGAGCATATGAATGCTATGTTAAATAAGGGCTATTGAACTTGGATCATTAATACATTCATTGCTACTCCAAAATATATTATACATGTCTTGAAAATAAACAGAAATATGTTTTATCATGTTAGATGAATTCCCATTGCTGATTTCTATTATAAAAGTTAATGTTACCTGTCATCATCATTAGAAAAAGGCACAACTTTTTTGCTTAGTATGCAATAACACAATTGTTGTCATTTCAACATTGGACTCAGTGGGAAAATACAATCTAAAATCAAAAATTCTAAAATCATTGTTTACTTTTGTAAAAAATGTATGAACTTTACTGATGAGTTTGTATGTGAGATAATATTCATATAGGTGTACATACTTTATAAAATTGTAATAACAAGGTTATACATAATCATATTTATTACTCCTACAACTTGGAGGGTTTCAGGGTGTTGTACTGTTATAGAAGTTCTCTGATTCTGAGTTCATCTATTCCACTTACCGTAAACATCACAATCGTGAAAGTTTTTATTTTATTCAGTAACTAGCTGTTACCCGCGGCTTCGCATATTACTTAGTAAAAGCTATTATGGTGGGAGTCCTATAAAAATTTTAAAACGAAAGTAGGCATACATCAGGTAGATATTATTTAAGTTCATGGTAAATAGTATCTGAGTTTAACTTAATCATTATATCATGTTTGGCACGTGTAGGAGCATTTCTGGTTCTAATTAATTGTATACATAACGTCACAGCTGAATCTGCCTTGTCATCCCGATCAAGAAAACACAAATCTCGGATCACACAGGTCTCGGAAACTTACTTCGGTCAAAAAGCGTATATTTCCAGTCCTTGTCACATATTTCAGGTTTAAGATATTTCCAGTACCATAGTAGAGTTTGCCTTGTTGTTCTGACAAAGAAAAAAAAATATACTTACATAGGACCGAGATGCCTACTTCGGTTAAAAAGTGCCTACTTAAGAGCGTTTAAATTCACTTACCTACTATGTCACAGTTTAGCTTACCATATTTCCTTGATCAAAATACTATATACGTTCGATTATCTAGTTCTCGGAAATCTATTTTGGTCAAAATCATGTTGATATAGTTGAGTTTGTCTTGTCCTGATGAAGAAAATACACACATAAGTAGGACTGAAAAGCCTATTACGACCTAGGGGGAAGTCCTACCTACTTCTTATGTACTTTCGGTATAAGAGGGAAATCCTTATTAAGGTATACAATATTCCAAAATAATCGTTATTAAAGTTTTGCGTTACACTTGTTTTTTGGACTGTAGCTGGCTGTCCCTGGGGAAAGAATGAATCGTTAAGGTATGTTAGTATTCATTTCTCTGTTTTTCCATAAGCCATTGTTAAAATGTAATATCATAATGTCAAGGAAGCCCACCAGTTTAAAGTAACTTTTGTGGAAACATTCATAATTTTTAAAATGCTAACATTTACAGCGCCTCACTGCTAAATGTTAAATACAACGCTCTCTGTGAATCCAACTCTACTGCAAAACACAAGAATGAGACTCAGGCAAATACGTGCTGCTGCGTGCCTGGACTCAGATGGGCTGAACCGTAAGCAGTCGCAGAACTGCACAACATCAACACTTTGGACCTCCTATGATGGCAAGAATAAGACTACCAGACGAAACAATAGAAAACTTCTACACAAAATACATTGACTACTATAAACCATTTTTGTTAGGATTTAACAATGAGCTACAACTACCTGACAGACAATCGCACAATGAACCAATACCTGAAAATGACTCAGTTATTAAGGATATCACAGGGGAAATATCAGCCAGAAGTTCTTTTTTAGAATTGAGACAGAGGAAGGAAGGAAAAATGAAGTAAAACAAGAGAGTCGTAATAAAAATCTAAATTGCAAAAAACATGGCAAAATAAAAATAGCACACATCAAAATATAGACGGACCTCAAAAATAAGATTGAAAGACTATCACATTTTCTTTACAATACGAACCCGGATATCCTAATCTTAACAGAACATGGACTAAACAGTGAGAAATTGAACAACAAGAATACCAGAATATAAACTTATTGGGGGATTTACAAGATCCCAGCATAGAAAAGGTGGAGTTGCTATCTTTTCTAGCTACAGACTTAGCAGCCATGTCAGTGTTACATCCATCTCGGACCCTAGCTCTGTAGCTGCTGTGTGAGTCTGTATTAATTAAAAATTAATCTTAAAGAATGCAACCTACACATTATGGGTATTTACAGACCTCCAAACAGCACACTGGAAAATTCAGCTGAGATTATGATAGAAGAATTAAATAAAATTCACAATCCAAGTAACCCAATTGTAATTATGGGAGATGTAAATGTAGACAATTTGACAAACAGTAGTGACAGTATCTATTTAAAAGAGGCTTTGGAGGGATACAATTTAAAAAGATTAAAACTACCCCTACACGGACTACATACCACAGTCAGACATCTATAGACTTTATTTGTACTAATCTATGTGAGGATGAAATATCACATAGAGTTTTTTAAAACAGGGCTATCAGACCATACAGCACAGATGAGTATTGTCCAGATGGAAACACAGAATGATCAATCACAGAGTACAAGGAGGGTTTTCAGTCAGAGTACAATGAACAAACTAAGAAATATACTGGCTGCTCAAGATTGGGTACAAGTTTATGGGGGCAGCAGACACAGAATCAGCTTTTAATGCATTTCAGTGCTGTGATGAAATTTGCCATTGACACAGCATGCCCATTGAAAACAATAAAGAAACACCATAAAACGCATATGGAACTCTGACTGTGATACACTTAAAAGAATATACCTTGAAGCACTTAATAAAGAAATAATTACAGGCAATCCCGAAGACAAAAGAGAAACTACTGCGATCAGAAAAAGGGCATATGACCTAAAGCTAAAGGAGCTAAGAAAGGAAAACAATTCGGAACTTGTAAATAAAGCTGACAATAAGCCTAAAGCTCTATGGAAAGTAATTAACTCTGAGAGAAAAGACAAAGTGACCACCTCCCTCCCAGATAGCATAAGTGTAGAAGGAGAGATATACAGTACACCTGACAGTATGCCAACTCTCTAAATAATTTTTTTTCCACAATAGCAGAGAAAACACTTTATCATAATAAGAACCAACATGGAAACACTGTAGAATCTGACACGCAGCACCCATTTGACCAAAAACTGCAGTTCTCTAAACGCCACTGAAGAAGAAGTAAGAAACATTATTAATACAAATGAAACCAAAAACTTTAGCTGGAGAAGATGAAGTAACTTCTATAGTCATTAAATTCTGTAAAAACGAATTATAGCACCCCTCACAACACTAATCAACAAATCCCTAAATGAAGGCATCTTCCCAAGCTGTCTAAAAGTGGCCAAGGTCTACCCTAAGCATAAAAGCGGCAAAACTACTGAAGCAGTCAACTACCGGCCTATATCACTGACATCAAATTTCTCAAAAAATCTTAGAACGAGTGGTACTTGGCAGACTTAAACAGCATCTCCAACAGCATGACCTTCTGACTACTAGACAACATGGATTCATAAAGAACAGGTCAACAACAACAGCGGTAGCACAACTTGTTGAAAAGCATTATTGATAAACTGGAACATGGCCAAATAGCAACCAGCATACTGCTTGATTTCAGTAAAGCATTCGACTGCATTGATCATAAACTTATTTTAGAAAAACTTAATATCCTTGGTATATACAGGAAAAGAAGCAAAATGGTTTAAAAGCTACCTGAGTGACAGGAAACAACTAGTAGAGCTCACCTGTAAGGTAAACAACAAAATACAGAGAGTAAAAATCTGAAGCTTTATCAATGTGCAGAGGCGTTCCTCAGGGATCTGTTACTTGGACCAGTGCTTTACATACTTCTAGCTAATGACTTCCCAAAATACCTAGAGGAATATTGTGAAGCAGTGATGTTTGCTGATGACACTGCCCTAATTATCGCCAACAAAAAAAAATGGAAGACCTTGAAGTAAGCAGTTATATTGCTTTCAATATGGCAAAAACAGTACTGCTACAAAAATGACCTAGTGCTTAATGAGACAAAAACTAATCAACTCATATTCACAACAGTTTTCAAATAATTATTGTGGACTAACCAGAACTAGAAACTGTGTCATCAAATAAGTACTTAGGCATCATATTGGATAACACCCTTTCCTGGACCTTACATGGGGACCATCTATGTCAAAAACTAAACTGCGGGCTATATGCTGTGCGAAGACTAGTGCAGATAAGTGACAAAGAAACAGCGCTGACTGCCCTATTACTCGTTGTTTGAAGCACACCTAAGATATGGGCTCGTAGTATGGGGAGGCACAAGCGCAACAAATCTGCAAAGGTGTTAGTAATACAAAAAAGAGCAATACGAACATTAAAAGGACTAAAACCACAAGACTCCTGCAGGGAAGCTTTTAAGATTTCAAGATTTTGACAATAACCTCACTATACATACGTGAAGTTACAATATATGCGTTAAGATCAGACCAAGCCAGATTGGTGGATCAACATAACTACAACACCCGAAACAGACACAACTTTCAACTACAGGCACATCGACTCAGCGTGTATGAAAAGAAGCCTTCTTATCGAGGTGCTGCCTTCTTTAACCGGCTACCAAAAGACCTACAGAAACTACAGGATAAACAGTTCAAGAAAGCACTCTCAGACTGGCTCTTAGACCGATCCATATACACCATACAGGAGTTTCAGGACTGGAGGAGTCTATAGAAACTGAAACTACTCTCATTATTATTGTTATGACGCAACACTGTACTCAATGTATATGTGAATAAAGATGGATTTGATTTGATTTGACTTTGTTCATTAAGGTTAGTTTTATAACAGTATTTAATGCATTAGATGGTTTTAATTCGTCACTGGCGCAATCTGGAGTAAAATTTATAAATTAATGTTTTATTTACTATCTGCATTACACTACCTATCAAGCACTGTTTACTTATTAATGATAAAATTTAAATGAACAGATGTTTCAGAAAGTTTGTCGAACTATAGCTGTCAACAGTTGTTTAATGCCAGTTTAATTTGAATTATGAAACGTAAAAACTACAAGTTTTTTTGGATTCCAAAATATCCCAGGTAACTTTTTTTATAAAAACCTTCCTCGGATTTCAATGGACATTTTACAAAAAGAATTAACCGAATTGGCTACTAAAAGGCATCATCAGCAGTGAACATGTTTGAATATTAGTTTATCATGTAGCTTCAGAGTCCTTATACTCACTGTATGTTTATGCTATTCAGCTAATCCCATAATTCAAGATTAGTAAAAAGTTATAATTACAAGATTTCAGATATTTGACAGTGGTATATGTAACAAAATTGAAACACTACATTACAGGGACTGATATTTGTCCTCTTCTTTCCTTAAAACATAAAACGAAGTTAACCATGCACGTTAATTAGCAAATCAACAAAATATGGCAATGGAAATGCCAAAAAACCTTCACTGTAGTGTAGGTGTAAGGCTGCGACTCTAAACGAGAGGTCATGGGTTTGTCTCCAGGGGAGTTACATTAAAAATACTATTGTGGAGGTCAATTAAAAACATTTAGCAAATTAGTTGGGATAATTTTCTCTCAAAAACATATGTTACAACTAATTAAAGTGGCACAGGAGTATAACAAATTTCCATAGAAAAAGTTATACTTTACACCTTTCCATTCAAGTTTAATCTTGTCACGTCCAACAAAACAGGATAATTACCAGTTCTGGGAACATTTATGAGAAGGTTCTTGATACAAGTTTTTGAAACATACAACAGTGGCAAATGTCTGAATTACCAATATTAAATATACCTTTCCCACCAACTGATAAAATTGTATGTTATATAGTATGAAGACCAGCGAGTACCAGCAGCTGATCGGCAACCTGCCGGAAGTGGTGGAGGTGCACGAAACTCTGTTGGCATCACTGGAGGAGATAGCAAACAAGGCAGCGGCCGAGCAGAGAGTTGGCAACCTGTTCCTGACCACTGCTCCCAGACTGAAGCAGGTCCACATGACCTATTGTTCCTCACATCCACGTGCCGTCTGCATACTTGACAGATACAAGTAGGTTTTTATGTCTACTTTTTTTAGTTTTCTTTTATAACGTGGTTGGCAGATAGTGCAACCCCAGCGGCCGAGCAGAGAGTTGGCAACCTGTTCCTGACCACTGCTCCCAGACTGAAGCAGGTCCACATGACCTATTGTTCCTCACATCCACGTGCCGTCTGCATACTTGACAGATACAAGTAGGTTTTTATGTCTACTTTTTTTAGTTTTCTTTTATAACGTGGTTGGCAGATAGTGCAACCCCAAGACAGTTGAGTTATTACTTGATTTACAAAATTGGAGAACCTTTATTCAACTCTTAATAACTGTGCTCTTTAACTAATACTAACAACTCCTTCAGGGGTTATCTATCAATTCCAGTTTTTTTTAGATGTAATTAAAAACAATTTTTATTGTTTGTGTGAGGTTTTTTTTGACAATGGAAGGATTGTGAAGGAAACAGGATTTTTCCAGATATTTGCCATCTGTCAGTGATACAAAAAGTCAGTAACACTACGTTTCGAGATGTACAATCTGATCCCTTCTTCAGGTAAATAACTAACTTAACACATAATTTACAACACAAACTAGGTTAAAATAAACAAATCATACCAGAGCGTTGTGACACGCTTCAGTCAGGAATTACAACCACCATATTGTATGCAAATTCACTAACTCTAAACATGCACTTAATATAAACAAAACACCACACTAATTATTAAAACTACCTACAGAATACAGGTCCCAATAGGTCTGCATTCGCCGTCCAACCATCTATGAATGGCTAGAGACCAATAGGAAAATTTAGTTTTGTATTTCTATGATACAAAAATTACATTTCATTTTATACATGAATTTTACTTCACTTCCAAGGCTCTTAGTGGTGTTTGGGTCGAATTAAATGTTAGTTAAAATCATTGTATGGTATTTGGGGAGATAGTTGCCCTATTGATTCAATTGACCTTGGATTTTTGTTGATCAGAGTATTAATAAATTGGTCAGAGTTTAGTTAATCAGGCGAATAACGTTAATCATGTGGTTAAGTTGACATGTGGGTCAGCTGACCAAGGTGTTAAATTCATTACATGAGTTCTGGTGGGTTTAATTTGACCATAATAACAAGTAGTCAAATTGGTCAGAAGAACAATTTGATGAGGTGTCTTCAGGAATTCCCACTGGAAGTAAACGGCTTACTTTAAAATTTCCTACCAACACACATACTAAAACATGTAACAACAACACCAAAGTTCCTGATGTAACAACACAAAAGTTTATTTTTCAACCAATTTTTTTTCAAAATATGCACAAATTGTATGTATAACAATACTAGATCTAAAGAACTAACAAGAATACAGTACCAAACCTATTTTCAGAATGCCAGGTAAAAATGCCTAGCCTTTAAAAAAATTCCAGAGCCATTTTCAGCAATTTGCTTACAGTGCAAAATGCTTAAAAAATAATAAAAGCATTTTTTGCATGGATAGTTATAAAATGTCATAACTTTTATATCTAATAGCAGATATTTATAATTCTTTTATACAATTTTGAAAAATATGTATTTTAACATTTTATATAAAAAAACCTTTCAAAATTATGATAAAATAAAAAATAAAACCGAAATCATACTTCAAATATGTTAAATTTTCAGGGCTACACACGCTTCAGAGACATGCTAAAAGTGGCATGAGCACTCAATAGGTTAACAGAAAGCAAATTTGTTCTATTGTGAATTTATATACGAGGTCTGTTTAAAAAGTATCCGACCAGTACGCGGCCACAGCGTAACCGACCGGCTCGAACCTGTTATTTGTCGGGAGGGGTGAGCCTACTCCTTCCCATATTAGGCATTGAATACAATCCGGTCACTCAGTGAGTCACAGCGCTCTGTTCCTTACAGTACTGCCGTGTGTGTGCGTCAATATGACTGAACGTGTTGAGCAGCGCATTTGCATTAAAATTTGCCAAAAACTTGGCCATTCAGCATCAGAGACGATTACTATGATACGGAAAGTTTATGGTGACGTGTCTATGGGCGATACACAAATAAAAGAGTGGTTTAGGCGGTTTAAAAATGGACACATATCAGTGGAGAGTGATGACCGATCTGGCAGGCCTTCAACGGCCAGAAACGCTGAAAATGTTGAACGTGTTCGTGGAGCAATTAATGAAAACCGTCGATTGACTGTCCGAGAGCTGGAAGAAGATTTAGGAATACCAAAATCGTCAGTTTGTAACATTTTACACAAAGATTTTAAAATGAACAATGTTTCGGCAAAATTTGTTCCTCGGCTGTTGACAGAAGACCAAAAGAACTGTCGACTTGAAATCGCACAGGACAATCTGGATTTGATAAAAGGTGACCCAGGGCTATTTAAAAAAGTTGTTACTGGTGATTAGTCATGGGTTTATGGCTACGAACCTGAAACAAAGGCTCAATCTTATCTTCACAGTGGAAAACTCGCGAAGAGCAACGGCTGACAAAGTCGAAGCAATGTCAAGACAATGCTGACAGTTGTTTTTGACCAGGACGGCGTTGTTCATCACGAATATGCTCCAAGAGGCCAGACAGTGAATAAGGAGTATTATCTTGAGGTCCTAAGGCGGCTACGAGATGCAGTGCGAAGGAAATGACCTGAACTGTGGACAAGCTGTGACTGGATCCTGCACCACGACAACACGCCAGCTCATTCCTCAAATCTTATTCAGCGTTTTTTGGTCAAACACCACATCAACCAACTACGACAGCCTCCATACAGTCCTGACATAGCTCCTTGTGACTTCTGGCTATTTCCGAAATTAAAAATTCCTTTGAAAGGAAAAAGATTTGACGATGTTGAACAAATACAACAAAATGCGATGAAGGACCTGTTAGCCATTCCACAAAATGAATTTAAGGAGTGTTTCCAGAAGTGGGAGGAGTGTTGGAATAAGGTAGTTGCTTGTGGAGGGGAGTACTTTGAAGGGGACCAGATAGCCGTTGCCGCCGAGTAACGTCAGTTCATGCCAGATGTCAAGGTTGGATACTTTTTGGACACACCTCGTAAAACACCTAAATAATATAAAATTATACATTTTTAGCACATGTTTTTAACAACTGGTAATTATTTGACATTTTACCTTCCCAGGTTAGTGGGTTGCTATCAGTGTGACCATAATCATTTAATGAGAATTAAAAAAATAAGTAGATCATTTAGATCAATATGCTTTTGCTAATGTTGCAAAATTTCTTTTTAACATAATAATGTAGATAAAAGGAAGAAGCCTATCTTTTTTTATTCTTATTCTGCTTGTCCCCATAGACCACTGCTCTGGGCAAGGAGTTTTATCAAACCAAATAGAGAGAAAAGTCAAGTGGACAATACAAGGTGAATGTCAGATGGGTAAATGTGCTATGGTCACAAACAGGATTTGGACTTGTAAGTCAATTAAAGTTTTAAACACTAAAAAGCATACAGACATTATGTATATAATTATATACATATTTATCAAACACTTTTCGAGGCTACATCTCTAATACAGACATTGGCTGTCTCAATAAATTGGACTTACCTGATATATAACTCATCCATCTACAATGGGGATTTATCCAGTTTTTTAAACATAAGGTAAATTACAAGTATTGTGTCTCTAAATATATTGCTAGTTTGTTTATTCTTTAGTGGCTGTGATGATGCTAAAGAATGAAGAATTAAGTCAATTAAAATTTAAATTTTCATCGCTTTATGCAAGGGCTATTCAGAAAGTGTGGCACGTCCACCTGATGCCGCCAGATGTGTATCAGTCGCGTATATATTGATGTACTCGTGCTCGGCATCTCAGTCAGCGTCCACCCGTGACAGAGAACATCTCCGTGCTATCCGTTTGTATATTTATATATATATATATATTCAAATTTGAAATATGTGCTGCAATCGAAAATCCAGTCAGTTGTGAAGTGTGGTCTGTAATTCGTTTTTTGTTGGCATAAAATTTCCAATAGAAATTCATCCAGAACTTGTGTGAAGTGTACAGGAACAACGTAAAGACTGAAAATTCTCAGAGGTGCATTCAGTTTAAAATGGCAGAACAAACATTCATGATCAAGAAAAGAGTGGACGTTCGAGCATTGTAACTGACAATATGGTTGCCAAATTTGACGAAAAGATTTGTGAAAACCACTGTTTCACAATAACTGAGCTTTCTTTATGTTTGCCCCAAGTTTCACAGACTTTATTGTTTAAAATTGTTTAACAGAAACTAGGCTGCTACAAATTTCGTGCGAGATGGGTGTCAAAAATGCTTACTGGTCACCATGAAGTACAACAAATTGGGGCAACTTTGATGTTTTGGGTGCCTACCACAGTCATGGTAATGCACTACTGAATCGAATCATAACAGGAGGCGAAACCTAGGTGAACTATGTGAATGTGAGTTAAAATTACAGTCAATGGAGTGGGGACCCACAAATTCCACTGCAAAACCAAATTGTATGCAAATTTGTCGGCAAGGAAGATCATAGTAAAAATGTTCTGGGACAGGCAAGGTGTTCTTCTTATTGATTTTTCGAGCGTGGTGCAACAATAAACTCTGAGCTGTATTGCCAAACATTACAAAACCTCCTTTTTCCTCATCCCCCCTATAGTCCTGATCTTGCAAGTGATTTTCACTTGTTCCCAATAATGAAGACCTGGCTATCAACACAGTGTTCTGACAACGATGAGGAGCTCCAGATACATGACACTGAGTGGCTGAGATCACAAGTGGCAGACAACGATGAGGAGCTCCAGATACATGACACTGAGTGGCTGAGATCACAAGTGGCAGACAACGATCTCCAGATGACACTGAGTGGCTGAGATCACAAGTGGCAGACAACGATGAGGAGCTCCAGATACATGACACTGAGTGGCTGAGATCACAAGTGGCAGACAACGATGAGGAGCTCCAGATACATGACACTGAGTGGCTGAGATCACAAGTGGCAGACAACGATGAGGAGCTCCAGATACATGACACTGAGTGGCTGAGATCACAAGTGGCAGACAACGATGAGGAGCTCCAGATACATGACACTGAGTGGCTGAGATCACAAGTGGCAGACAACGATGAGGAGCTCCAGATACATGACACTGAGTGGCTGAGATCACAAGTGGCAGACAACGATGAGGAGCTCCAGATACATGACACTGAGTGGCTGAGATCACAAGTGGCAGACAACGATGAGGAGCTCCAGATACATGACACTGAGTGGCTGAGATCACAAGTGGCACAATACTATGAGACAGGAATTTCAAAGCTTATTCACCAATATGATAAGTGCCTGCATTTGTGTGGTGTTAATGTAGAAGTGTAGTGTTTTAATCCCTCTTTCACATGTAATAATAAAATGTTTTTCTTGCACTTGGTTTTTTTTTATTCCAAAACATTCTTAATTTCTGAATAGCCCTTATAGTAATGATTATTTAGTTACTCATCAGGTAGCCATCTTAATGAAATATATTCCTTTTTTGGTTATGAGGAAGAAAATTAACTTATTAATAAAAAAAGCATCTAAAGTTTTATTAGTGTATATTTATTTCAGTTTATTAACATTTTGGATTGTTGAGATCCAAACTTCAAAATACTTTTTATTTTAGTAATTTGATGCAATGTCTTAGGCAGGAGTTAAGTACCTTGATGGAGGCTAACGGAGCAGCCAGTCCAGGGCTTCTGGTGTTGACGACAGGGCTCAGCAAGCCATTTCGCCGACTGGACAAGTATGCTGGAATGCTCACAGAGATGGAACGCCACGTGGAGGAGGCTCACATTGACCGCGGGGACACCCAGAGGTCTGTCAGTGTCTACAAGGATATTGCTGTGAGTTGTCCCTAGATACATTATCTATTTCCTACCAGTAAACTAAATTAGTCATTACAAAGTTAAATATAGCCATACACACTTTTTTAAGTATTTGCTATAATATGAAAAATGTGTTGACAGTCTGCTTGCTGCGTGATGAGGCGACAGAAAGAGATGGAGCTAGAAGTGGTGAGTGGAGGCGTGCGGGGATGGGAGGGTGAGGACCTGACCCACCTAGGCGATATTCTGCACATGGGCTCAGTAGCAGTGGGGCCAGACCATAGAGATCGCTACTTGGTCCTGTTTCCCACAACCCTGCTAATGTTGAGCGTTAGTCAGCGTATGAGTGCATTTATCTATGAGGTAAGTTCTGCATTAGGATTTGGTTGGTATTAGGTCATACTCCCCACTTTCCTGCTCATGCTGAAAATCAACCACATTATGAATGTCTTTATCTATGAGGTAAGTTCTGCACATGGGCTCGGTAGCAGTGGAACCAGACCCCATTTAGATCACTACTTGGTCCTGTTTCCCACAACCCTGCTCATGCTGAGCATCAAACAGATTATGAGTGTCTTTATCTATGAGGTAAGTTCTGCACATGGGCTCGGTAGCAGTGGAGCCAGACCCCATTTATATCACTACTTGGTCCTGTTTCCCACAACCCTGCTCATGCTGAGCATCAAACAGATTATGAGTGTCTTTATCCGTGAGGTAAGTTCTGCACATGGGCTCGGTAGCATTGGAACCAGACCCCATTTATATCGCTACTTGGTCCTGTTTCCCACAACCCTGCTCATGCTGAGCATCAAACAGATTATGAGTGTCTTTATCTATGAGGTTAGTTCTGCACATGGGCTCGGTATTAGGTCATGTTCCTCACTTTCCTGCTTATACCGAGCATCAACCAGACCATGAGTGTTTTTAACTGTGAGGTAAGTTCTGCATGTGGGGTAGTCTCACTTAATCATATGTACAAGAGTTGTTTATAAGTGTGTGATGAAATTAAATTGAGAGTACACATTAACCATTTGGCTAATAGTATGCCACAAACTGTAATGTCTATTGTTCTGCAGAATCTGCTACATCACTAAAACAATATTTTCTGTGTAGTTTCTTGAGTTTTAACCCTCCAAGCGTCCACTCTAACACCTCTTGGCGTCACAGCCATTTTCTACCATTTGTAAGGGTTTTTTTTAAATATACAGCTGTCATATTTACTAACAAAACCATGCATTGTTATATATCATTTTATTCACAAATGAATAGAGATTACATAAAAATTAAATGTAATAACCTTACCTTGCATTTTATAAACTTTTTTTCCTTGAAAATGGAAAAAAAAATTTTTGTTTGAAAACTTTGCACCCCCCCTAGAAAACACACAAACAAAAAGTTCAAAAATCCAAAATAGCCATTTTGTCCAGAATTTAGTCTTCTGTTAGAAAATATAAACACTTAGATCATTATATATAGTTTTAGAATAATTACAACTAAAAAACGAAACTATGTACACTCTTGGAAAAGACTGATATTGCTCAGTCAGAGGAACTGCTACTGGTTTCCCGTCGCCTTCTCTTTTTTCCACCCCTCATAGGCCTCCAAAAGTGTTTTTGTAAGTGGTAGCACTTGGGATGCACACCACAGTTGCATCCTGGACACCAGAAGGTGGATCTTCCTTTATCGCAAACAACACACTTCCTCATTTGGACCCCAGGAAGACGCTCCAGTCGATGAGGATCAGGTCCAGCGTCACCAGCAGGTCCTACAACCACAGGCTCTTCACTGGCAGCAAGAGTGTCCACGATGCTTACAATAAAATTTCTCCTGTCCATGGGCTTTTCAGCACCCATACAGCAGTTTGTTTAGGGAGTATAGAACATAAGCGTTGAAAAGAGCCAAATCAAACAGATTGAAAAATATTTTCTTCCAGTACTTAGTTGTCTGGCGGTTGCAAGTAGTGTGAAACACACACTTATCGCTTACATCCACATCTCCCATATCCTGATTATACTTATGAATGAGAAGTTTCATCCCTTCCAGGCCTTTTTTGCTTCTAATCAGCTGATCCTCTGCATGACATGCAGTTGTCAGAGCAAACACAGGCTTTTTACCAGCTCTCTGCTTGAACCCGACAACCAGCAAATCTCCTTTCCTGAAATATATGGTTTCTCTGGGCTTAGAGTTTTTATTTATGGTACCTGTTAAAAAGGTCTTTCTGTACAACAGAATATTTACTAGTGGAATTTTCGTATAGAACTGGTCTGTAAACAAATGGTAGCCCTTGTCCAAGAGTCCACATTTATCCATAATATTCATCACAACTCTCTCGGTGAACAAGACTGGTTCATTTATATCATTGCGCTGAACTGCTGGATAGTCAGTTCCACTATAAAGTTCAACACACAATACGTAGTTTGTTGAGCTATCGCAGGCCTCAAATTTTTTGATCCCATATTGTTTATGTTTTTTGTTGGGAAGATACTGGATGAAGGTGCACCTATTCTTCATCCCAATTAGGCTTTCATCGATGCAAACACTTTGGAAAGGTACAAAGTGCCTAGCAAAAGCTAAATTTAGATGGTCAAGAAAGTATCTTACTTTTTGCCAGGGATCATAACCGGGCTGACCTATTTCAATGTTCACTGCTGATGACAGATGCAAAAAACCACTTATTAGAAAATATCTGCTTGATTTCATAACCATGGAAAAAAATGGTGTGCCCTGAGAGGTCCTAACATCCCAAAAGTGCTTCACATTTTTTTTAATAATAATCCCCATATTTATGGTCAATTTCATAAATTTTTTCATCTCAGCTACTGTGACTGGTGACCATTTTGTCCATCTTGAATTTCTCGATAGGGTTCCCTCATTTCGTTTTTTAGCTATTGCTCTGTCAGCATATGCATTAGTTTCTCTAGTTAGTAATTGCCAAAAAAGCTGCAGTTAGAAACAAATTCAAGTACTCAATAGGCCTACTATTACGAGGAGGGCAGTTTTTGATACCAGGATTTCTGACTTGGAACTACAGCCTAATGTCCTTTTCTGGCTCTGGGGGATAAATTCTGAGCCATGGATTCAAATGGCCTGCAGGCCTATCACCGACAACACTACCATTATCAGAAATATCATCTTCATTACCTGGATTTTCTCTGTCAGATGTTTCCAAGTCTTCATAACCGGGAACGTATTCCTCGCCGCTGCCCGATGAAAAATCTGTTAACGAATGGTCAGATGAAATATTTCCCACATCAATGTGGCTTCCATTGCTCTCATCTTCACTAGAAATCACTTCGTCTAATATATTCCGTATAGGACTAGATTGAGAACGTAAATTGTCACTCATTTTCAAAAGATAACCAACTATAAACACGAACTGACCACAACAAAACAACGCCACGGCAACCTGTTGTGCAAGAACAGCTGTCAGTAACACGTCATTGTTTTTCTACAAGCTGTACAGCTCACCAAACATTATAACTGCCTTGAGACAGTACATGGCAGAAAGCTTGTAATCTGCTCTTTACAACGATATACGATACTTGACGTTTGTTGCGATAGAAACGCATCTAGCGGCGTCTTTGTAAACTACTGTGTACCCGTCGATTATTCGATAACTGACACTCCAGCGGTGTACTTCGACATCGAATAATTGACTTCTAACGCTGGGAGGGTTAAATGCTTGCCTAAATGCATGTCCTATCTAGCAGAAAAACAAAAACACTTTCTACATAGTTTCTGATTTGTCTAATGGATAGTATATTTTTCATTTCTTTTTAGTGTTATAATTTCTTGCTGATTCATTGTGGGTTGTCAGATCAGGAAAAGCAATAATCTGATTTGTTTCGTATTTGTTGTTGCATTTGTCTTATTTAGTAAAATAATATTTATAAAATTGGTGGGTGTTACTTTTTTGGATTGGAAGGAATGGTTAGCAATTAAACGTTTGGCATTATTAATTGTATAGTAAATATATATATATATATATATATATATATATATATATATATATATATATATATAGTATAGTATTAATTTTGTGGGAAAAAGCTTAAAATAAATATATCTGAGTTTTTTTATGATTGAAGAAGTTGACCATTATTTTAATAATAATAAAAACAATGAGATGGGGAACACTGTGTCAGTAAGAGCAGTGGATGACCTGGGACATGCAATAGGTGTGCCATGAGTGTTACGTTACACTGTAATATATATTGTAGGAGATAAAGCATTTAAGTTATAAATTAGAAAAAATTATACACTTTATGAAATTAAATTTACATAAGTACACAAATTATCAAAACGTACAAAATAAAGGAAAATCAATATTAATAATTTAATAGTTATTAATATATTAATATATATATATATATATATATATTAATTATTATTAATTATATATATATATATATATATATATATATATATATATAATTAATAATAATTAATATGATTGCAAAGAACAACCCACTAATCAAAGGCATAAATTTACTTTTAGGGGTATTATGATTGCAAAGAACAACCCACTAGTCAAAGAAGAGAAATACTGTAGACTGTTACTCACTTTTACAAGAATAAATAAATGATAATAGAAAGTTGAGAGTACATACATATTAACAGCACTACTGCTGACTGTGTCACTTATTTATGTTTGTAAGAGGTACTATAATAGTATACACGTTTCACAAGTGTTATGTTGTTATGTTATGACACAATACTACTTTATGTTGTTGTTACACAGTACAACAGTATTTTATCAATCAGTTATTAATTATTTTTCTTTTTCAGGGAAAGTTGCCTCTAACTGGCATCAGTATTAATAAGTTAGAAGACACAGAGAGTCACAAAAATGCCTTTGAAATTGCAGGTGAGCTATATGAGTTATAAAAGTCATTGTATTTATGTTCCACATTTCTTGTTAGTCATTTATATCAGAATACACTCTATACATAGGTTAGTGACTTTACAATGCTCACAAAGTCAAATGATATTCATATATCACAAATACAAGAGACAATGCTCACATATTATAATAGATACATAAACATATTCAGTGCTGGCTTCTTGCTATATCACAATACACTCTATACATAGGTTAGTGACTTTGAAATGCCCTCACAGTATTATAATACAAAATGTGGCATACATGAAACATATTCAGTGCTGGCTTCTTGCTATATCAGAATACACTCTATACATAGGTTAGTGACTTTGAAATGCCCTCACAGTATTATAATACAAAATGTGGGCATACATGAAACATATTCAGTGCTGGCTTCTTGCTATATCAGAATACACTCTATACATAGGTTAGTGACTTTGAAATGCCCTCACAGTATTATAATACAAAATGTGGCATACATGAAACATATTCAGTGCTGGCTTCTTGCTATATCAGAATACACTCTATACATAGGTTAGTGACTTTGAAATGCCCTCACAGTATTATAATACAAAATGTGGCATACATGAAACATATTCAGTGCTGGCTTCTTGCTATATCAGAATACACTCTATACATAGGTTAGTGACTTTGAAATGCCCTCACAGTATTATAATACAAAATGTGGCATACATGAAACATATTCAGTGCTGGCTTCTTGCTATATCAGAATACACTCTATACATAGGTTAGTGACTTTGAAATGCCCTCACATTTATACAAAATGTGGCATACATGAAACATATTCAGTGCTGGCTTCTTGCTATATCAGAATACACTCTATACATAGGTTAGTGACTTTGAAATGCCCTCACAGTATTATAATACAAAATGTGGCATACATGAAACATATTCAGTGCTGGCTTCTTGCTATATCAGAATACACTCTATACATAGGTTAGTGACTTTGAAATGCCCTCACAGTATTATAATACAAAATGTGGCATACATGAAACATATTCAGTGCTGGCTTCTTGCTATATCAGAATACACTCTATACATAGGTTAGTGACTTTGAAATGCCCTCACAGTATTATAATACAAAATGTGGCATACATGAAACATATTCAGTGCTGGCTTCTTGCTATATCAGAATACACTCTATACATAGGTTAGTGACTTTGAAATGCCCTCACAGTATTATAATACAAAATGTGGCATACATGAAACATATTCAGTGCTGGCTTCTTGCTATATCAGAATACACTCTATACATAGGTTAGTGACTTTGAAATGCCCTCACAGTATTATAATACAAAATGTGGCATACATGAAACATATTCAGTGCTGGCTTCTTGCTATATCAGAATACACTCTATACATAGGTTAGTGACTTTGAAATGCCCTCACAGTATTATAATACAAAATGTGGCATACATGAAACATATTCAGTGCTGGCTTCTTGCTATATCAGAATACACTCTATACATAGGTTAGTGACTTTGAAATGCCCTCACAGTATTATAATACAAAATGTGGCATACATGAAACATATTCAGTGCTGGCTTCTTGCCATTAGTACTCTTTCCATATGCTGAACACATTTTAAAGTCACCAACAATGTTATATACAATAAAATGGGGTTATAAAAATTATTATTGTCCAGCAGTGTTTTTATTATATTTCGTAGAGGTGGAATCCAGAATTGTCAAATCTGATTCGAAAGCATACATTGATTGTACAACATTTATACTGATTACATTTTGTGACATATTTATTAGAAGGAGTTTTAAGTACAAACGTTCAATGTAACCTAGTTTCCCTGTACTCTACTTGGTTCAGCAATACTCCAATATCTGGACACAATCTTGAAAAATCAGATTGCTGTAGATCTGCAAACTATCTGTCATCCTTGGCTGTCAGTTGTTCTTTTTAATAGAATCTCCGTCTAACAAAGAATATGTGAGCTGAGAGAAGAGATAAATATCTGATGGAGCCAAATACAGAAAATGTGTGTAACAATTTGTTTCCTACTTCATGCAATTTTGCCATAGCAACAACACATCGTGTGTGGCAAGGACATGAATTGTCTTGATGAAAGATGACATTCTTTGCAAACCGGGCTTTTTTAATTTATCTTGTGCTACAGTATTCTCCAGTAATTGTTTTATAAAGGTAAAGATAATTTAGCATTAATTTATTTTGTCCCAGAAAACCATCCTCCTACAGACTTGACTTTACAATTGTAGAGGATGCAAATTAAATCAGACTGAGCAAAATCGGTACTTATATCTTGTTCTTTGCTTCTTTCTTTTTTATGATTTTAAAAGTTATTGAAGATTATTGATTCTTTAAAAAGTTGCATAAAAAAGCATGTACTTACAGGCTGGATATCTGGTACACCCATGTTTAGGGTTAAACTTGTTTTCTATTTAGCATTTGAGTATGAAGGAGCAGAGTCTCTCAGTGTGTTCTAAAATTCTGCATGAATTTCCTTTGCTTTTATACCTCTCAGGATTTTGTTGCTTTTAGTACTTGATCATTGTTTGAATTTTGATATTTTTTGTATACAGAAACAACAGAGCATCCACAACTGAAATCAATACTCAGAACATTGACATGTTGAATTTGTGTTCTGGTAAAAGGATATTGTATTTTTACACAAAATCTCGTTGTGCTAGCCCTGAAATTTGGTCGTGATTATCAGAAGATTTCATTCAAACTTTTCTTATAAATAAGTTTTTAATGGATAGCACAATTTAATTTTAGAAAAAACTCTATTACAGCTATTGAGAGTTTTAATTCTAGTCCTTGCTGAACATAATAATCAGTTATGAGTATTCTTGATACACAATCACTTAGTAATGGTTGCACTTAGCAGGAGATTATATTGACATTTTTCATGAAACGTATTGTCGCATTGACAGTTCTCAACATACTGATCTTGAACCGATTGCTGCATGGCAGTGTAGCCAACATGTTGGAAAAAAATCCTTCTGGACAAGAGCCTCAGCACACTTACTTTCTGGTTTTGCCTTGTATGTTTACAAAATTTGTACAAGCGCTTATTTTTAATTTATAGGGAATTGACAAAAAACCCTATAATATACTGGGTGAGTTTTTTAAAGTGATCCAATAGCTAACTTTTTAATTACACGACTTAGCACCCCACTTTAAATTTGGATCTTGCTCAATTTTAAGTTTCACTCAGTAATACACTTTCAAATTTTTTGAAGATGGCCGCCATTTTCCAATATGGTGGCCAACTTTAAAATCTTTTATGGAACACCCTGTATTTTATGTTGTTTTTAAATTCTTCTCTAAAAAATAAGACATTTTTGCTATTGAGAGTTTTTTAATATCTCTAATAGTTCAGGAGCTACGTGGACTGGAAGTTTTAGGTAGTGTGGCCTCCTCGATCACCTGACCTTTCTCTTCTGGATTTTTTCTGTGGGGAGCCATAAAGGATAAGGTGTACCGCACGCCCCCTACAACTCTCGAAGACATGAATGAAAGGATACGCAACGAATGTAGCTCAGTTGGCGAAGACTTTTTAATCAGGGTACAAATAGTGCATGTGCAACGACTCAGAAAGTGAATTGAGACAGAAGGGCGGCACTTCGAACATTTCATTTAAATTTGTAAAGTTATTAAGCTATTAAAACTGGTCCTTTGTTTTGGTATTGCTATTACAATAATAATTTTTTATATAATTTTTAAATGTGTTCAATAAAATATGTATTCTTTTAATGTGTTCGTTTAACTGTGATCTATCTAAGTCGCTGGTTTTGAAATTTTTTTTATCTCAAATCTTTTTTTACTAAACATTTAGTAGAAAATTTAAATGAATATCAAATCAAAATGATTAATGCTCAGCATAAAATATGTCTAATATCAAAACACATACAAACTACACACATAACAAAACACTAACAACACATAAAACTAACATTGATTAAACTTGCTTTAAGAGTTCATGCCACTGATGATGAAAACTTCCAGTCCACGTAGCTCCTGAACTATTAGAGATATTGAAAAACTCTCAATAGCAAAAATGTCTTATTTTTTAGAGAAGAATCTAAAAACAACATAAAATACAGAGTGTTCCATAAAAGATTTTAAAGTTGGACACCATATTGGAAAATGGTGGCCATCTTCAAAAAATTTGAAAGTGTATTCCTGAGTAAAACTTAAAATTGAGCAAGTTCTAAATTTAAAGTGTGGTGCTAAGTCGTGTAATTAAAAAGTTAGCTATTGGATCACTTTAAAAAACTCACCCGGTATATACAGTGTCATCGAAAAATAATGCCTAGATTTAATAAAATTATAACATCAAAACCTTTCATGTTAAATGAGTAATTCTTTCACTGGACGATAACTGGTGAACGCAAGTTTTGTTTTTAGTTCGTCTGATTGTGTTTCCCTGTCTTTGTGATGCGCAGGCAAGCTGCGCAATCATCAAGGTCGGCTGGCCACAGACGCGCCGCCGCTCAGTACGATGTTGACCGTGCAACAAAAAAGCACAGTGCGTGATTTGGTACGCGGAGTCAAAGTCAATTGTCAGTGTACAGCGGCTCTTTCGGAGAACATATCCGGGTCAAACAGCACCTGATAACAAAGCTATCGTTCGATGGTTTAACCAGTTTAGGGAAACAGGGACCGTCGGCAAAAAATCTAGACCAGGCCGACCAAGAACATCAGAAGAGAATGTTGAGCGTATCCGGCAATCTTGTGTTAGGAGCCCAAAAAAATTCCATTGCTTGACGAAGTCTTCAACTAAACATTCCAAAAACAACAATACAAAATGTACTGCACAAACGGCTAAGACTTCATGCGTATAAAATTCAGATAAAACAGCAAATAAAACCTACCGACCGCCCTAAACGAACTCAATTTGCAAGTTTTATGTTAAATGAAATTGATGATAATCCAAATTCTCTACAGAGAGTGTTGTTTAATGATGAAGCTACGTTTCACATAAATGGATGTGTAAATCGTCACAATTGCCGTGTATGGGGATCGCAACAGCCAAACGAAATCCACGAGTATGTGCGTGATTCTCCCAAACTCAATGTGTGGTGCGCGTTATTTCATGACAAAGTTATTGGACCTTTCTTTTTTGTAGAAAAAACCATTACAGGCCTAGTTTACCTGGACATGCTTGAACTGTTTGTGTTCCCCCAATTAGACGATATCGTACAACAGACTGGACAGCGAATCATTTTTATGCAAGATGGGGCTCCACCTCACTACCATCGCGAGGTACGCGCTGCACTAAACGCACACTTCCCAAACGGTTGGATTGGTAGAGCAGGCCCCATTTCATGGTCTCCTAGAAGTCCTGATCTTACCCCTTTGGATTTCTTTTTCTGGGGGTACATAAAAAATATAGTTTACGCAGAAAAGATTCAGGATTTAGACCATCTTCGGGAGCGAATTTCTTCCGCAATCTTAACTGTTACGCCAGATATGATTGGACGCACGTGGCAGGAAGTTGACTACAGACTTGATATCTGCAGGGCAACGAACGGTGCTCACATTGAAACATACTAAGGTATGAAGAAAAAATGTATTTCTTTCCGCACATTTTAAGACTACAGCCTTTAAATTACCTTTAATAGTTTTTTTATGACAGTTATTTAAAATCTAGGCATTATTTTTCGATGACCCTGTATATATATATCTAAGTCAATAAGTTGCTAAAATCTAAGTCTAGCCATTGAATCAAAAAATTAATCACTATTTTCTGATTAAATGTTAATATTAAAATCACCCAAACATATAATATTATAAAATTTAATTTTTGATAAAAAGCACGTGAAATTATGAAAATTACTTGCTAATGATAAATGCCAATGATATAAACCTAAAACACAAAAAGAAATATTATTTAAACAACGTGAAACCAAAACCACATTACAACCAGGTATATCACACTCACACAGAACTGATGTTATAGACTGATGTATATAAACAATGACACCACTACTTCTTCTCACAGCATAGTTGCAAGATGCAAATATTTGATAACTTTTAATATTATATAAAACGGCTTCCTTCTCACTTACCAACCAAGACTCAGACAATACAATTATTTGAGGTTTTACATGAAAGCAATTAAAATATGCAATAAATGAATCAAAATTTTTGTTTACACGAATATTTGTATGCCACAATAATAAAACCTCACTATAAAATGTATTTACATCAGTAGTGTTCTCTAAAAGTACTTAACTGTACATTATTTATAATTTTAAACATTTAATACTCGCACAGCATAGGAGGGAATGGTGATGGTAAATTGTGAGTTGGCTAATTATCTGTTTCAACTTCTTCTCAGATTAGTATTTTAAGAGAATATCATATTAAAACATTATTTGCTTATATTTCCTTTTGTTGTTAACTCTGAAAGTGGCAGGCACCGGATATAAGGAGCGGTAGGCCTTGTCTAAGTGGCAGCACCGGAAATCCGGCCGTTTACGTTTTTTTTTTTTTTTTTTTTTTTGAGTAAATATTATCTGATTGTGATAAAATTCATATCTTTGTAAAGAGGAAGAATCATACTTCACATTAATTTAATTTGTTTCATGATTAATTGTCCACTTTGATCGATAAAAATAAACATACTGATAACCTAAAAAACACTAATGTTAAATCTTAAAAGTTAAAACTATGGATGAGTGTTGGATTATCTAAGGCTTTTACTATTAGAGATAAGTTGTATAGAGCTTTTAAAAAAATATCCCTATACAAAGAATACAGAAAATTTTTATAAATTCAATGCAAGTTATCAACATGGATGAGAAAAGCTAAACACAGATATTACACTGATAAGTTCTAAGAATACAGTAATAATTCAAATCAACTGTGGAATTTAGTCAATTTTATTATAAAAGGAAATTCATCCAGTAGTAGTAAAGTAACATTACAGAACAATAATCTAATAACTGATATTGTTAAATTGCTAACTGTTTTAACAACGTTGTTGTTTTAAAAATTTTGTCAACATTCCTAATAACCTAGTTGATTCATTCTAATAATGAATCTCCGATGATATTAAGCACATCATCAAGGTTAATATTTAAAATGTCAGAAGAATTATCTCTGGTACTTTTTAATCTATTTAATAAAAGCATTAGTTCTGGATGCTTTCCGGATGTGCTTAAGATTGCTACAGTAATACCTATATTTAAAAAAGAGACAGACTTTAAGTAGAAAATTGTCATCCCATTTCTTTACTTCCCGTTTTGTCAAAATTATTAGAAAAATTAGTCAAAGTTAAAGTTTTTAGAAATGAATAGATCTTTTTTCTAAATTTCAATTTGGTTTTAGAAAGGGATTCTGTACAGAACTGGTATTACAACAATTTGGAAAATGGTTTTAATGGTTTGAATAATATTTCTTGTAACAAAGTAACTGGTTTATTTTTTGATATATGGAAAGCCTTTGATACCATTAATCATGGTTTGCTGCTAAACAAATTGGAAGCTGCTGGTATTCGAGGTGTCCCTTTGAATTGGTTTAAGACATCCCAACTGGTTGACAGCAATTCGTCAAAATAAACTGTGCAACAGCTGTTTATAAAGTGTTCATTTTGGTATCTAGGTTTGACTCTAGATGAACATTTATCATGGAAACCTCATAATATAAGTTCTTTGAAAAAGTCTCTGCGATCATCACTTAGGGCGCCCCCAGTAATGAGACAGGCTTATTTTTCTTAAATGATTAATTATAGACTGGAGTATGGGTTGGTTGTGGGTTTGTTCATATGTTTCTAATTTATCTAGTTTAATAGTCCATCAGAAAAAATGTATAAGATCAGTATGTAATGCTAATAGTAGAGAAGATTCATTCCCACTGTTTGTTAGAAATTATATTTTTACCGTTGAAATAATTATTCTTTTTTAAGTTTTAGTAATTTTTTTGTATTAAGTGATAACACTGACCTGTTATTGACAACTATTTATACTACTAGATTCAGTAATCAACAGTATTTGCGATTGCCTAAGCCAAACTGTTCTTTATTTCAGAAATGTTTTATGTTTTTAAGTTATAAGTTTGAAATTTTATTCCAAATGAGACTAAAATTAATAGATCTATATATATTTAAAAAAAGACTAAAGGTTTGGTTGTTGAGTAAAAGTGTTAAAAGATGTTGAAAATTTATATTTGGTTGTTCAGTAAAAATATTTTGTTCTTAATTTATAAATGTATGTTTTTATATTGAAGGTGGGTTTGATTTTTTTAATTAACATGTGTTATTTTAATGGTTTAGAGTAATTTCGGTTTGTTTACAATTAAATTTGCCTGTATTTTCATATTGTTATTGCAGAACATGGGTTTGCTGCTTAGTTTTTTTTTTTCTTTCAACTAAAAAGCTGATGATGACTTTTATTATAGCCCAAGTGCAAGATTTTTATGGGCTGGTATATTTTTCTAAAGCTACTCTATTTTACTCTATTTAATATTTTTGTATACTCTATTTACATGTATTTGAATGAGAAACAATAAACACATTTTATTTATATTTTATATTATTTATTTGAAATAAAAAAGACAACTGTCTGGTTTGTGCAGGTCCTATGATAGAGAGAATCGTGGCTATCTGCCAGACGAAGGAAGACCAGCAGATGTGGGTGGACACAATCCGACAACAGATACGCAGTGTGCGAGTGTCATCTCCCTCCCCCACCGTTCGACCTCAGCCTCCTCCACACAACTCCGTAAGTTTCAAGAACACTCCTTATTCTAGGCTAGCAGCATACTTTGCCCGACTTGTGAGACGGGGGGTCATCACGAGGAAACTTCTAAAATGCCTTCTCTACAGTGAGTTTAGTGCTGTGAGAACGGACTTAGTGCGCAGACGACGGAAAGACCGCAGGAGTCACAAGGTGGAGTGTGTAATCTATCCTCAGGAAGCAGTTCGAACTTGGATTTCAGAAACTGAAAGTTCTGAGAGTGAGAGTAATTACAGTGGCAGACAGTCGAGGTCAGAATGTGCTTCATCGGATAGAACTGGTGAGAGAAGCGAGGGCAGCAGTTGTCTCGGTTACATCAAGGGTCCCTACAGAAGTACACTGACGATAAGCAGGCCTGCCGGCGGGGGCTACCCCGACCTCTCACGTATGGACAGTGCCACTGCCATGCCCCACTCCTTAGGTGTTCACAACAATCTCCAGAGCCACTACCAAAGCCTTCCAGTTCTATGTAGTAGTTCTTTCATCCAGCCTTCACATTCCTCTAGCCTAGACCTTCCTCCAATGATGATACCAGTGGCGGAAATAGTGAAAGATTCTTCACCCGAAGAGGAACACATCAGACCATTGCACCGAAGCTACAGTTACCATTTTGTGCAAGGCGACGGCTACCAGTGTTCGAGCAGCCATCGGTCCACTGATTCCGGTTTGGCTGATATCCTTGCGTCTCCGGAGCTCACAACTCCTGCCCCTGACAACTCATTGCCGGCAGAGTCAGAGGGATCAGGAAACTATGAAGCCCAGTGCGTGTGTTCCTCACCATTCGGGTCCACACCGAGAACCTCCCCTCAGCCCACACCTTCTGCCTCCACGCCCACCTACCGGTCTGCGATGTATGCTCATTGGTGTCTCAAGATGAGGATTCCCGCGTCGGCGGTCAAACGGCCACCAGGCAAGCACACACACGTTTACTTGCTCGTAATAACAAAAGCTTTCGTGTGAAATAACAACGTCTGTGTGTTTGCTTGGTTGGATTTACGTGACAGTTAATTAAAGTGACTGTGGGTCTAATATGACTCCAGAAGCATGTAATAATCTCAACATTTCTTTTTTTTTTTTGGTTTATCATTGATATGAAGTGCTTTTTACACTAAAATACCATTTGAACTCTGCAGCTAAAATGTGGTAGCCATAATAGTAAAACTAACTTGTATTAGTAGAAAGATTTATATTTTTTTCAGTAGTTTACATGCCAACCATACATCCTCTCCTCCTGTGCTGCTTAAACTCTGTGGTGTGTTCAGTTAGAGCTTCAACAGTTTTCTCTTTTGTAGGCAATTATTTATAATTACAATTTAAAATTCAAGTACCATATAATATAATTTTATTTAATCTAAGCATTTAACCTTATGGGGTAGCAATTTTTCATCACCTGTTTCATGTACGAAAAGTGCAGTGGTGGTAAACTATCTTCACTACATAGTTTAAGCTTACTTATTTATGGTTTCAAGAGATTTTAAATATTTGTTCAACAACGGACAAGTTTGTCTAATAGTTTTACAGTAATATTTAGTTGTTTGAAACACTACTATTGTCAGAAAAGCAGATGATATAAATCCGTTGATGTAAGCTACATATCAGTTTATTAGAAGAAGTACATGAAAAGTACTTGCATTATATCTTTGGATTGTTTATTTTTGTTTTATAGTAGTACAGAGTTTTCTTAGCATTTATTGAGTGGGAGTGGATGAGACGAATAATTTGTAAAATTAGTATGATAACCAAACAGCAGCATTCTTGAAATTGTTTCTTTGTTCATCCGTCTCTCAATCTGTCCATCTGTGGGGTAACTCTTGATTGAAAAGTCCTAAAATCCTGAAACTTCATAGATCCCTCTTGTCCGAGGTAGAAACATATTGATTTCAGAATCAAAAGGTCAAAAGGCAGAATGTCCTTCTGTCTGTTGGTCTTTCCGTCTGTGGTAATTCTATATTGAAAAATCCTAGAGACATGAAAATTGGTTCATACGTTTTCTTTTCAAATCGAATAATTTATTGTCAGGATACTACAATAGTGTGTAACAACGTCAACAAGTTATAACATGTGAAACTAAGTTAATGAAGCATACTATTAGTAGCATTGTAAAATTCATTTACACTATATATACAGTTCTTAAGCAACATATTTTTTATGGAGGTTTCAAACCTAGGCCTAGATAATTTTTTTTATATGTTCAGGTAAAGCATTGTACAATTTGATTCCCAGATACCTGAAGCTAGTTTGTGTTGGGGAAGTGAGAAGTTTGCTGCATGTCTGGTGTTATACTGGTGAAGATCTCTATGTCTCGGCTGCGTTGTTGAGATGGTGTGCATAATTGTTTCCCTGATGTAAAGTGAAACTGCTGTTAGAATTTTCAGCTCTTTAAAAGGTTCTCTGCAACTGTCCCGATAGTTAAGATCTGCTAGGCATCTAATCGCTCTTTTCTGCTTTAGAAGCACCCTTTGTAGGTTGTTTTTTGATGCTCCTCCCCATGTTGCAATGCCGTAGCTTAGGTGGGACTTGAAAAGGGCAAAGTAGGCGACTCTGGCTGAGTCCGGGCTGCATACTTGCTTGATTCTGCGGATGACATAGAGGCCTGAGCACAGCTTCTTGCAGAGTTGGTCTACGTGAGGTTTCCAGGAGAGCTTTGAGTCAATTATGATGCCTAAGTATTTTGTGTAAGTAGTCCAGGTAGTGATATGGTTGTGTTATTGCGTCTGGTGGTGAAGGTCATCTGCACTGTTTTGCTTTCATTTAAAACTATGTCGTTAGTGGAGCAGTATTGTTTGGTTCTCTGGAATTATAAGTTTGTTTTCTCTTCTAGCATTTCAAGTGTTCTGTCTGTAAACGTGAGGAGAGTGTCGTCTGCGTACATAACGGTGTGTCCATTTTCTGCTATCCATCCTGGCATGTCATTTTTTGTGAGAAGCAGAAATAGGACTGGTTCCAGTACCGATCCTTGTGGTACACCCCTTTGTATATCAGCAGTTCTGGAATGGGCCTTGTATTTTGTGTTGTTTTTTATATAATTTATTTCCACAAGTTGTTTTCTTTTACTAAGGTTACCTAAAGTTACTGTAGTAACTTTTTCTTACTGTAGTTACACTTCATCAACAACAGATCATTCCTATTTCTTGTAAAATAGTTATGGTTATCACAAAGGCTAACAAGGTCATTCAAGTTATCTTTAACATATATAAAAGCACTTAATACATAAACAGATGGCAGGGTTAGAATATTAAACTTTGCAAATCAAGCTTTACAGTGATCTCTATCAGGTACACAAGCGATCAATGACAGCTTTTTTTTGCTGAATAAAAAGTTTTGTTGCATAATGTATATTGCCCCATAAGGTGATTCCATAAGTGATTCAGCTATGAACATAAGCATAATATACAAACAATAAGTAATCGGTTGAAATTATATCCTTTAGTGCCCTAATTAATAAAACACCTTTTAGCAACTCGAGAGGCTCTATAGTTAATATGATCATGCCACTTGAGATTCGACTGAACATGTATTCCAAGAAACTTAATACTATTATCGCTACTTTTGCTGTACAAATTGAGATGTAGGTCTTGAACTTTTTCAATGTTTATACAAAGTTTATTTGCAGTCTAAGACAGTAGAATTCTTATCGCTAAGTTTATTTACGCTGTCCAAAGCTGATTCAGCACTAACCAACAGCCCCAAGTCATCTGCAAAGAGATAAGTATTTACACACCTGTCATTAAGATTTACTGGGAGGTCATTTATATAAAGAATAAATAATGTTTGACCCAGTATTGAGCCTTGCGGCACTCAACTTTGGAGGTACAATACAGGTTTTCTTGTTCTTGTTCTTCTTCTTGTTCTTGTTATTCTCCCACTGGTAGCGCAGTTGCGCCATGGTCGTCATGTCATGTAGTGTCTATTCTTCAGTAAAATATTCCTCTACTGAGTAATAGGGTCTTTGGATTAAGTATTCCTTCAAGGCTGTCCTTGAATTTTGAAATATCTTCAATTACTTTAATTTCAGCTGGGATTCTATTATATATTTTCCCAAACATGAATCTTGGGCCACTTCTTGCTAGGCTGGATGTTAATTGGCTGACATAAACGTTCTTCTTTTGTCTTGTAGCATATTTATGTACTTGGTCATTTTTTATAAATATTTCAGACTTCCTCCTTACCATTATTGCGGATTCAAGAATATAGATGGCTGGCAATGTTAGCCACCTTTAACTGTACAAAGAGTGCCCTACAGTGAGCTAGATAGGGTACTTTGCAGATAGTTCTTATGATGCGTTTCTGGATCAAAAAAATTCGTTTTGCGCTATTGAACTATTTCCCCAGAAGATAATTCCATAGCTGATGATACTGTGAAAGCATCCAAAGTACACCTTCAAAAGCATATTCTCGTCCACAATTGACTGGAGCCCTTCGCACCATGTAACATACTGCAGTAAGCCTCGATGATATGGATTCTATGTGTTGTTGCCACCTTAGGTCACTGCTTATGGTTAAGCCAAGATATTTCACGCTTTCATCTACTGCTATGCTTGCTCCCTCAAGTCGTAGTAAAGGGGCACTATCTGGTTTTTTTTCCTGTTGTAAAACATTAGAGCCTTAGTTTTGCCTTTATTTAGCAGTAGCTTATTTTCCTGACACCATTTGCTCATTTCATTAAGACCTTCCTGTGCTCTGCATCTTAGTAAATCCTTGTTCAGGTCTTCAAAACAGTGACAAACATCATCAGCAAATAGGCAGACCTTACCTTCTGTTATTGATTGTGGTAAGCCATTCACATAGAGCAGAAACAGTACGGGCCCAAATTTGAATCTTGAGGAACACCTGTGTTAATAGGGGGGAGAAAACCTCTGAACGGTAGTGTCGAGTTAGACCATCTGTTCCTGAATATCGTACAGTTACCACCATTTTTCTATCCTTCAAGTAGCTATGGATCCACTTCAATGGCCTGCCTCTTATCCCGATAGCTAACAGCTTCTTGAGAAGTACATCATGTGATGGTAGATCAAAAGCCTTTGTCATATCATAAAATATACACAACTGTTCACACCCACTAAATCAAGATTCTCATATAAATCAATTAAAAAATCCAATATTACATCTGTTGTGGACCTACATTTCCTGAAACCGTACTGGTGTTGTTCAAAATTTGATTTTTCTCCAAGTAAGGGGGATTAATCTTTTCAGAGAAAGATGACCTCAATTATTTTAGAGAATAACACTTTGAACAGCTACTGGCCTATACTGCTTAACTTGATCTCTTTCATTGCACTTGTGTATAGGCACAACCCTTGGAGGTTTTAATTTCATTTTGGGAAGTATCCATCCTCAAAAGACTTATTAATGATAATAGTGAGTGGCTCTTTGCAATAATATCTTTACATACTTTTAATATGCTACATGGAATTTCATCCACACCAGCACCACGCTTCGAACTAACTTTAAGTATAGTTTCCTTAACTTCTTTCCTCATCTGTAGGCCACAAGATAAATTCATCAGATGAGTCATGTTGGTGGTCTGAATTTTTGATTCACATCAGCTTGCACCGTTGGTCCGGTTAGTTTTAAAATTTCATTTACAAAATAATTGTTAAAAACATTTGCTACATTGCTTGGGTGAGAAATGAGCTCGTCCTTATCCTTTAAATAAATATTAAAACTACAGTATTTACATTTTCATCACATGTTAAGTGTTTAAACGATGTCCCAAGACTCTTTGCAAATATATTTTGCATTGCTTATCTTCGACCTGTAAAATTGTTTTTTTAACTTGACAGTAAGTTGGCATGTTGGCTTTTAGCTCTTGCGTATTGTAACTTAACAATGTGACTAGGATTATCTCTAGTGTGCCAATACAGATCCTTTAGATTTGTCTGGGATATAATAACTTCTTCATCGACCCAGTTAACATGTGACTTGTCCTTAATACTAAAAATCATCTTAGGAAAACAAATATCAAAATATATACAAGAAAGTTGAATAAAACTCATCAAACAATTTATCTACGTTTTGTTGTAGATCACTATGGTCTAGGTTTACCAGCCAATTCTGGGTCATCAGTAAATATTCAAACAGTGCCAAGTTTGATTTATTTATTTTCTTTTTTTTCGATTCTCCTCTTTTATAACATTATTTGTACCTATGTTCATTTTGAAGGATAAAAAACTATGATCTGATAACAACGGTGGTAAAGTTACAGTACAGTATGAGTTTGATTGTAAATCAGTTATGAAATAATCTAGTTGACTGTTGAGTCTTCTCCGTAACTCTTGTAGATGTTCTAAGTGTTACATGAAGGTTGTATGACTCTAAGACATCGTAAAAACATTCTTTGACCCAAGTTTTCTTTTTACATTGTCAATGTTAAAGTCACCACATAAATACCAGCAGTAGATCAACAATAAGTATTTTTTATCATGCTTAGAGAATCTTCCAAAAGTTCAATAAATTCACAAAAGTTATCTCTACTGGGAGGTCTATATAAAACTATTAAAAATAAATTCAAATCTAGGCCTATTACCATTACAGGATATGAGAAGGCCACAACATTCAAACATTTTTTCCACTTTTTCTATTATTTCACAAAATAATGTTTTCCACTGATAAAGTCTGCAGCTTATTTAAGGGGCTGACTTTAAGTTTGTTTAGGCTACCTATTTGAGCATATATTGCAACACCCCGCCACCAATAGTATTCCCTCTATATTTCTCAGCTATTTTACAATAATTATTCATCTTAAAATATTAATTTTTATCTTTATTTAACCATGTTTCCGCTAAGCAAATAAAATCTGGTCCTTCGTTTTCTAAGAACGATTCCACTGCTTCAACCTTATTAAAAACTGACCTAATATTGATAAATACTATTTTAAGGTCATTCGTCTTAGCTTGGTAAAATTGGGTTTGTCCTACCTTTGTGTTGGTGTTTCTCTCCTCTTGAACAAAAAAGATGTTACATTTTTGGGCCAGAGTGAAACGTCTGTGACTTTTAGTTTAGTTACAGAATTTAAGAGCCATCATTTAAATATACACATTGTGACCTATTTTTCAGATAAGAGTTCAAAAGATCTAAAGCTAATTGATTAAAACCATAACATTTCAGTTTATTGACTAGAATACTATGTTCAACAGTATCAAAGGCCTTTGAAAGGTCGTAACTTCTAAAATTAACACAATTTTTTTGTTCAAGGCCATCAAAACAAGCACCTTCAAGAGCCTGTACCGCTTTTATAGTAGTGCAATTAGAACGGAAACCAAACTGACAGTCACTGAACAACTTATTTGACTCTAAATAATCTACAATTTGTTTATGTACCAACCGTTCAAAGACCTTCGACACTGCTGGAATAATAGGAATAAGTCTATAGTTGCAATGCTTGTCTATAGGACCTTTCTTATGAACAGGAATAACCTTACTAATCTTAAATATATCAGGAAAATTTCCACTATTAATACATTCATTAAAGTCAAGACCTCACAAATATGTTCGGCAGCAGCCTTTAATACATGTGCATTGATACCAAGAACATCAAAACATGTGCTATTGCTTAGGCTAAGAATAGCTCCATAGGTTTCCTCCACCTTAATTTCCTTAAAATTAAAGTTAAAATTTATAGTCTCTGAGTTACAGGACTTGTCAAGAAAATAAAAATAATCATAGGTACTATTATCAATGTTTTTACAAGTTTCTTCTACAGAAGAGACCAAAATCATTAAAAGTGTCAGTTTTAAGGAAATGAGACTTGGGAACTGGCCTGCTGTTGACTTTGGCTGACTTTTTTTTATTATACCCCAAGCAGCTTTGCTTTTATTTTTGGATCTATCTATTAAACTATTATTATGACTAAGTTTAGCTTTATTAATCTCACTTTTGTACACTGCTTTGAGACTTCTATATTTTGCCTTTATACCCTTATTATCATTGGTATTTTGAGTTATAAAATATAATCTATCCAGCTCAGACTTAAGTTTAACAAGACCATCATGATACCATTACTAGAACTTTTAGCTTTTAATTTCAATTTTTTAATTGGAGCAGCACAATTTAAGGCCCATAAAAGAAGGTCAAGAAACATTTTAAACTTGATATTGATACTTAAATTTAGCCTATATACATCTAACCAGTTAATTTGGCTGAGATAATGCACAAAAAAGGATACCCCAGACAAGCTCAAAGGTCTAGTTATGTGTTTTAAGATGAGACTACTTCCTGTAGATCCACCAGTTTCGATATCCACAACAAAGAAGATGATGTTGTGATCAGAAGCAGGATTATGGAGCACCGACGATTGTCCTCTATCAGGATGTAGGGAAGTTAGTAGGTTGTCAATGCAGCTACCCGCAGTTCCACAAGAGTTGGTATTTGGCCTCGTGATATCCGACACAGTCACATTTAATCCAAAACTGTCAATTAAGTTTAATAGTTCATAGGTTTCTTCATTGTCTGCCATAAAGTTTATATTGAAGTCCCCAACTACAATAGTGTTCATTTTGATGCCATATAAAAAAGCAAAAAACATCCTGCAACTTTTCCTAAAAAGAGGCTAGACTACCTGCAGGAGATCTATAAACTGCAACAACAACCATCTTTAACACAGGGAGCACACAACAGCTGCCAACTCACAAGTCATCTCCTCTGAGTAGCCGAGAACTTGGTTCAAAATGGAGAACTCAATACCTTGCTTGACACAAATAAGCACTCCACCGTGCAAGTGATGTTCTCTTGCAAAATAGCTTCCAACATTACTCTGGAATTACCAAATGCTGGACTTCAGAGGAAGATAGCCAATGCTCCTCAATGCACAAGACATCAAAATTAAGTTGGTTATACAATAGTTCAATGCTACAAAGTTTATTGGTTAAACTATAAACATTCCAAAAAGTCAATTTAAAATTAAAATTACACCCAATTATTGTATTTGCATCACAGGATGTAACTTTCCGGTTAGGCCTATCAACACAAAGTTCAGTTACTATTAAACTGTTATTAGGTGTTTGCTCCAGACCATCACCTAAAAGTGAAAGATCTATTTTACTGTATTTGCCCCTTGACTGGGATCCAAAAAAGAAGGTACCGAAGCACTTTTACGTGGGTACCTAAACTGACTCACATAAGTTCCCATTGGCCAAAAGTCCGGGTCATAAACCTTGTCTCAAAGTGACAGAGGAACCCCGATTTTAAAGGAACTGTAGCCAGGGTACCTGGTTTTTAATTTTGTTATTTAAAAATTACCACCATGAGAACCGTCTTTCAGGTATTGCCTTAGATCCTCACACTCCATATCTTCAGAAAATCTTGAAACGAAAATATTTCTGTTTTTTTTCAACAGTTTTTAATTTCTCACTGTTAACAGTAACACTACCAGTCAAAAACATACATCTTTTACCTGTCCTGGGCCTACTCCGACCCGACATTTTGTGTTTTTTGTAACTAACCTCAACTACAGGTTATTTGCATTCTCCCTTCTTGGTTCAGACGACTCATTTTCAGGCTCCCTTGAATCATAATCAGATGGTTCCTCAACACCACGGACCGTCGAAACCGAACTAAAAGCTGAAGAATTAACCGATACTGGGTTAAGCATCTAGTTACTTCCATGTAGCCCAGCCTGCCCTTTTCCAGATTCACAGCCAGTGCCAACCACTGCCGACTTGATAAACTTGTGTTTGACATTTCTAGAAGTTATTTTCTTACTTACCGAAGCAGGTGGTAGCAATGCATTATATTCTCTGACTTTCCTAGCAGACAAGAAATCAGGTTTATTCACTGCCATGGTCAAGTTTTGTTTACTAACTGTACCATCAATTTTAACATTACTGTCTTTCACAGTCAAAGAACTTAAATTATCAGAGCTAGACCTTTTTTTGACTGGTTAGAAATTTGAAATGGTTAGAATTATTTGTTAAAATGTCACCAATGGTCTTGGTATGACTGTTCAAGATAGAAACAAGTTTAGCATTTTCAGTCCTCATTACACCCAACTGATTACTAAGTTCACGTTGATTCTTAGTTAGATCAAATATCTGATCTGTCAAAATTTGTATGTGATCAAAACATTCACAATTCACATGAAAGTTTTCAGAAACAGTTTCTGAAACTGGAAGGTTACTCACTGCACTGTTACGTTGCTCTTGTAGTTGTTCACAGTTATTACTCACAAAATTTGGCTTTTCGTCTTTTGAAAAAGAGTATTTACTTTTTGACTTTTCACCACATTCAAAATGGTACCATTTCACACAGTTTCCCTCACACTTTGGTCCTGGGAATAGTTGTATTTATTTTGGGTCTAAATGTCGTCAGAGTATACAAGAGTATATCTGTGCTATAACTATAAAAAATTATAAGTTTGTAATTCATTAATATAGTAATAATCATAGTTTGTTATGGCTCGTGGTTATTAGGAAACAAAATAACAAGTAATTAAGAAGTGAAGTACATTAGTTACTTTATTAGAATCTATTACTTACTTTCAGGGAATTAGAGATAATAGAGCTTATCATTAAATGCTTAAACTCAATCATATAAACAAATTGTTTACTGTATCAATTTGGATGCATATTAAATATTGTTTGCTTACATATAAGAATTGTACAGATTGTCTATTTTGTCTGCGATGATGTATGAGGAATTAATAATTATATGAAGATAGAAATGTAATTCCTAATTACTGCAATAATAAATGCAGTTTTAAGTGTTTGAATACAGTTGCAGCACATTTAATTTGTAAGAATTTTTTTATCAGGAGTAGTGAAGCATTTCTCTACACGAACTGATGTAGTTAACAAATGTGGAAGCTACCCTCTAGCTGATAAATTCACTGCTGACTGAATTGGTTTATTGACCGTCATTCTTTAGGAGCATTAAATCAAGTTTAAATTGAATTAAATTATGTTCTCTTGATTTTTTTTACTAAACCACTGTGTACAAATTGGTTTTAAATTGATTTTCATATTTTTTTTTAAACTTTCAACAGTAGAGATGAGATCTCTATCAATAATATTATTTTTTAATATCATTGATATTATTGGGAAAATAATATTAGTAATATTTGATATTATGTCGAGACTTGGAAAAATAATATTTATAGAAAGCTGTAATGTTTGGTAGATGGTGAGCGGAAGTAACATCAACCGGCCGTGGAGTGTGTCCTGTCTCCGCCCTTCCCCTCCCTTGCGTTTTAGAGATGACAAGTCTAGCCGCAATTTTAAGAAAACTAGTAAGTAAAGTCATCAATCTTATACATTACTCTGTAACTAAATCTTAAGAAAAGAAAATGTGTGTTGGTTGATTAAATTCTAGAAATGAAAGAATGCTTGATATAGTTTTCCAAGCCATTTTAACATTTTTTAATCAAACTCATTAGTCAATTGTTGAGATTTAAGTGTCATTGTATTTTATTCATAAAATGATGTATTTTAAAACTTGTTTGTAGAAAAGATTTTAGATGAAGTTTATTTTATTGTTAGATTTGCATTTTTGAAATAAATGCAATATTTTTATTCAATTTGATATCTCACTTTTATTAGTAAAACCTCACTTAAAAATGCCATATTACCAAATGTTCATATATATGAATTTATCAGAAATATATTAGGCTATTGTACAAAATGAAAGTTTTCAAGTTTAATTATTTATTTTTTAGGCGAAAGAGGGTTTGATGAAGACGCCCAGATCCTTCGTGTGATTGAAGCATATTGTACTTCTGCCAAGACTAGATACACTGTCAATTCAGGTAGGCTCTACACTTACAATCATTTTAGCCACAGAACTTTGTTAACTCAATGCATTGTTTAGAAACAGATTAGCTAGTGCCTGACTAGTGCCTCCTCTTTAATTTTAATATTAATTTTACATATACTTTTGGCTGGTGAGTTCTTTTTTAAAGTAAATCATACACAATATTTTAATGCTTTTTCTAAAACATTTTGTCATGTGGATTGGTTGGGTTTTCCTACATCCGCAGTACAATATGCCGCATGCTAAATGAAAAAGTTAACATGTCAAGTTCATATCCATGTTTAAAAAATTCCACACTCAGCAGTCAACCAATTCAGTGCAGTGAATCATAACTGTGTGTATACCAAAGAATGTTAAGTGTACTAAAATGATGAAGAATTAAAAGAAAAGATGCTAAACTGTGACACCACTGGCAAATCTTAATCATGTAACATGTACAGCGTATAGCTACTTTGCGATTCATAAACATAGACATGCAGTACACAAACTTTATAGTCAATATTATTTACTTAAAGCCTGCCTTTTCTTTTCATTTATACTTATATCATTTGATCAGACTATGTTGACATAAATTTAAACTTCTATTGCGTATGTTAAAAATTCATCTCTATAGGATAAGTTATTCTTTGATTGTTCTGACAATTAAGTTTCTTCTCATTGAACCATATTAAAATGTATGTTTTGGTGCATTGTGCTGTTTTAAAATTTTGTCAAAACTACATAATGTTAAAGGAAAAGCATTGGACCTACACATTGTTGTGTCAAAACTTCATAGAAAGACACATAGTAAAAATATGACCTTCAAATAGGTGATTGTGATTAATTGCAACCTTGGAAAAATTCCTTATACATCCAGTGACAATAACTTACTATAACCATGACTGTCCCATTTTTTGACATATATGGCTGGTGATAAAAGTTTCATCACTGTGGTATTCATAGGGTTCAATCATAGACCATAGAAAGAATTAGACTTGGAGTAAGTGCGTAGCAAGTAAAGTTAGGTCCGAGCAGTTAGGAGTCTCCAATAAAGAATGGGGAGGAAATTCATGAGTCATCCACACTACTGAACGCCTCAGAGCCTTACTATTTCACTTTCACTACTTCAAATTATTAAAGTATACTAATATTATATACACTTAAAAAATGTTTGTAGTTTAGATAATTTAAAAAATAATTACAGATTTATTGTATTTGTAATATATTTAAGAAAACAGCAACAGTGCATCCTGTCACGTTCGTTCATGTCATGTCATGTCATGTCATGATGTTTATTGCAATGTCTATCATTAATCCCGCCAAATGCGAAGTGTGGTCAGTAAGTCGGTTTTTAAATGTAAAACAAGTTAGCTCTACTGAAATTCTTCAAAAGCTTGTTGAAAATTATGGTGAGGGTTTAATGAATGATGGAAATGTGCGAAAATGGTGTAGGCTTTCTAATGAAAGAAGAACAACGTGGCAGCCTACTGTCATGAATGAAGACTTGATACAAAATGTTGACGAGAAAATTTGCCAAAGTAATGGTTAAATAAATTAAACATTTGGTTTTACTGTCATAAAACTATGTTCATACCGACGTGTTGATTTCGTTTAACAGGCTCTTTCAATTAATTATATTTGTTAGCTGTAATACAAGGCCTACATGTTACCCAGAAACCTTAAGAATATTCATGTAAAATACAATTGGTTGAATAGTTTACATGTGAAAGCATAACAAACGTATTTATAATATTAGTTAGGATGTAGGTCTCAGAAACCTACTTCAGTCTAAAAGGGTCTGCTTCCGGCTCTTGCAACCTTCTATTGGTCTAAAATATTTCCAGTGCCATACTATAGTTTACAATGTTGTCTAGATAAACAAAATATATGTAAAAAAGATTATAGTCTACCCAACTTTTGTCTATATAAAATATTTTCCTGTTGTCACTTCTTGGCTTTAATATCGTGCAGATACTTAACTCTCTAATTAACAATGTCTGGATGTTCGATGAGTATTTTGCACCTATTAGTACTTTTATTCCACTTTAAACCAATTTCATGTAGAATTTTACAGAGTCTCTTGTTTTTGAGGGAAATCGATTTTATCCTTTGAGACTCTGAAGGATGAGTTTTTGTTGTTGTGATTATAGTAATCATTTTCGATATTTCTAATCGCACATTTGCCAAAATTGTTGATTATTACATTCTGTTGAGCCTCAAGTTTCCTTTTCTTTCTTTCCTGGGGTTAACAAGGACAAATGATCGAACTTTTTACATTCACTTCTAATTTTATAAATACTGCTTAGGGATTTAGACATGTAAAAATCAACCCTTTCAGTAACTTTCTTTAAAGGAAACGCTAAATTATTGTATTTTTACTCCTCGACACAAATAGCTATAACACTTGCAACATAACTTGCTTCATTATGTATTGTTCTTCCCCTCTTGTAACTACTCTTAGTATCACATCATTTGTAAACTCAAATTATTGCAACGAACAAACCTTGTACAAAATGTACAACACTTTACTTCAAAAACTCACAACTAATGCTTTTAGCAAGGTTGCTAAAGGAAATGCAAGGAGAGTGAGAAGGCGAAGGGGTTAAAGGGGATGAAGACGGCTAGACCCGATTTTTAGAAATACCTACCTGCACCCTTTATATGTCGTTACCTTTCTTTTGGCTGTTAGACGGTATATGAAAATGTTCAGTCTATTTCTTTTGTTTTGTTTTTGGGCGTATTGCAGTAGTAAAAATACTAATATTTAGTGTTATAAAGTACTAAAGCATCAGAAGTTGATTACTTCAGAAAACAAACTAAAAATCAGGAGTTTGACAAGGTTTTGAGTGGTTAGCCTGAAGTTGTGTAGAGATTTTATGACTCGTGTTAATACTTTGTATTCTAAAGAAATTGTCTGTTTAACAGATAGCAGTTTAATTTACTGCAGTTGACTGAAAATAGAGAGTAAATCTTGCCTACAGTCTCATTTGTTTACATTGCAACATCTTTTCTCGTTAATTGCAGAACATGTAGTATGTTGTCACTTGTCCAGTTGCGGATGTAGGAAAATGCCTCTTGACATGAAAACATGTAGACAATTATTTTTAATAGCAGCTATAGAATTTGATTCACAAGTATTGATAAAGGATGGTGTAGTAATGATGATATTTTTTATTTTGATAAATTTTGTAAAATTTTATACGTAAAACTTTAGTATTCGGCATTGAAAGAAATACAATGTGTGGATTTGCTGCATGAAAACCATTTCTCATACTACATCAGATGGAATATATGTGTACTTCTGAAACAATAAAATGTTTTAGTTTTAATTTTTCTCTTAATTGAATAATGTTGTATTTACAGTTGTTATTGTAACTAAAAAATTATGTCTATTTATAATACCAGTCAAATCCATGATTTCCATTGTAAATAAATTAAGGTTTCAATGGATGACAATTACCACAAAATTTATAGATTTTGTCAATGTATAAACTGATCCACTGACATACAAATACATTTTTAAATTTTAATTTTAATTTTTTCTTTAAAGTGCACCTCATGAGTATTTTTTTTAAAATTGTTTCTTACGAGTTTGCAAACATACATATGTTAGTTTTTCTATATGAATAAATATACAAGGAAGATTTTTTCTTGGTATTTTAAATAGACCTTGTTATTTAAGTCAAATTTCAACTTCTTAAACAGAGGTAAAATTAGTAGTACTAAATCCCTAGTAGTTTATGCATAACTTTGCATGTTTGCTTCAATAGTAATTGTTGGATTTGTGAATAGCCTTCTCTGTCTGTTCTTTATTATTTTATGTTAACAAATGAAAAAGCTAAATCTTACTTTTGTATTTGGAATTTATAGAAAGTATGGAAATATCATGCATTATTTTAACATTAAAATATATCAGACTTAAAAACATTATAGATACTATATACGAACAAAGTTTATTTTCTGAATCTGATATAGAGGAGTGTAGTGAGCATTTAGTGTAATGGATATTGGGGTAGTATAAATAAAATGCAAGTTAATATAAGTTAACATTTGTTAATTTTTATCTCAGAGGCTTCACTTTCCAATATAAAAATATCACAAATGTAATTGTGTTAATTATTAAAACTGTCAAGTAATTTAACAAGTCCCTAATTTTAACCCTTAGCGAGCCACAAATAAATAACCAAAACTACTCCTAAGAGCCATACGCCTTAAAAATAAAAAAATTCCCACATACCAAAACCAATTTTTTTTATAATTCTTATAACATAAGAGGTAAAAAAAACGACAAAATTTTTTTTTCACTCTTTATTGTTAATTTACAGCTAAAAAATGGTAAAATCATAATTTCACTGAAAAAATTTAATTTTGACATTTTATATGTTCATATATAAAATTAACAATAGTTGAACACAATAATTGTTATATTTTACAAAAAACAAGCATATAGTAATTTGTATTTAGAGAAAATATAAAGAATATAGTAAAAATTTATATATATATATATATATATACAAATTAAATAAAAGCAATGAACTAAAAAAAAAACTTGACAATAAAGCCCTACATCACGATAATAATACATAAACTACACTGCAAATTGATCAAAAATATTGATTAACATCAAAATTGAAAAGATAAATACGCGGATCGAAAATGGAAGGGCGAATAAACATCTAACCTCACGGAAGGCTACAGGCGGACTGAGCGCGCGTCAGTAGACGTCGTTGGCTCTGCAGGAGACTATGAACATCCGGCCGCCCGCTATTTTGTCGATCGATCGAACAAGAGCCGTGACCTTCAAAATAGACACGAACGGTTGTCTCTTGTTTAGATAAACCTTGTTTAACAGTTTTACTAAGTTTGTTACCCAGAAATGCTTTTAAATAATATTAAAATAAAAAATTGATTTTGCGTCAGTGGACGTCGTTGGCTTTTAGCGTTAGTTTAGGCATGACGTCTAGTAACGTCATTGGCTCGGTAAGGGTTAAATATTGAGGATTAGTGTTTGATGGAACACATTCCAACATTGCACAACAAAATAAAATACAACATTAGTACGTTTTATTTCACAAGAGATATCTGTGATCAGGCATTATTTTGTGGCATATAATTCAGTCCAGATTACAGTATGGCTTGACATTTTTTTCATCAGAGGATTTTTATGATTTAGATGTAGTGAATTGGGTGTCTAGTTAATTATATCTATTTAAATGTTTATAAATTATTTAAGTGTATTATTTATGTGCTTTAACACAACAGACTGGGACCATTGGTGACGTACTAAGTAATAAGTTTTTTAATTCCAAGACAAGGATTATTTTTATTCAAAGTGATTTAATCAAATTTTCCAAGAACTAACCTATAAGCTAGATTGCCAGCTAACTAATATTTGCATCAATTATAAAAAATATATACGTAAGACACTTGAAGAATTTATATTTTAGAAGAAAAGAAAGTTTTATAAGCAATAGTCAACAGTTGACTTTGACATTTTCCACTTGGTCATAGTGCTCACAGTGAACAGGTTTTCCAATGAACAGTTTTTTCTACCTGCTAGATGGACTAACTAACTGAGGCAAAGTGAACTCTACCTTATCTTTATGTTACCCAACATTGCATGGCCCATTAGCTCAGGTGGTAGAGTGATAGATTGCTACTCTGAAGGACCTGAGTTTCAATCCCTACTGTGGGTGATTACTTTTTGCTAATTAGAAAACTAATTTATGATTATTAAAATTTATTTAATGGGCATTTATTTATTTGTTTGAACTTTTTTTAATTAAATTTGACAATTTCTTCTATATAATAATTTAATTCAATAAAATAAGAACTTTTAATCGTGATTTAACAGTTACCTGGAAGTTTATTTTATATCAATAGATTAAAGAAACATAAAAAAAGAAAAAAAAACTGTTATGTTTCTAACTAATGAGGTTGTTTTTTGCCAAAGTGAGGGGATATCAACCATGGCCTGCTTTCATTACAAAATTCGAAAACAACAAATACCACATTGTATTTTTTGGCACAAATGAAACTGCATTGTGCAAGGAAGCAGACGTTTTCTCGTATAATAAATATATATTCAGAAAAATTACCAAAAAAGAAAAATTACACCTACTTTAAAAATTGCATTAGAGGAAGCTGAAACGCATGTTCTGCTCAATCCAGTACAGAATGCTGGCAATACTGATGAATACACAGAAGAGATCTTTACAAACGACCCAGCTGAACAAAGTTCAATTGAAGTAAATGAAATAAACAGCAGCTACGATACGAAAAGAAAAAAATGGAATCATCCCTACGTCTGGTGGAGGAAGAAGCTACTGAGATGTGCATGAATTTTGAGAAGGAGATAGCCAATCTCAGAGACCAAGTAAAAATTGCTTGAAAGAAAATTAATGGTATGAAAGATAAAGAGCTGTTGGAACTGCACAACAAATTGGATAATTATTGCAATTTAGAGGAACTAAACTATCTGTCCCCAAAAATTTTGATTTCAACCAGTACACAGACAAGAAAGGAAGCTTCAGAAAATAAAGCGAACGAAGAACTTTTAAACTAGACTGGAACAATACGAAAAAGAACTTAATAGTAAAGAAATACTCATTCTTAAACTTCGGGATACATCGACGAACTTAATGAATTCACTGAAAATAATAAGTGTCTCCACTGCTACCCACCTCTACAATACTCTGATTTCTCAAATGTTAAAGTTCACTTTCGGAACAATGCCAAAAAATAGTTTGCCTCTCATACCAAAAAACAGTTTTACAACTGAAAACCAGTTTCAAAATTCTTGAAATGGAAGACATTGTTGAAAATGATAAAACAGAGGAAAATTCAAGGCCCACTCATAAATCAATTGTAAAACCAAATACTAAAACTAATGCTAAAACAGAAAACTAACCTTCAGCATGGAAATACAACTTCAAGGCCCAAACTGATCATTCTAGCGGACAGTTCATGGGAAAAAGCTCAGTACTATGGTTGAAACAAAGGTCATCTTTGAATGTGTGTTCTTATGTTAGGCCAGGAGCAAGATTTGACCAGGTTGTAGAAGATGTGGAGAGATCATCAAAAGGTTTGACCAGCTCTGATTACCTCTTGGTGATGGCAGGCACAAATAATGTTGAGAAATCAGGTGTCAAGCAGCTCATGAGTGATGTTCATAACATTAATTAACAATACAAAGCACACCACCCTCCTGCTGGCTACACTACCCATGAGGCATGACCGCTGGGAGCTAGATGAAAATATTACAAAAATAAATGCTGAACTGGAGAACATTAGCGAAGTGCACGATGGCATGGTGAAAACTTCTTCCCCTCCATCTCCTGCCTCGACATATGTTCACAGTGCATGGTTTACACATGAACCGAAGAGGTAAAAACCGGGTTGCTGAAATGATAAAAAAATCTTGCCATGAAGAAAGTCGTTGAAAGTGAAACTGAAGTTCAAATATCAACCTCAACATTACATACTGGAGTAAAACCAACAACTATGCTCATTCCAAATGAAATCTACAAACAAGTGGCAGAAGAAGTAACTGCCAGTCAACAGGTTCCCCCAGTTTCTTCAAACTCCAACAACAACAGGAACACTATTGAAACTGCCCCTGTGCGTTCTTCTAGAACTACCATCTTGGCCGAACTGGAAACATCATCCTCAACTTTAGAGTCAACACTATTACCAGAGACAAATATTAATGAACTGCCTGCAGAACCACAGCAAGCTGAGAAACCTACTCCCGAGAGCCGTACTCCAAACATCCACTCCAACGGTGTCTCCCGGTGATCGCAGCTACGCAGAAGCCACAGCTACACCTAGAGGTCACAACAGATCACAAGAAACCACCTTCTCTACACACCTCAAGCACAACACTCTCTCTGTAAACAGTTGCCCAAGCCCCCCTTTTACAACCCTAACTATGTCACCAAAAAATATTGAAGCTTTTGATGTAAAACCTTCCTCTTCTTTAAACTCTCCAATGTCAGAAAATACCTTACAGGGATGACTAATCAAACCAATTGCTCATCCAAGTGTCACATTCCCAGTTACATTTCCTGCTTCCTCCAATAACATAGTCAAAAATACAATATCAATTTTACATCACAATGTACAACATCTTCCATCTCGCTTAGATTTACTTGAAATTTTCCTTAAAGAATCAAAACCGGATTTAATTGCACTTAGCGAACACAAAATGACAGTAGAAGAATTGGATTTGCTACAAATTTCAAAAACTATGTAACAGCGTCTTGTTTTTCAAGGGAATCGGGTCGAGGTGGAGGTGTTATAATTTTAGCTCATAAAAATATAGATTTTAAGAGTGTTGAAATGCCTTCCATTCAGTCATTATTAATAGAAAAAGAGTTTGAGTATTGTCTAGCAGAGATAACAACAGGTAGTTTTTCATTTATATTAGGATGTATTTACAGATCTCCGAACTACTCAAATCTGGACCAATTTCTTCACAATTTAGAAATACTGTTAGATGTTTTTGTGCACAAAATTTAAACAAATTGTAATTGCAGGAGACTTTAATATAGATGTTCTGATAAAAAAATGATACTTATAACAGATTTGTAAATATTTTGTCTATATATGGTATGAGGTATATGGTTAACTTTCCCACCCGAGTAACAGACCACTCTAAGACTGCAATTGACAACTTTATTACTAATATAGAACCAAACAATGTTCGTATATAAATGGGAGTAATTACTCAAAATTTCGGATCATGATGGTCAACTAATGAATTTGATGAATGCAGTTTCTGATAGCACAAATTTAACTAGGAAAGAAGTAAGAAAATTTAAAAATAGTAACATAGACATTTTTTTTGCAGACATCTAAGCTCAGAATCTTGGTCTGAGGTCTACCAAATCTACTGTTAATCTAAAATATGATAGTTTTTTTACAGTATTTTTAAACATTATTTTGATATAGATTTTCCTAAACGGTATGTAACAGAAAACCCATGTAAAACAAAAGAATGGATTGATGAAGAATTAATTATAAAACAGAATGAAATTATAGAATTGGAATCCCAATTTAGAAGGTTTAAAGATAACAACTTAAAGTTATTATCAAACATAAAAAAAGAGAGCTAAAAAGTAATATAGCTAATAGTAAAAAAAACTACTTTGAGGAAAAAAATTGTCCAATTCCAAAAATAAGATTAAAACCACATGGAAATTAGTTTAACATGGAAGCAGGTAAACAGCCAAAATGTAAGGCAAATATTAAATTATTTTATCAAGAGAATTACATAACAGACCCAATTGCTATATGTGATACTTTCAATGAGTTTTTTGTTAATGCAGTCAAAGACTTAGTGTTACCAGAAATTACAGAATATTCTGCAAATTTGAATTTGTCAAATTTCCCTACAGTGGACACAAAATTTAAATTTGAAATGGGCCAACAGAAAACGAAATTGAAAAAATAGTAAATTTCTTTTGAAAACAAATACTCAACAGGAAATGATGACATCCCTATTACGATCATTAAGGTAGCCTTGCCTTTTATCAACACTCCGCTGACCCATATAATTAATCATTCTCTAATTTCAGGAGTATTTCCTGAAAAATTTAAATTAGCTCGTGTCATTCCTATTTTTAAAAAGGGTAATTTGGAAGATGTCAAGTGTTACAGACCTGTATCTTTACTTCCTGTATTTTCAAAAATTTTAGAAAAAGTAGTTTTTAATCAATTTTATAAATACCTAGAGTCTAATAAGATACTTGACAAAGAACAACATGGTTTTAGGTCCAACAAATCTACTATAACAGCCGGTGTTGAGTTTATAGAGTCGATTATTGAATCTGTCGATAAAGGTTGAAAAAGTAATTGGAATCTTCTTAGATTTGTCAAGAGCCTTTGATAGCGTAGAACATAAGAAGTTAGTTGGATGTACTTCAAAATCTAGGAGTGGAGAACACTGAGTTAACTTGGTTCAAATCATATCTATCACAAAGAAAACAATATGTTGAAATAGACCATTTCTTGGATAGTAAAAAAATTAAGTATAAAGAAAAATATTCCTCTCACCTTTTTAAAAAGTACAATATGGAGTCCCACAGGGATCGATTTTAGGTCCTTTATTATTCCTGTGCTACCTAAAAGGTTTACCTGGAGTAGTACAGGATATCAACAATAAGGTCTGTCTTTATGCAGATGATACTAATGTAATCGTAAATGCAAAAACTGAAGAATTAGTTGAATTTTCATCGTACATTGGCCTATCATTAATAAAAAGACTTTTTAAAACAGTAAAAACCTTCTTTTAAACTCATCTAAATCTAGTTTTGTTTTCCTTTTCAACAAAACAAACAAGGAATAAAATTTTTCCTACAGTATTTGTGGACAATGAAATATTGGAGCAGGTGGAGGAAACAAAATTTTCTAGGCTTGACTTTAGACGAAAACTTAGCCTGGGAAGAACATGTTAATCTTGTAATTCGTAAAACGTCTAGCGGTCTTTACGCTTTAAGGAGACTAGCCCATTCATGTATATTTGAAACTTTAAAAAATTTATATTATGCTTTAATCCATTCACATATTTCCTACGGAATTTGCATTTATGGATCAACAACAAAAAGAAATATGGACCAACTTTTAATGCAACAAAAAAGGGCACTAAGAATCATGTTTAATTTGAAGCAAACAGACTCTGTTAAACATTTGTTTTCAGAACTTAATATATTTACAGTTTACAGTTTGTACATTTACGAGTCAGTTAAATTTGTATTTATCAATAAAAGAATTGCAATAGGTAATACATCCCATAGGTATAACACTAGGTCACATAGATTGGTTGAACCTCATAAATTATATTTTTTGAAAAAAAACCCACTTTTAAAGGAAATTAAATTTTTTGAATATTTACCCCAAATCATAAAAAAAGAGCAAAACCCTAATACCTTTTTAAGTTTGTTGAAAAAATTCTTAGCACATGCTGCTTTTTACTCTATAGAAGAGTTTATTTCTCACAACAATTAAAATGTCAGCAATAAAATATGTTAGTTTGGTGGTTATAAAAAATTTTAATTAAGTATAAATGAGTGTGTAATGGCATTGTTCTGTCTTTAGATTGTTTACAATTCTGTATTGTAATGATAGTGTACTACTAAGAAAAAAAAATATATATAGAAAATAAGATAAAATATGACACTATTCTTGTACTTACTGTGCAAATATGAATAAAGATGATTGATTGATTGATTGATTGATTGATTGACATATTGGGGAAATACTTTAAAATGTGAAGTATAAAGAATATTAGTCACACAACAACACTATATTCATATTATTCTCAATCAAAATGTAAGAGAAAGTTCTTTTCCACTGTTTTTCAATCTAAAAATAAATCCCAGATACATCTTTTTTGTTAAAAATTTTAAAATTATTTTTTGTTAGAAGTAGTAACTGTTTTTGTTACTATAAAACTAAAAACACCCAACACAATATATTTAGAATTCCAAAAGTAAATTAATCTGTTTTTAGACAATGTTTTAAATAAACTGGACCGAAATAATAAGTTGCAATATTAAATTAAATAGTGAAGTATAATATGAACTTTGTGCAATACCCTAAATAATTGGCTTTTTAAAAATAATAATGTTATATCAGCCTTTATGGTTTATATTTAAAAATAAATATTCTGGTTTATTTATGTCATTGTTATTATTATTGTATGTACATATTGTAATACTTCAAACTAAAAGGTTTATTGATTTTGTGTGCAAAATATCGTTAATCTGTATAAATCAGTTTTTGACGCCACGGAATACTGATGTTATCAGTATTTTTTGTGTGATTTTGCTGGACTATTTACTTTATCCTCCACAGCACAGCGAGATGTCAGGTACGCGAAAACACGCTAGTGGCTGTAAATTACAGAATATTATGTAGTATTAAACTACAAGAAATACAGAACCCTATTGAGTACATTCTTGTTCAATAGTTTCTTGTTTATCCCTCCACAGCACAGCGAGATGTCAGGTACGCGATCTCCTCAAAACACGCTAGTGGCTGTAAATTACAGAATATTATGTAGTATTAAACTACAAGAAATACAGAACCCTATTGAGTACATTCTTGTTCAATAGTTATCCCTCCACAGCACAGCGAGATGTCAGGTACGCGATCTCCTCAAAACACGCTAGTGGCTGTAAATTACAGAATATTATGTAGTATTAAACTACAAGAAATACAGAACCCTATTGAGTACATTCTTGTTCAATAGTTTCTTGTTTATCCCTCCACAGCACAGCGAGATGTCAGGTACGCGATCTCCTCAAAACACGCTAGTGGCTGTAAATTACAGAATATTATGTAGTATTAAACTACAAGAAATACAGAACCCTATTGAGTACATTCTTGTTCAATAGTTTCTTGTTTATCCCTCCACAGCACAGCGAGATGTCAGGTACGCGATCTCCTCAAAACACGCTAGTGGCTGTAAATTACAGAATATTATGTAGTATTAAACTACAAGAAATACAGAACCCTATTGAGTACATTCTTGTTCAATAGTTTCTTGTTTATCCCTCCACAGCACAGCGAGATGTCAGGTACGCGATCTCCTCAAAACACGCTAGTGGCTGTAAATTACAGAATATTATGTAGTATTAAACTACAAGAAATACAGAACCCTATTGAGTACATTCTTGTTCAATAGTTTCTTGTTTATCCCTCCACAGCACAGCGAGATGTCAGGTACGCGATCTCCTCAAAACACGCTAGTGGCTGTAAATTACAGAATATTATGTAGTATTAAACTACAAGAAATACAGAACCCTATTGAGTACATTCTTGTTCAATAGTTTCTTGTTTATCCCTCCACAGCACAGCGAGATGTCAGGTACGCGATCTCCTCAAAACACGCTAGTGGCTGTAAATTACAGAATATTATGTAGTATTAAACTACAAGAAATACAGAACCCTATTGAGTACATTCTTGTTCAATAGTTTCTTGTTTATCCCTCCACAGCACAGCGAGATGTCAGGTACGCGATCTCCTCAAAACACTCTAGTGGCTGTAAATGACAGAATATTATGTAGTATTAAACTACAAGAAATACAGAACCCTATTGAGTACATTCTTGTTCAAAGACTGCCACTATATGACAGCTGTTTCTAAGTGTACCTTTTTTCCAAGTCTTGCTGATCAGTTGTTGTCATTTCGTCTTTGTTTACATCATATCTTTTTTATTTTAGTTTACTATTATTGTTTTATATTGTGTTTTTTTGTAAAACTGATTGAACTAAATAGATCTAGTGCAATCAGAAATGTGTTAGACGAACTTGGATTAACTATCAGATATTAAAAGTGATAGTAATACTTCAGACAAAATCTGCCCTAAAAAGCATTGTTAATTAGAGAAATTTGTCAACTATTTAGTAATCTTATTGTAACATGGAACATTTGTATCTACTTATCAGCTTATTGCAAAATTTGCAGTAATTCATGTGTAATTTACATATTGATATACACGCTTTTGACTGCAGAAGCTGAGTTCAAAACCTAACTTAAGTAGTGCTATGTGTGTTAAGTGGTGGCCATTGGAAATAAATCTTTAATTCTTTTTGTTGTTTGACCAGTTAAAAAAATTGGGTTTTCTTTTATAACTAGTTTATCAGACTATGTCACAAATGGTGGAGAGAGTAGTTATGTGATGAAAGAAATCTAACTCCAGCGTATATAAGCTTCTAAATAATTGTAACTCTCTAATAAGTAAATGTTTCTGAGCTTTGCTGTACTGAAACGATTTCATAAAAAAAGCTGATCGTGTAACTTGTGTATATTACAAAAAGTAAAATAAAAATGTTAAAATATAATCATTTATGAATGTTGTAATATCAAAGTAGGGATTGCAATCCTGGTATTCGGGACCCACGTATTAATCATGACAATCCTGGGATCTCAACAAGGAAATCCTTGGATTTTTTAAATTTAAGTCACAATATGTTACGAAAAATAACTTTTATTATTGAGAACATTTGAAACAAAAAAGTATAAATACAAATACAAATTAGTTTAAAAGATGGAGAGACCAAAGGACGTAATTTAGAACTAGTTTACAACTATCTATTGATAATTGCACCAACAAATGTTGATGTATAGAGAGACCATTTCAGCTTCTGGCTATATGTGCAATAATCTAATAAACCGACTGGGATATAAAACGTAAGGTGTCCACTCCTACTTCTAGTCATCAAAATGAAAATACCAGCATTAGAGGGCATGAGTAATGCAGTATGTAATTTTGATTTTATTATTTAAATTGTTTTCTTTTAAAATGCTTTTATAATATCAAGAAAAGGGGTCCTGGGCAAGTAAATAAATTTGTGAATGTAAATTAAGTCTACTCTGATTCATTATCATGGGTGGATTTAACACGCAATGTTATGTATATCTTTAGATTGATTTCAACTATCTCATGAGTCCTTTAACTTTATGATTGAGAGGAAGTAAACAATGCAAATAAATCTATATTAAAACAGTATATTTATTTCTGTACTAGATTCATGAGTATATAATAATGCCTTATATACATTACTAATATCATTGAAATATTCTGTAAAATTTCACTCTTTATTTAAGTATTTAAGTTTTTTTTAATTCAATCTTAGTTTAAAAGAATAATAATAAATATTTTAGATAAATACTAAAAGTACGTACATTTTGGTAATATTTTTGTTTTTCAGATTCATCAGTATATAATAATGCCTTACATACATTACTAAATATCATTGAAATATTCTGTAAAATTTCACTCTTTATTTAAGTATTTCAGTTTTTTTTAATTCAATCTTAGTTTAAAAGAATAATAATAAATATTTTAGATAAATACTAAAAGTATGTACATTTTGGTGATATTTTTGTTTGTACGATATAGACATGGACTGGATCTTAAAAAGTACAAACTGATCATACAAAATACGGACGTATGGTCAGTCTTAACCCTCCGAGCGTCCATCATATTTCCCTAAACGTCCACCTGTTTTTGTAACTTTTGCAGTCTTTTTTTGCACAATTCATAAAAAATCTTAAGAATGGTTTAAATATAGTGTATTATACATCATCTTTCTTGAAAAGAATCACAGAATATGATTGTATAAGAACAAAAATCTTTAAAACAATGTTCTTTTAGCAACAGTCTGAGAAAGGGGAAAAAGTATTTTTTTTTAATATTTTTTAAATATAAAAGTATCCACATGTTATTGTTATATTACCTCTACAACAATTTCATAATAGGCAAATTATAGCAAATTTAGTCATGAACACATAAATATACAGGGTTATAGGGTTCTGTGAATATATTCATAATGTTATAACATAATATATTCATAACAACACACTGAACAATCGCGCGAGCCGCGTCCCGCCCGAAATAACAGCTGGTATACGTACACTAGCATCTGGTACAGACCAAGAGGTATGCAAAGACCACTAAATGTAAAGAACAATTCACAGGATTTCGTTATATGTAATTTAGAACAATATTACGCGAATAATAGCACAGTCGAATTAATTTGATCGGCAAGTGCTCGCCGTCTTATTTTAAGACGGCGACGTTCAGAGAAAGGTGACGTCGACTTAAAACAAGTCAGCCGACGCTCGAAGGGTTAAGGATTATGAGGTAAAAATTTGGAACAAGTCACAATATCACTGTTTTGGAATTTTTAATTAGGTAAGATTGATTAAAATTAATGTTTAAACTCTATGTGAGTAAATAATATTCATTAAAAATTATAGCAATTATTGTGTTCAACCATATTTGCTTTATATTATTACCGCAAAATTTGTTATTGCTACTGTATTAAAATCCTATGAGGTACTAAAAAACATGTAAGAACGTTGTTGTAAATAATGCTGTACTTTTACTGTAATAAAGCGCAGTTTGTTAAAAATATTTTAAACTATAAAACAGCATCTTATTTTAGTCAATTATATTATTGTAAACAATATTTATATCATTGTAGTGTTAAAAATTATCAGCTGTGTTTTTGTTATCAAATTTACTGTCAGTCAAGAACTTTTGGTGTTTAGGATGTAAACAATATAAATTAGTTTGACACGATTCATTGTATTGTGTTCTTTAACCCTAGAGCTGGCAATGGTGTCACTCTGTACTGGCGGCTCTATTTTAACAGCCTTGCAGACGTTTCTTATAATGTATCACATTTCATAACTGTTAGTCCAAAATATAAACTATTATATGTCAATGTATTCACAACTATATGGAGAGCATTGTAATAACAATATCTTATTGTTTCCATGGAAACATATTTTTATTTTTTTAACAAAATGTAAGAAAAATTTTTTTGGAAATTTTTTTTGTAAATATTCCGTTGTGTAACTGCTTAGCAATAAGCTTTACATCAAAACCGTAAATGGATAACTTATTCAAAATTTTGTCCTGATTCCAAAAATATATAATTATTTTAATTTTTACCTCAAAACGTATGTGTTACTGGGCTTTGTATGAAAATGCACCCATATTTACTTATTTTCAAAAATGCGTACATATCTAAATAAATATTATTGTTCGTGGGTAAACATAATCTCTTGACTGCATTTATACTTATATAAGTATGACAGTTAAAACAAAAATAAAATAAAATAATAAATTTTAATCTTACCTTATTTACATATGTACAATATATACAAAGTTTCATTTTGCACTCAGCGTCACTAGATCCCGCCCTGCGAGCTCTCTAAGATCATTTGATCGGTCTCTAAAGTATTCACCCATTCTGAACAACTAAAACTATAACCTAAGAAAGCTAAAAAAACAATAATAACAATTCACCAAATACTATTGGATTCCTAACCTCAAACACAAAACCCGGCACTTGTTTACAGTTTCACAACAATGTGGTTGACCCGTACTACGTTCACGTCAGCTGTCCAAAAAAAAAACAATGTTTTACGGTAAACAAAGAAGACAATAATCGAAGTACGAACAGTAAATCGATACTATAGTTATTGCTCTTCCAGAATATATAAAATAAAAATCATTTATATGACTTTAATTGCCTACAATTTCAATAACTGTACATGTCTACTTTGGCGACGAATATTCGTCGTTGCCAAATCGGACGGGCCTTTGGTGACGAAAATTCGTTTCATACCAGCTCTAGGGTTAATAAACTGTATTATTGTTTAGTTGAGTTACATAAATAAATTTTATTTGCTGCATTATTAAAGGAACAGTGCAGTTACGAATTTTTTGTATTTTTGAAGAAAGAAATAACCACAGCATCCACAACAGCATCCTTAAATAATCATCTATTTAAATGTCTATAACTTTTACAGTTATGGCAAAAGATGTTAAAAGGTATAATACTACATACAGTATTTTTAATTTTAGCAGTATCAATTGGGCTTCCTTAAATATAATCTCAAGATTCTTCTCAATTTTCATTGCTTTGTGGCTTTTATCAATGTTGGCCTAGTTTTAATGCTTTTTTCGCCAGAGAAACACTGCTTTAATTGCTAATTAAATTTTAAGCTGCTTTTCAGTTCTTTGAATAGTTATTTTACAGCTATACAAAACTTTGGGTAAAGTGAATAAAACGTAGTCCTTAGTCCATGCTCAAAACGGAGTGAATAAAAGAAACACTAGATTCGGGTAGAAACATCTAGCCGATTGTAAGACATATTTTGGTAAACTGAAGCAACTGATACGGTCCTCACAACACCCATTTCTGTATGTCTAACAAGGGGGAGATATAGTGTATGTGTTACGTGTATATCACTTGCTGGGTGAAGCAACTGATACGGTCCTCACAACACCCATTTCTGTATCTCTAACAAGGGGGAGATGAAGTGTATGTGTTACTTGTATATCACTTGCTGGGTGAAGCAACTGATACGGTCCTCACAACACCCATTTCTGTATCTCTAACAAGGGGGAGATGAAGTGTATGTTACTTGTATATCACTTGCTAGGTGAAGGAACTGATACGGTCCTCACAACACCCATTTCTGTATCTCTAACAAGGGGGAGATGAAGTGTATGTTACTTGTATATCACTTGCTAGGTGAAGGAACTGATATGGTCCTCACAACACCCATTTCTGTATCTCTAACAAGGGGGAGATGTAGTGTATGTGTTACTTGTATATCACTTGCTAGGTGGAGCAACTGATATGGTCCTCACAACACCCATTTCCATATTTCTAACAAGGGGGAGATATAGTGTATGTGTTACTTGTATATCACTTGCTAGGTGGAGCAACTGATATGGTCCTCACAACACCCATTTCCATATTTCTAACAAGGGGGAGATATAGTGTATGTGTTACTTGTATATCACTTGCTAGGTGGAGCAACTGATATGGTCCTCACAACACCCATTTCCATATTTCTAACAAGGGGGAGATATAGTGTATGTGTTACTTGTATATCACTTGCTAGGTGGAGCAACTGATATGGTCCTCACAACACCCATTTCCATATTTCTAACAAGGGGGAGATATAGTGTATGTGTTACTTGTATATCACTTGCTAGGTGGAGCAACTGATATGGTCCTCACAACACCCATTTCCATATTTCTAACAAGGGGGAGATATAGTGTATGTGTTACTTGTATATCACTTGCTAGGTGGAGCAACTGATATGGTCCTCACAACACCCATTTCCATATTTCTAACAAGGGGGAGATATAGTGTATGTGTTACTTGTATATCACTTGCTAGGTGGAGCAACTGATATGGTCCTCACAACACCCATTTCCATATTTCTAACAAGGGGGAGATATAGTGTATGTGTTACTTGTATATCACTTGCTAGGTGGAGCAACTGATATGGTCCTCACAACACCCATTTCCATATTTCTAACAAGGGGGAGATATAGTGTATGTGTTACTTGTATATCACTTGCTAGGTGGAGCAACTGATATGGTCCTCACAACACCCATTTCCATATTTCTAACAAGGGGGAGATATAGTGTATGTGTTACTTGTATATCACTTGCTAGGTGGAGCAACTGATATGGTCCTCACAACACCCATTTCCATATTTCTAACAAGGGGGAGATATAGTGTATGTGTTACTTGTATATCACTTGCTAGGTGGAGCAACTGATATGGTCCTCACAACACCCATTTCCATATTTCTAACAAGGGGGAGATATAGTGTATGTGTTACTTGTATATCACTTGCTAGGTGGAAGCAACTGATATGGTCCTCACAACACCCATTTCCATATTTCTAACAAGGGGGAGATATAGTGTATGTGTTACTTGTATATCACTTGCTAGGTGGAGCAACTGATATGGTCCTCACAACACCCATTTCCATATTTCTAACAAGGGGGAGATATAGTGTATGTGTTACTTGTATATCACTTGCTAGGTGGAGCAACTGATATGGTCCTCACAACACCCATTTCCATATTTCTAACAAGGGGGAGATATAGTGTATGTGTTACTTGTATATCACTTGCTAGGTGGAGCAACTGATATGGTCCTCACAACACCCATTTCCATATTTCTAACAAGGGGGAGATATAGTGTATGTGTTACTTGTATATCACTTGCTAGGTGGAGCAACTGATATGGTCCTCACAACACCCATTTCCATATTTCTAACAAGGGGGAGATATAGTGTATGTGTTACTTGTATATCACTTGCTAGGTGGAGCAACTGATATGGTCCTCACAACACCCATTTCCATATTTCTAACAAGGGGGAGATATAGTGTATGTGTTACTTGTATATCACTTGCTAGGTGGAGCAACTGATATGGTCCTCACAACACCCATTTCCATATTTCTAACAAGGGGGAGATATAGTGTATGTGTTACTTGTATATCACTTGCTAGGTGGAGCAACTGATATGGTCCTCACAACACCCATTTCCATATTTCTAACAAGGGGGAGATATAGTGTATGTGTTACTTGTATATCACTTGTTAGGTGGAGCAACTGATATGGTCCTCACAACACCCATTTCCATATTTCTAACAAGGGGGAGATATAGTGTATGTGTTACTTGTATATCACTTGTTAGGTGAAGCAACTGATGCGGTCCTCACAACACTCATTTCCGTATCTCTAACAAGGGGGAGATGTAGTGTATGTGTTACTTGTATATCACTTGATAGGTGAAGCAACAGCTATGTTTAATGTTAGCTACTCTGCACTAACACTAGTTAATCTTTTAAGGTGTCACATGCATTCTATAAATTAACTCTAATATGCCCTTTTTCATTTTCATAGTCATCCCCCATGCAGACTGGGTTTTTTGATTTGTACATTGTAGCACACTTACCACAGTTTGCAAATAAAAATTTGCAATAACATTTTTGCTCCATTTATTTCTTTAACTATTAATGGAAAATGTATAAAATTTTAGCTGTATCAATAATTTTATCCATAAAAAAATCTTACTGTTTTGTGTGCTGTAGGCCGGGTCCAAACTTGACAGCAGATAAACCAGATTCCAGTTAAAACCAGAAATGGATACAAAACACACGAAAATTTCAATTTGTTTCATTGTCCTCCACCATGACTGTCAGTTTCGTTAAAGAACTCGTGGTTGTTAAAGAATCTCAAATCTGAACTGTTCCTGACATGTACTGTACTGGTGGCGAGAGAAAAGAAGAGACCTGGCCCGTGCCGGCGCACAGCTGTGTATTAGTGTGTTGCCGCGCGGTAATTTCAGGCGCTTCGCCCCACAGCCAACCCTGCGAATTGTTTATCATAGCAATGGAACAGTGAAACAATAATGGAATTACGAAACAAGGCGCGGCAACATACTAGTAGTAGCGCCTGCAAATTTCAGATAGGCCAGAATCCAGGTCTCTTCTTTTCTCTCGCCATCAGTACATAACTCTTGTCAAGCACTATACTGTTGATGTTCTCAAACTTGCATAAACTCTGCCTTGGCTGATGTCAAACAAACTACAAGTTAGCCTGTCCAGGAAGTGGCTTAACAGAAACCTATCAATTTTAGCTTTAGGACTAGGACATTCGTTATTCACTCGGTTATAAGCAACTGCTTGGTTTGTAGATAATCCTAAATACTCCCAGCCCTTAGGAAATGCTACTGTTTTATTTACTTGAAACGATGGAATTTCTTAAAAAATCCTTTGACATAGCAACTGCTAGGTTTTATTCAACCCTGTATTTGCAACTTCTTCCCATACACCCCTCTCTCTTACTCTCACTGTTTGTCTTACTTAATAAACAATTATTGAAAACAATTTTTCACATACTTAAGAGGTGGCACTTTAAACATGTATTGTTTTATTTTGTCAAATAAAATGCATAAATAATAATTTAAAAATAAGTAAATCATAAACATTCTAGTTTAAAAAAATAAAAGTAATGGGTTATATCAAACTTAAAAATTGATAAATGATAAGCTACAGTATGATGGTAAATATGAAGAGTTAGTACTAAAGTACAAAGTGTAAAGTGTGTAGACTGACTGTGCTGTGTTGTCAGTGCTGAACCCTGTATCGCCTCCGCACCTCTTCAACTCCATGCATCGTGTGCAGACCTGGTTCATGGAGTGATACTCTTGTCTTCCGCTTTATTGTCTTGCCTCCGCTGTACTCTGTACTAGACAGTAGGCGCTTACAACTGTACGTAGTAGTAACTACTTTCAGATAGAACTTTCTCCCATGCGTTAAGTTTTGGTGGCTGTAAACAGTCTGTTTTACATAATCGTAAAAATTGTAAAACACTATTTTTACTTCATCATAATGATATTTGTTACTCCAAAGATGCATTTTGCAAGAAACAGCCGTTAAATAACTCCCTGCTGTTAAAAAATTGTTAAAAATTTGAAATCAGTAATTTAAAAATAATATAACATAAAAGTTTTTTATTAAAATTTAATAAAAACAATGCTTGGGTTAGTACATTTTAAAATTTTTTCTTATTATAAAACCGATCACATAAATATTGTAATGTAAATTTTATAAGAACTAAACATATCAGTAGAAATATGTTTATTGTATCGAATTTTACTGTCATAGGGAAAATCGTTAGTATACAATTTGTTAGATGGAAAATATCAAACAATTAATTGTTACTGTTACAGAACACAAATTTCACATTAACACTTTAAAAAGATTACATATAAACATTCAGTATTATCGACACTTATTATTGTTTTAAAGTAAATATGGAATGAAATACCTTTGTTTTAACATGACAACATATATCCCATCAGGTACATGCAACCTTTCATAACTGTTGTGTACACATCGAATACACACCAGGCTTTCGTAAATGCGTCATGCGTTTGATGGGGTACACTTTGTTATGAATTTGCTTGTTGAGTTTTTATTGTTTGCCTGTCTTGGAGGTTTTTGAAATATGAGCCCACACTTGAAGAAACACCTCAGACTATCATATACCCCATCATGGTGTACTATTGCTTAATTTATTAGGTGCCCTGAGTACATCAAAAAAATTGAAAAAGTAGATTAAAACAATTTTTTGTGCTTAATTATTGTAAAGCTTACATACTTTTAAGTAGATATGGCTATTTGCCATTATTATTGAAATATTTAAAGGCATATAAAAGTTTGGAAGTTAGCCTTCGTCGTGAGCTTGAAAGAATAATTTTTATATCTTTAGAGTTTTTATTTGGTTTTATTATCTTGAAATTGTAGATCAATGTTATAAAATCAATGTAATTTGCAGCCAATAGAAATATTTAATTTTTTGTTCTGAGTAAACTAAATATTTGTTATGTAAATTATTTATTTTTAAATAAATCACTGATATATTGACAATAAAGAAAGGGCATGGTGCACATAGACACATAATTGTTAGTACATATAGATAAAGAACCTGTTTTATCTATTTTTTAGTAATGTAATTAATAACTTTGCAATAGAAATATGAACAGTGGACAATAAAGGGTACAGTGCATTTAGATATAGAAACTGCCTGATCTATTGTTTTAGTTATGCAATTATTAAGTAGAAAAAGTAGTCTAACATACAGGCAGTTGAGAAAGGCTATGTATTATAAATTGTTCAGAATAATTAACAATAATAATTGATTACAGGCGTGATCATTTTTGTCTTCAGGAAGCGATTTTGCATTGGAATCTGTAAACTAATATTTATCTTTTCTGAAGAATCTACTGCTAAATTACATAAAGCCCTATCCAAATTTCTCAAGATCAACATTATGATCTTTCTAAATTTTATAATGGATTACTCAAAAGTAAAAGTTTTTGGAAACTTGAAAACCAAGAAATTTTGGTTCATGTTTTACAAGATTTATTGGTAATAAAGTTTAAACAACTTTCAGTATGGGGCAGTTATAAATAATCTTCGGACAGTCTACAGGCACGCCTTTCACACTAGTAATAGAGCACCTCCTTAACAGTTTCATGAATAAACAACGCTACAACTATAAACTATAAATAATCGATTGCCATACCAGTAACAAACCGATAAATTGGATAATCAGTAGACAGTACTCTAGTTTGACCCCATTGATGACAAAGGTAACAGAGAGATAAGACTGCCAACATTAACTTATTAGTGCTCAATAACATTCTCAGTTCCAGGTGACAATAACTAAATACTCTCACTATATGTCTATACTCATATGGAACTCAGAGTATTACTTCCATCAATGATAGAAGAGGTTTATTATTGGCAAGTTTAGTTTCTAATATTATGAAAAAAGAATACACATGCATTGTATGCATGCTTTGTATATCATTGGATACCCCCCAACCTTTGTTTTGGCTAAATAAATTGATATTATTATAAACTTATATATTACAGTAACTATTGTTTATATATAGTGTTCAAAATGTCAGATTTTGTCATTGACATTATGTACCTTTGTAAAAATAATCAGTAGTTAACAAAACACAAGATTCAGGATAGGTACAATTGGTAAATCTAAATAGTAAAAATCCTACATTATGTAATTGTACATAATACTTATGTGTTAATTACTATTCTTGCTAAACTATGTAAAGTGCCTATCTTTAGGCATGTTCTATCTTTACATTCAGGCGCATCATTAAATATTGTTTTACATATTTGTACAGACCTGTTCATACTTAAGAAAAACATAGATAATATTTTAGCTATCTTGGATTTTCTAAATTCCAGAACGTAAAAATTGTTTAAATATAGCCTTTCCAAAGTGTTAAAATATTTGTAATGGTCTTGTAAGGTTTTCTTTAATGACTATTGTAAATCTATATAACCAAAATTACTATTGCTCTTTACCCTTTCTAAAAATGCAATACATTCTAATGATAATAATTCCAGTTGCACATATTTGTTGTGACCTTATGTAACACCAAAAAACATTTTCTGAATATAAAATAAATTGACTGCTAATTTTAGCGTTAACTCTCAATTTAGCAAACATTGGGTATCTGGGTTTTTGGAATACTGTCTATGACATCTAACTTTGAGTCTGAAATATAGACAATGAAGGTTTAAATTCTTGTGTTAACCTTCAGTACTTTCCAACTCCTATTCTATCAACACATTTCCGTGTTTTGCAGGATAAGATCCTTACACAGTTATAAATGGGGTATATTTTAATACACCTTGTCTTGACCATAATTTTTAAAACCTTTAGTTTTAAGTCTTAACTAAAAGCATTACAGAAAAAAATGCATTAAAATAGTTACATGTAAATTACCATGGGGGAAAGCAATGAAGTCTAGTTAGTGAAAGTAGTTCTTGTATAAATCAAAACAACTTCAGAATACTGTTTGTAAAGGTTAAAACAATTGAGTAGAATTTTGTCTGCAACCATTCCACTTAAACCATTGGTTGCCAATAATACCCTTATATAAAGAAAATAAGAAATTTACATTCTCCCTGTGCTAATTTCAATTGTCCTCCCAAGTTCACTAGGGTGGACTGTTAGTCCTCGTCGTTCATTTGTACTTGAAGCTCTCAGGAAATAGTGCGAGGATAAGAAATAACACAAATTTTAAGAAAATGTTCATATAACATGACTTAATATAAAATCTCCTGATATTAAATGTGTTATTTTTTCAATTTCTTGTGGCATGTCAAGGTAACATTTGCAGTGTTTATGAGGCACCAATTAGCATAGCATAATTTGTCACACTTATCAATACCGCTCATCCTATGTTGATCTCTTACAGCTTGACTAGTCTACAACCTCACATAACAATCTCTGTAATGTACATTCACAAAGTGTGAGACCCTGGATAAATTTTTAAGACTTTAAAATTGCAGTTAATTCATCATAGCTTGTTCTCATAAGAAGGTAGTGGAAATAAAAACGTTTCTCAGAAATTGACAGTTTTATATGTTGGTACCAAGCATATTTTATGAGCCTTGACAAATATTGAACCCCTTTTTCATACTTGTTAACTCCCTGACCACCTTTTTGTATTAAATTTGATGTCCTGTTTGTTTTTAATTTCACAGACCACTAAAATTTTGCACCCTCAAGGAAATAAATTAGGCTCCTGTTAAGCACATTATAAATTGTTACCAACCATTTATAGAAATCTTGATTGCTTTGGGTGATCCAGTAACTTGCTGTTGATGTATGACTTTCTATCTCAAGCCCAAAACTGTAGCCAATGAAAGGAGTCTTTCAAGACCCATTATGCTGTGTTAACAGCTTTCTGTTTGCAAAAACCGTATAAAATTACAAGGGGAATTATTGTTCTTTCAAGAAAATTAGTTATAGCAGCCATACGAAGCCACAGTCAAGCTGTAACTAATCAGTAGTTAGTACTCTGAACTCTGCCACATGTAATTTTGATTGACTTCCAGTTTTCTGGTTTGCTCTGCATCAAATTGTTGTTGAAATATAATTGTTGTTAGATGAAAAAAACATCAAATTTGGAAAACTATTTCTTGTATTGTTTTTCTATTGGTCCTAATAAACAAGAAACTTGCAATAGAAGTAGTTCATTCCTGACGTATATATAACAAAAGATATTTTTTTATACAATTCTATTGAGATAAAAAACGAGTCAACATTACATAAAAAAATTTTTAAAGCTCTGTATGACCAGAGTAAACTAAGGTTTTCTTAGACCCACAAAAAGGAGTTGACATAACGAAAAGTAAACCTAAGAAAACCTATGGAGTTGGTCAATTTAAATAATTTCACCTGAAAAAAACAAATAACAGATTTTTTTGAGTTTGGCGTTTGTCACAATATAGATATAGTATTTACTATTTTTGCAGGCCTATAATTTTATGCTACAATATGCTAACTTTATGTAAAACACATGGGTAATATAAATAAATAGGTAAACACTTGTATAAAATATAAACATATATATCTTTATTTACCTAGATTTTATAATTTGTTCACTATATCAACATTGAAGTGCACTTTTTCATTCAATTGCCTTGTCCTGAAAAGTGAGAATTTTATTTTTTTAGACTAAATTTAATATTTTTCCCACATTGTTTATGAAACAGTTATTTGTAAAATATTTAATTTAAAAAAGTGAATGTTAAATGAGATTTAGTTGCACCAGTGTAATCAGAACTTAATTTGTAGTTGACAGTATTGCCTTAAAGAAATATTATTAACTTCTCCAACAACAACCAAAATCTAATGACGCTTTCTACTTTTTCAAAATCATAAAAAAACAGTTTTTAAATTTTTGTTGTATAATAAAAATTATATTTTTTTATTATGTACTACTCCAAGGAAAAATGTTTTAAAACTTTACTATTAGTACAAAGACTCACCTTTTTCAGTTGCAAGCCCCCTTAACATAATTTGACTGAAGATGACTTTCCACAGCAAGGCCAAAATATCTCAAAATTTCAATTTTGTATTTAAAATGTTGTGAACCAGAAAACTCATAGGCGTAGTAAAAAAAGATATGTCTTTTACACATGCCTTTAAAGATTGAAAAAGTAACATTTAATGATCTACCTCTTAAAATATTATTTTGAAATGATTGTAAGCTACAGATAACTAATTTACATATACAGTACATTGTGCTACTCAATGGATAACCTATAGTAACTATGAAAATATTTATCTAATTATTTGTTATTTTCTAGTTTAGTAGAAATGTTAAGTGGATTATTATTAATTTAATAAAATCTATATTGGATCTATTAGTTTATATTTTTAAGAATAACTGTAGTCAGGAGAGGAGTTGTTAATATGTTTAATATAAGTTACCCATATTATTTTTTTCATTATATTTCTTTAGTATGTGCCTCTTTATTAATGGTGCCAAAATATAAAGTGCCTTAGTAAAGTTGCCATTTTTATAATAACATAATATTGTTAAAACTTTGTATTAAATCTGTCATTCATTATACACCTAAGTTTTCTCAAACCATACAGAATTAATACAGTGTGACAATTATAACATACTTTTAAATGTGTAAGTAATGTAAATTTTTAAATGTCAAAAAGTTTCTGTTGAGTTGTTTAACATATTCAGGGAAGTATTTTTTTATGTTCCATAAATTTATTACTAGCATTAGTTTTTTTATATTACTGTTGATTGCTATAAAAATATATTATATTATTTTTGTAATGGAGTTAGAGTAATTGTTATGATGGAGAAATATTTTACGTTTATATATTGCAACTTTATTACAATAGCATTAATTAAATTAAAGTGGTAATACATATTTATGCTTTTTTTTAAATAAAGAGCATAGTTGCCTTATTTTAAATGGTTTACAATGTTAACTAAATGTAATTTAATATGATATTTAGGAATTTATACAAATTTTAAAAGCGTTTGCAATAAAAGCCAAGTTATTTGAAGAGGTAAAAATATTTAAAATGATACATTATGCTATAAAAACAAACAATAAAAACAACTGTGTTTGAGTTTTACTTTCTTTTATGGCAAATTTTGATAATAGAAGGAGAAAGCAAAATTTTTGTTAAAGAAAGACATGAAAAGTATGTGAACTTTTCTTACGGTATAAAAAGTTATTTGGAGCTAATACCTTGTCAAAATTAAATAATGGTTATAAGAAGATGTAAGAAAACACTTTATGGATTGACATTATTAAGTTATTTAAATTTGTTATGCAGTCTTTGTATAAAATTTAATTGCTAGTCCTTTCTTTCCAAAACAAAGTATATTGGATTCGAAACTCATAACATTTATTGCTTTATTGTTTAAACCAATGTTAAAAAAGTATAAGTTTTTGTGGTTTTAAATGTGCAGTTACTGGCAGAAGCGTTGTCAGAAACTGAAACACTTAAGCCAAATATTGAATGAAGGTATGTTCAAGTGATGTTACACTGTAGTCATTAATTATTTAGTGATCATATATTGTACACTTATCTTGTTGTTTTATATGGCTGTAGTGGAGTCTCAGACCTCTAAAGTATTAAATTAATTAATATTATAATTATTCTCCTTGCTCTGGCAAAGTATTATTTGTCAAAACAGTTTTTTTTTCTGCTGGAGGGATGTTAATTTTGACTGTCTGAACGATTGCTTATCTACCTGTCTGTTCGCATACAATCTCAGTGAAGCCTATTATGTGACACCTGGTGTGGCATTCACAATTACACATAACTTGTTATTATTATTACAGTATTGAATATAGGATTGGATTTTTATTTATTTTGCTTAAAACCAATATTAATCTTTTGAGTGCCAAAGAGATCACATCTTGAAAATGTAGGATTTTATATCAAATAAAATAATGTATTATAATAATGTTAATTAGGGTTTCCACCTGAAATCCAAAACTACGTTGTTTAGTTGATTGAATTAATTTATTATCATAATTGATTGTATAAATAAATAATTATTTATGTAAAAAATGCTATGATGACACCTTGGCATCACCAGTAATAACGGTATTGACATGTCTCATGTTGACCAAATATTTGCATTGAAACTGTTGATATAGTATATACTTGGTATTCATACAGTGATAAAAATGCTAAATATCACAATTTTAATACATTAAAGTACTATGAGTGCCATGCTCATTAAAAAAATTATAATGTGAGAAACTGGTGGACATCCGAGTCAGCTGATCAGAACAGCAGCTGAATTTCTAGTTATAAACAAATAACTACAATACTTCTAATTATTAGAGGACTGATTTCTAGAAATCAAAATCATTTTGGTTTTATTGAATATCTAAATCAACTTATTTTACAGCAATAAGTAAGATCATTGTTAAAAAGCAAAATATTTAACGGCTTAAAAATTTCATGTAAGCAACATCATTGTGGCAAAATCTTTTTTAAAGACCCTTCAAATCAAACTAAAATCGGACAAAAATTTTGATTTGATATTTTGAAACATTTGTCTTAAGGATGAAATTAATTATACATACTCATTAAAAAATACTGTTGTTTTGGTTATTACTGCCCCCATATTGCACTACAAGCCACCACCATAGCTCTCACCATCTCCCTCTTAATTTAGCTTGGCCATCTTTAGATTTATTTTACATGACAGTTACTTCATAAAACAATAGGCACACTAGCACAATCTACAACACATACAAAACAAGAGCACTGATTGCATAATTAGAACTCAACTGAAATTAATCGTGGCAGATCGGATACTGTGACACCCATGACAGATCTCTATGAGCCCAGAGTGGACTCCTCACTACTCAGACAACATATCCCAGAAGGCCTAGAGTGGGCAACAGCACTCAAAGGGTTAAGAATCTCAGTTTTTTTTAGCAGCATCCAGATTCCAAATTGTACATATCGTTGAAATGGTACACAGCCCATTTAAATTATATTTCTTTGTATTATTGTATAGGACATGTTATGTTTCATCTTTGTTTTATATCAAAATGTTATAGTAGTAATTCATAAAAGACTATATTACTTACTTGTTAAGTTATTCGTTGTGTGATAATGTGTTACCTAAATATGAAATATATATATTGTGTAAAATAAATAATATTTTATATGCTTATTGTAGTGGTGTTTTGTAATCCTTTGAATATAATTAAAGGAGAACTTGAATTCTTCTTGGTCTCTTTTTGTCTTTGTGATCTCAAAACAAAGGTTTTTCCAAGGTTCAGAAAAAAGTGGAGTGAGGAGTTTAAGTTGCTATAGTAGCTACTATAATTTTAGGTCTGATTAAGAGTCCAGTCTTTTTGATGATAAAAATGGATTATTTAAACATCTCTAGCAATTTTATATCAGCAACAAAGTACCAATAGGTGTTTGGTCTATTTTTCTGCAGATTATATATAACTGTTCATTTGAAAAAATTTGATAATATGAAGGATGGTAACTCTTTACTTTAATTTAGTGCTCAACTTTGTTTCTATTTGAAGTCATTCATATAACCTGTTGTAAAAGTATTAAAAGTATATATAATGAACGTTTTTAGAATAACTTGTTCATTGACAACCAGAACATAAATGTATAATATTTTTCTTTCTTCAGTCTAACGTTCCAGACAGGCCAAATTACAATAAAATAATGGACTTAGGTATAATATGCGTATACTTACAGAAAAGTCAGTACCCTGAGACTTACTAATTTTAAAACAATAAAATGAAGGGTGAGCAAAGTTTGGAGGAATAAGTCAAAGACCAAGAAGGGAGAGTACTATCAAATGTTTTAAATTTTGACCGCCTCTCAGTGATACATCATTACAATTGGAAAAATCAAAGTGTTTTGGAGACCGGACCTAAATTTTTGTAATATTCTAAGGGGGAGGGGTTTTCAGAAATGTTACGAGGGAAGGTGCCGAGGTTTGACGCAATATTACATAACTATTAACTAATCCTCAATCATTAATTCCTTTAATTCGTTCACAAAATTTCCCTGTTTCCCCCAAAGATTTTAAAGTTAGTATTATATCCCACTCTCCTTCTACCATAAGAAAGCAAACTGAACAAAGTCTGAATCCTCCATCTAAATGTCTCATTAAATGGTAAATCAGTTTGTTTAAATTTGTTTGTGTCAGGCGTGTTTAACCGAGTAGGAGTTTTTGAGATTGAGCCAAACGTTGACAGTTTTTAAATTAAAGGTTTGTTTGGAGAAAGTGTCTCCTCACTCATGCACTTGGCAGCACAGATAAAACTATGAGAAGCATTGTGGGTAAACACAGTCTTTATAGTAAATTCAAATATGCAAATTGGAAAAAAAGAATGACTTGGCAGACAGGATGGAATGGTAACAGACAGGAAGTATGATGCTGTATGTCTGGCAACATGTACAGCCGGACACCGAGTAGTCTTGTCAGTTGTGCACGAGCATTACAGTCAAGTGTAACAGTACAGTGAGTGCCTTGCTCAAGGAATGGTAACAGACAGGAAGTATGATGCTGTATGTCTGGCAACATGTACAGCCGGACACTGAGTAGTCTGTCAGTTGTGCACGAGCATTACAGTCAAGTGTAACAGCACAGTGAGTGCCTTGCTCAAGGAATGGTAACAGACAGGAAGTATGATGCTGTATGTCTGGCAACATGTACAGCCGGACACTGAGTAGTCTGTCAGTTGTGCACGAGCATTACAGTCAAGTGTAACAGCACAGTGAGTGCCTTGCTCAAGGAATGATAACAGACAAGAAGTATGATGCTGTATGTCTGGCAACATGTACAGCCGGACACCGAGTAGTCTTGTCAGTTGTGCACGAGCATTACAGTCAAGTGTAACAGCACAGTGAGTGCCTTGCTCAAGGAATGGTAACAGACAAGAAGTATGATGCTGTATGTCTGGCAACATGTACAGCCGGACACTGAGTAGTCTGTCAGTTGTGCACGAGTATTACAGTCAAGTGTAACAGCACAGTGAGTGCCTTGCTCAAGGAATGATAACAGACAAGAAGTATGATGCTGTATGTCTGGCAACATGTACAGCCGGACACCGAGTAGTCTGTCAGTTGTGCACGAGCATTACAGTCAAGTGTAACAGCACAGTGAGTGCCTTGCTCAAGGAATGGTAACAGACAAGAAGTATGATGCTGTATGTCTGGCAACATGTACAGCCGGACACCGAGTAGTCTTGTCAGTTGTGCACGAGCATTACAGTCAAGTGTAACAGTACAGTGAGTGCCTTGCTCAAGGAATGGTAACAGACAAGAAGTATGATGCTGTATGTCTGTCAACATGTACAGCCGGACACCGAGTAGTCTTGTCAGTTGTGCACGAGCATTACAGTCAAGTGTAACAGTACAGTGAGTGCCTTGCTCAAGGAATGGTAACAGACAGGAAGTATGATGCTGTATGTCTGGCAACATGTACAGCCGGACACCGAGTAGTCTTGTCAGTTGTGCACGAGCATTACAGTCAAGTGTAACAGTACAGTGAGTGCCTTGCTCAAGGAATGGTAACAGACAGGAAGTATGATGCTGTATGTCTGGCAACATGTACAGCCGGACACCGAGTAGTCTGTCAGTTGTGCACGAGCATTACAGTCAAGTGTAACAGTACAGTGAGTGCCTTGCTCAAGGAATGGTAACAGACAGGAAGTATGATGCTGTATGTCTGGCAACATGTACAGCCGGACACCGAGTAGTCTTGTCAGTTGTGCACGAGCATTACAGTCAAGTGTAACAGTACAGTGAGTGCCTTGCTCAAGGAATGGTAACAGACAGGAAGTATGATGCTGTATGTCTGGCAACATGTACAGCCGGACACCGAGTAGTCTTGTCAGTTGTGCACGAGCATTACAGTCAAGTGTAACAGTACAGTGAGTGCCTTGCTCAAGGAATGGTAACAGACAGGAAGTATGATGCTGTATGTCTGGCAACATGTACAGCCGGACACCGAGTAGTCTTGTCAGTTGTGCACGAGCATTACAGTCAAGTGTAACAGTACAGTGAGTGCCTTGCTCAAGGAATGGTAACAGACAGGAAGTATGATGCTGTATGTCTGGCAACATGTACAGCCGGACACCGAGTAGTCTTGTCAGTTGTGCACGAGCATTACAGTCAAGTGTAACAGTACAGTGAGTGCCTTGCTCAAGGAATGATGTAGTAAATTTCTTGCTACATTGTGGTTACATTTAGATTTTAGTTACAATGTATAAAACAGTAGATAGAGAAAAACTGTTTTAATTATTGATTTTTAATTGAAAAATACTCATTAGTTATATGAAAAATTACTATTTTCAAAAATAGGTTCATTAAACAGTCTATTTATACAGTACTTTTACAACTAAATAATGTGCATTTAATAACTTTTACTAACTTAATATTTAAGTAATGCTTTACTTTGGAGTTTAAATTTGTGTTTTATATCACCATTTTTATAGTGATCAAATTACAACTTTCAAAAATAAATATACAGAATAATCCAAAATGCCTAACCACTGAATTTTAACATGTATTTCTATGACCCTTGTTCTTATCTCTATGATAATGTACAAAAGAATGTCAATAAACAATATGGGACATACTTTAGTAGGAAACATTATTCTTTGTTTATGCAAGTTTAATCATTTACCAAATTTGATACCTTAACTTTGAATTACCCTGTATATCTTCATATAAATAAAAATGAATTGCAAAATGTGTTTTGATAAGTGTTAATCTTGAACAGCTGGATCAATTCTGCAAATTCTTTTTGTAAAATATTCGTTGAAATCTGAGGAAGGTTTATAAGAAAAGAAAGATAAGAGAAATTACCTGGAATATTTTGAAGTTCTGACAGAATTGTAGTATTTATGTTTCATAATCCAAATTTAACTGACACTAAACAGCTGTTGACACTGTCAGATTAAGTTCGACAAATAGGCTTAAACTTCTGTCACGTTTCTTCATACATTTTAAATTTTATAAAATAATAATTGTACAGTACTTGATCAGTGGTGTAGTGCAAATAGCAAATAATGTTAATATCTAACTTTACTCCAGATTGCACTAGTAATGAATTGAAACATCAAATACATTGCAATATTATTTAAACTCTGTTAAAAAATCAACCTTAATGAACAAAGCTGTGGATATTTTCAGGTACGGTACTCCAAACTGGTAGATTTCCTTGACATTTTTATATGGCATTTTAATATTGGTTTAAGGTATAATAGGGAAATGAACACTGACATGTCTCAACAATCCATTCTTCATAATAATGTAGTTTTTTATCAATGCAATAAGGCAAATTAAACTGAGGCACTATAAGTGCCGTTTGAAGTAAACACCTTTTAACCAAAGTAGGCTTCTCAGACCTACATATGTTTTCTTTGTCGGAACAATAACGCAAACCCTACTATGACACTGAAAATATCTTAGACCGCAAGTACATGACAAGATTGAAGTAAATGCTTTTTGACCAAAGTAGTTTTCCAAGACCTATGAATTTGTATTTTCGATCAAGGCAACAAGTAAGGCTCAGCAGTGCGTTGGAAATATAAGTAATTTAACCAGAAATGCTCCTACATGTGTAAAACATTATATAAGAATCACGTTGAACTCTGATACTCTTAAGCATCAACACTGAAATAATAAGTACCTGATGTATGCCTACATAGGACTGCATCATATTACATCATAGTGGTTTAAGGCACTACTCTTGGACGCGGGAATCAGCTTTGGAGTTGCGGGTTCGATTGATTCCCACCCCTGACGTTAGATATTTTTGTGGTTAAAAAAAGAAACTACTCGTTTTTTGTTGTTTTATGTTTTACGAGATATTTATTATTTAATCATGACCGTAATAATAGCTGTAAAAATTAAAGAACCATTTATACCACAACTACACCCAAATTGTAATACAAAATTGAAAATCCTCATGTTGCAGGGTTAAAATTGAAGTAGATAGTAAACGTTTTAAATAATAGTATTCAATTCTGTTTGTTTGGCAGTAAATAAAAAATAAAAATACTAATAGCTTTTTTTTGTAACAGCTGTCATATAAAAAAGGTTTTGTGTCAACAAGGATGCAAGTTTTGGTGTTACTGCAAAAACTAAAAAATTATAATTACTAACAATCCTTAGTTATTTTTCTGCTAATTTGTATGGCATGCAAAAGATAACTTGCATTTTGTGAATGCTTAAAGTTGCAGTGTAAGATTGTGTTGTCACTGTATAACTGTATGGAGCATGTTTTCTATTCTTTCAATTACCTTGAAACTATTAAATAAAGCAGGAAAATAATTAATTAGTAAGTAGAGTAGGCTTTCTCTATTTTGAATAATTTGGGAAGGGGTTTGGTTGTTTCCTGTTTTGGTGAGGAATGTTATGTATTTATGTGTGTCTGTATGACTGTGTTTTTTGTAACAATAATTTGTCCATAAATTAATTAGCAGTTAGACTACTATTTGGATTAAATTTAGTCACAGAAAATGTGTTTCTTGATGTGTAACTTTTTGCAATTAACTTTAATATTGTGAAATATTAAAATAAGATAAAAGTTTATACATAGACTATTTTAACTTTTACAATTGTATTCAATACATTTTTTATTAAATTTATATATAAGTGGTGCAATAATATAGGACTAACTCCTCAAACTTTTGTCTGAAATATTGTTTCCTGGATCTTGGCTGTGCTGGATTTTAAGGGTAAGGTTCCGGTTCCGTTATATTTTGAGTAAGATTGTATTTTGTGTTAAATTTGTTTCAATGAAACTATAAGATTTCCATTAAATCTCTATGATCTTTTAAAACTATGAATCTGTTATCACCTTCAGTTTAATATCTAGTTTATTTACTACATTAATTTCAGTCAGTGGGGCAAAAAACTGCTTTATACCTTTTGGGCAACTTTTTATATTTTTATGAATAAACTTGTGAATGGATCTTCCCCATTACATTGAAAGGTATTGAAGGAAGGTTCAAAGTGGGCAGATAGATCAAATTTTGAATCTGTGCTATCACAGAAACATACAATTAGAGTGTATGTTTATTGTGTGTGTGTGTGTGTGTGTGTGTGTTGGTGCGTATTGGTGTCAGTATTGGTGGTGGTTGGGGTGCATGATCGCCATATTCTGTTGCATGTTGCCAGTGGACCTGAGTCGCCTGGATTTGCTACCTCCTCAAGCCTGCAACCGTTGCAACAAAACTCGCCGTGCCTCAACTTGGTGTTGCGGCCACTTTGTTCTTCGCACGCTCACTAAAGCACATTTTGAATAGGAGTCCACTCTGTCACTTATTTATTGCTTTGGGGTTCAATGTAGCATTAATGCTTGTCTTTGTTTCTCTTCTGTGTTAATTATTTTATTCAATGTGTTGTAATAGAGCTATTCTCTTCCATAAGCAGTAAGGATTTATGTAGATTTCTATTTTCATTGTGTACGTGTAAGTAGTAGGTATTAAGTTTTAGAATATTAATTAAAGTAAACCATATTTTTAATTATGATTTTTTAAAGTTTTATGCCTTACTCTTAATGCTTACAGGTTTGCTAAGAACAGGATTGAAATTATGAAGTGTTCATAATTTAATAACAAACACTCCAATATTAAAATTTTTATTTGTGTGAGTCCTTTTGTTTTGAAAGAAAACATGATCAGACCCACAAGTGAAATTAAAGTGGATTCAATAATAATATAAACAATTTTATACTTAAATAAAAACATATTTGCTATTAAAAATTACAAGGAGATAAAATTTTAAAATCAGGCAAGTGTGTTTATGTATGTATAAAAATAAAGTTAATATTTTATCAGATCAAAAACAGTAATGGTGAATTTTGGAAAGCCCAGTTTCATTACTTACTGAATCGTTTTGGTTCTTCTGTATAAAAATTGTTTCATAAGCGTAGAGGAATTTTTTATTTTGGATTTCCTTTAATACTTTTGAATTTTTGAAACAGTGTCCAGTTTGAAGTTCATGTTTTGCCATGGCCGATCTTTCCTATTGTTGATATTTTAAACATGCCCTATGTTCCTTAACTCTCTTTTAATTAATTTCATTTTGTTTAGCCATTATATTTTAAAACACAGTTTTCACAATTGATTTGATAAATTCCATATTTTTCTTCCTTGTGTATTTTACTTTTTGTATATCCTAATGTATATTTTATTAAGTGTTGTTTCAAAATGTTCTGTCGTCACTTTTTTAAATGATCGTTTAAACAATATTTTGTTCATAATTCACCGTTTATAAAGATTTCATCACTGTTGTTTAAAGAGAGAAGTTGGAAAAAGTTCAGTCTGTGGAATATATTGATGTGGTGGTAATTAGACCTATATATAGTTTTCAGTTTTTTCTGTTGCTATAAATAATTGTAATGTACAATTTTGCCAACTACTTGTAATCTGGAACACTTAACACTTGTATTATAATGTTATGTACATTACAATGTAATGACTGTCATGGTTATTTCAGTTAACTAACCAGTCTTAGTGATATTACTATCTAGCTGCTAACAGGCAAGGTGTTTGGGAGATTTGAGGTTATGAGACTTAACTTAGTATTGTGTTAAATTATGCTACTTAAAACTAGATAAAATTCCTGTTTGCTTCTTAAACCAACTCCAGCTCATTGTGTTGGTTTTTGTTTTCTCAGCTCCAATATTGAACTGCCACCTTAGTTTCATATTTATATGTATATTAGAATCTTAAATATTGAGTAATGTAGGTTTTACGGGAACATTTTGTGTATATTTATTTTTTGTAGTATTACCTAATTTTGTAGGGTGTACTATTAACTAGTTAATAATTGTTTGTGTCTTGTTTCTATCCATAATGGATTCAAGTTGCTGTACTTTTTTCACCAGTCTACGATAATAATTGTGCTTGAATGTGTGCTACCGCAATACTATTTGTAAAAATACTTATTGTTTGGTTAGGAGTTTAGCATTAGAGTGATAAGGTGTGCAGCTCCCAGAGTTCAGAGATAGTTGAGGAATAAGAAACTGAGAACACTCATGCAGATGTCAGTGGATTCAAACCACGTTTTCGTGAATATTCAAATCAAGGGTGGATGCAGTCCAGATTTTTGGAGAGAGCCATCTTAGTTTTTTAACCATTATTACAGTAATAAGTAATTTTGCATTTTGATACAACAAAACAATGAAATTAACTCATACTGGTAGTTTAGTTCATAAATTTAAGTTTATTTAATTTTTTTATGGTAACAGAAAGTTTTTCATAAAAATGTCTATTGTTAAAATCTTGAAGGTGGGGTTCTCTGGATCTGCCACTGATAAAAACACGTTCAGCTGCCCAGAATACAATATTAGTTTTGCTAAGTCCATGTACTTAGAATTTTTCTCTCTTGATGGCTAGTCGGTGTGAAATAATTTGTGTTATTGAGTGTATGAGGTATCAGCTGGACAATAGAAGCACTTTGATTATGGTTTTGTCCTCAGTCCTAGTTTTGTTACACTATATGAAACAATAAGTTGTAGAAAACTGAAAATACAAATGAATTTGATGTTTATATTAGTAGAGAATGTTTAAATAAAATGTAGAATAAAATTAAAGTTAATGCCTAAAAAAAATGAAGTTTGTAAAAAGCTAAACATACAAATATATATATTAATAATTGACTTTAATGTTTTTCAAAACGTGTAATAAAAAGCAGAATTCAAGGGAAATTATATAACACATTAAGAAATACTCACACGTTAAGCTTAAAACAATTTATGAGTTACTAATATTCCGTAAAAATCACTGTTACTCATGAAATAAGCATATATATATATACACACACATACATACTTCATTGAAGTTGCACGCAAAATGTTTAAGTCAATAGGTCATTTCATTCTTTACATGCCCTACAAACAGACAAACAATCAGACGGAAACAATAGTTTTACAGCCACACAAACAGACAGAAGGGAAATTTAGCCTTCCTACTGAGTGATAGTCTTCATTGATGTTCAGCTAAATTCCAAGGGATGGACATTCATGCAAAATTTAAAATCTATTAATGAAATCTTTCTTGAGATATCTTGCGGATAGTTAGCCTATGGATACGCTTAGCCAAATCCCAAAGAGACACATGGCATCATCAAACGTTGCATATATAGAAATAAAATTGTAAAATTTAAGATTCAAATCTCAAGTTGTTTGTGAGATATCCAGCAAAGGATTTTTGCTCTTAGTGATAGCTTAAGAAATGTAAAAATTCTCAAAATATCACTCTGAGCTTTGGTGATTCTCAACCAAATCCCATGAAGAGACGTGCACCATCATTGAATTCTATCTTGTCTATATTCAAAACGTATAAGCAAACATACAATGGAGTATTGAAAGACCTGACAGAAAACCTAACCGTCCAATTCAATAAAGTAACATCACTACACGTGTTACTATGTCACCTGTTAAAATGTCGAATGTACTCACTCTGTTTACACATTTTTGTATTCTATATCAAAATCATGGATACCCATAATATCAGTGTAAATTTGTTCACCAACACTCAGCCAAATTCCGTGGTTGCCATGCACCATCATCGAAGTTGATGTTGCATGTACAGAAATGAGTCTATAGGACAATTCTTTCTCAGGATATGCAAGCAAAAACTAATCTTCATATTTCAAGCCTCAGCACCCAATATTTACAAAGATTTTGTGATAGAGTTGACACATGACCATTATTGAAGTTATACATTCTTGAAGCTCTTTTCTTATTGGAAATCTATATATATATAAATGAATGTTTGTGTGTTTGTCCTTTATGAAATCGTAAACTATTTTACCGATCATTACAAAAATTTGTATGTATATGTATTTTTCCACGAAGAAGGTTTCTATGCTATGTCTATTGATGTAACTCACCACCAAGTGGCGTTGCCAAAGATAATAGTTTTCAAAGCACCTGTACATTATAAACTGCAATTACGAGACAGTTACGAATATTTAATAGCCAAACACTATTTGAAGGCGCTAAGTTATGATGTATATTTGTCTTGAAGATAAATTTCTGGTTGAACTTAAAGCTTGAGTGTTAGACCACTTTATAATAAAACACATGTACGTGTACAATGGCTATAAACATATACAGATTTTCTTGATCGTGGCAACAAAGCAAACTCTACATCGGCGTTGGAAATATAATTTACTTGAGCCAGAAGTGCACATACACGGGTAACGCTTATGAAAAGCGTGTGAAGCCGCGGGAAACAGGTAGTTATATATAAATTTAAACAAACTCTCCAATAATATAAAGTTTTTATTTTTGTGAGGCCTTTCGTATTCAATGAGAACATCTTCGGACCCACACAACTGAATAAAAGTAATAATAACAATAGTAACATAAAAAATTTTGTACTAATGACATACGTTTTTATTTTATTTATATATATATATATATACAAACCTCCCTAGGCATATGACTGCAACAGCAGTATTCTTATGCTAACCATGAGATACTCTTTATTTTTTAAGATATATATATATATATATATATACATATTGGATAATATTTGTAATATGAATTTATAACTAGCTACATAGTGTGTTCAGTACAGAAGTAAATTAGCCTTTATAAACTGAAATATATAATAATAGGTAAATATAGTGAAACACATTGTTGCAAGCCTGGCCATATGAGCAGTTACCATACCCCACTTTCCCCTCACCTTGCGGAGTTACCATATTGTCGTATCAGCTGATTCTCAGTATGAGGTAATGTGACATCTAGCTTCGTTCTTGTTGTTTACATACATTTTTTTTCTCCGGTGTTCGATTAATGTGCATGTTTTTATTATTATTATTATTCTTATGTTTTTACTTTTATTATTATTATTTTCACTTTTTGTGTCATAGACCGATGAGAGTTAAGGATGAATATTAACAACGATTGCTCGATTATTGAATTCAATTGATTATTCCATCATTAGTTATTCTTTCATTACAGCTGGTAACACCGCACCACAACCCAGGTTTGCATTAATATGTCTTGCACTATAGGAATACTAGAGTTACAAAATAAATAAAACTGTAATCTGATATTACATATTTTATATCACAATCAAGAAGCAATAAACCATCAAATAGATTGAGTACATATGTGTGAAATATGAGAACTGTATGAAAAATAACATCCATTTGGTTATAAATATATATTTAATCAAATTTAAATACAGGTTTTTTTAATTAAGACATTGTTCCTTGGATCCAAAGAAACGTATAATATCATATAATACATTTCAAGTGCTTTTTGTTTGATTTTAGGTGTTTTTCACTTACATTTTTTTTAACTTAAAACTCATAAATGGTTTTAAGTTATAGCTGTGTAATTTAGTATGGCTCTTTACTTTCTCTAAGATTTCAAAATTTGTGTGGCTGTTTTAGATATTTAGTATTGAATTCCACGCATTAACAGTTAGAAAAAAACCGTCAAAATGTTGAATATTTGGTCATTTACTTTTTTAGATCAGATGGAAAATAACTTGTAAATGAATGTTTGACACTATTGTACAACCATTTATTTCGAAATGTTTAATATTCACTTTTGGTTTAAGTCTAAAAATGCATTTTCTCAGTTTTTCTTGGTTGTTTTAAAACTTAATATTAACATTTTTAAATAGCCACAATAACTAGAGTAGCAAAAATATTTTAATAATTTTTAGCCGAGAGTTAGGTTTTAATAAGAGAAAAACTGTGGCAAAGTATAAAACTTCAACTTGCACCATGTTTGACTTTTAAAATTATAAACCCCAAAACGATAAACAAGAACTACTGTAAGTGTTTTAGTCACAATGATATTGTATTTTATATTTTTAAGATTCAGGGGAAAGTTCTCTGAAAGGTTCACATGGGTCAAGTGATACCCTGTATTTTTAATTTTAAGATCCAGTCACTATGTAATTTACTATATAAATTGTACCTTTTTTAAGGCACTTACTGTAGTGAAAATTAAACAACTTTTTTCACCCGGATATTATTCTTTTCCCAATATTTTGCTTTAAAACTCACCATAGAGATGCTTTACAACTCAGCAAAAAACTAACAATAATCACCTCAGTCTCTCAGACACAACTTTGCTACTCAGCCACTATGCGTCCACCGTATTTAGCCTGTTTACAGAAAATATCTTTGATGGCATCAAAACCTTTTCAGTTTTTTCATTCAACTTACTTGCTGAACATCATTACTAATGAAAGACAAATTATCTGTAGACAAATTAACATTAACTGTTGACTTACATTGGTCACTAAATAGTAAATTTTTGTAACACAAAACAGCGTACATTTTACATCACTGTAGATGAGAGTTCTCAACAGCAGTGGACATTAGCGTCATTAGTTGATCATATTAGGTGTACTTTAGTTGTATATTTGGATTTTAAGAAAGCGTTTGACGTTGTAGATATTGATATATTATTTTTTTTAATTAAGGGATATGGAATAGGCGGCCTTGCATGTAAATTACTAGAATCTTTTTGAAAAAACGGAAGACAAACAGTTAAAATAAACTATGTATAGCGAGTTATTGCATATCAGGTACGGTGTTGCTCAAAGTGGGGTGGCAGGTCCGTTAATGTTTCTGATCTATATTAATGATTTATTGAGTATTCCATTAAATTTTTCCATATTTGCGTATGCAGACGATACTGCTATTGTGTGTTCAGTTGTGAACCGCTATGCCCTTAAAGCTAAAATAACTTATTGTGTTCATGGTATTTCCGTGTGAGCTCTGTGAGCTCTTAGAATGTTTGAAAGCATTGTAACTTTCTTTAAATAAAGCATTTGTCTACTGTCTACATTTTAATAATTTTTACTGTTAAACAAATTTGCTTAACGATGGAAGATCCACATTGAACTCATTAAATCCTGTCAGGTAAAGTTATGTTGTCAATATATATATCAGAAGATACCATTTTATATAGCTGATTTTGGTCTGCTCTGTGTTAATACTAAATTAAATGCACAAAATATACATTGAAGAATAACACATTTTTAAAACTGTTTACAATAATGAAGTAGGTAAACAACATTTATATCAATGATATACAAGTATGATAAAATATTCATCATCTGATGTAATGAAATTTTTACCCTCACCTGCAATGTTTCAAACGAGTGAAACAATAGAGTAAGTAGATGTGTGACGATTGCTACATGACAAATGTTGATAAACATAAACGTTATGTTATAGACAGCTCTTATTCTACATTCTTTTTATACTTAAAATGTATAAGTTTATTATTTAGTTAGACTAAAACAATAATTAAAACAACATAGTAGTGTCTCATGCCTTACTTTTCCTTAAGTAGTAGGTTTCAATCTTTCTACTTCTACTACTAAAAAATACAGTAGTTAAATTAATGGTCTGCCTGTAATGTTTTAATTTATAAAGTAAGTAGGTTGTTTATAATGAAATTTATTTTGTTAAACAAATATATTTTGGTTAAATAAAATGATGGGTGGTTCTTATTATTATGTATGGATCCTATATCCTTGGTTGTAGTTGTTACAAAATACTACTGTAACACAGTAAAATTAAGTTGTGTTGTCAAAATGATTGCTCAAAATACTAAGAATTTTGTAAATAAACTTAAACTAAATTAAACTATGTCATATTTTTACCAGTAAAATAATGTTGTATATATATATTATATATATATATATATATATATATATATATATATATATATATGTATCTATATATGTATATATATATATATGTATATGTATATATCCAAAACATCATAGCATTTTTAAATCCAATAAGTTGATGTCAAATAAACCTTATCGATTACAATAAACAATGATTAGACACTTTTTTAAGATTCTAAAAAACTTATGCTTATATTATTTAGTTACACATTTACTGCTAACTTGCATAAGTTAAATGAGTGGAATCATTACTAACAACCAAATCATAATTTCATTCATAATGGAAATAAATCAAAAATCAATATGCCGAACTGTTATTTGAAGAAAATATCTCCATTAATAAATAATAACTGAAAAGAAGTAATACCTAAATGTTTAATTGCCTTTATAGTATATTGTTAATCCTGTGTAATTCAATACATTACATGCCATTTCATATGCATTATGGGAGTTTTAGAAATATTTTCAGTACATGTAGACATTTTTAAATTGGTAAATTTATTTTATGAAAATTGCTTCAACTCTTCATGGTTGAGTCCAGTGGTAAGCATAGTTTCTACAGGATTGTGTAAGTGTGATGTTGTTCTATTAGTATTTCAGTTTTCAATTTACTTTTAACAAAGAGTTTTACTTGTCTATAGTTCATAGAAATAGCTAATCAATTCTTTTATCAATCGTTCGAGTAATCAAATCAGTTCATAAATACCTCCTATATCAGTTCAGTGTTATTATTTGTCAAAATATTTTCTTACAATTTTTAATTAAAGAAGTGAATTGATATTTGAATGAACAATTAAAGCCTGTTTTCTTATATATCCAGTTTTATTTCAAATACTTGAAACATGACTAAATTAGGTTTTTTTACATAATCAGCAATTTTTAAATCCAACCTTATACAAAGAAATAGCATTTTGAAAATAAATTAATGATTTTATACTTACAAATTTGATGCTTTATTCACATTTACATTTTAAAATACTATTTTATGAGGAGGGATATTGTTTGTGATGTGTGATTTTAGTGTTGTGTTGGCATAATTTGTATATGTATTAATATTATTATTAAAAGTATTTACTATACAAACTTACTAAACAGTATTTATTATTACTGACACTTTGTGGGATTGTTCTTTGGCTCTTTGTATACATCTGGTTTAAACACAAAAAATATAATTTGTTTATTCATTGTATCGTGAATAATTTAATTGTACTTGTTTAAAGTTAGTTTAAATTTTAGAAGCTTTTGAGATATTTTGTAGATTAACTAACATAGAGCTTGGAAATTACATTTGAATGTGTATAAGGTATATATTTGAAATAGGACATCTCAAAACACTAAGATTAAAAATGGAGAAGTACTTTATTTGTAGTTTAGGAGTAAATATAAGTGAATTGTGTGTTATTTGTTTTATTAGATTCAGAATTACTGCTTAAAATTTGAGACATACTTTGTCTCTGGTTTTAAAATTGTAATATCAAATTCCATCAAAATTAACAGCAAATGTTTTATAAACAAAAAATTCTGAAATTAGACAAAAGGTAAATTAAAAACATTAATTATTTCTTTTTAGCTAAACAGAAATCTTGTTAAATTTATTTTCAAGTGACTTAAACCAGTGATTATTAACAAGTGATTTATTTTTTTGGTGAGTGAGTGGCATAAACCAGTTGAAATTTTATTGATATTCACAATATAAATTATATAGATTTTATCAATATTTAAAAAATTTGTTCACTTTATCTTGAAAATGTTTTCAGTTTATATTAGAGTTTTCTTAGATTTTTAAGTTGTTTTCAATTTGACATGAACATGTTTGAATCAATATGGTGATTACAATTTAGAATAGAACTAAAGGCCTTGACCAATTTATTTCAATTAACTTCAAATTTAATCCCAGCGGCTCATCATAAACTCTTCAACAGAGTAGAGGGATCTTGAATTGCTGACTTTGCCCTGTCTCTATATCCTTGAGGTTGCTCTGTACTGCCGATTCAAGTGATTCACCAATACAGGACTAGAGTCCGGGACATCTTCCGTATTCAACAGTACAGAACTGCCACATTCGAACGTTTACCACCCGAGGTTGGCGTAAGGTTCATAAATAAGCTCCTGATGAAATAAAAATTTTAAATGATGCTAAAAAATTCAAAGCTCGATTGAGAAACCTATTGGTGTCGAGGGTGTTCTACTCTGTGGAAGAGTTTATGATGAGCCGCTAGGATTAAATTTGAAGTTAATTGAAATAAATTTGTCAAGGCCTTTAGTTCTGTTCTAAATTGTAATCACCATAACTGAAAACTTTTTAATGACTGAAATGACTTGCATTTACATTTATTTATAAAGTTTAATTCATTTTATTACATTTATATTGACGATTGTATTTAATTTGCTTAAATTGTGAACGCAATAAAGATTTATTATTATAAAAAGGAAGCAGGCTAAAATATTTAATAAAGTAGAATCAAATCTTTGCTTTATTCTTATTTGGCTCAAAGTACAACTCAAACTTTCTGTCAAATGCTCATTACTAACTCTAGTAACATATGTTTTATCTAAATGTGTTTGTTTAACAAATCTTGTATGTTTTATTTTATTCTTCTGTAACTTTTGTCTTGTGTGTGTTTAGAAATGTTTTCATGTGTTAACATATATATAACAAGCTATACTGATAGTTAGTAGAGGATATTTGTTGCATGAATTAATCAATATGGATACTAATCAATACTAAAAATATGGATTCCAAAAAGCTGAAAAATATAACTAATGTATTTATTTGTTACTTATTGTTCTGTATCTCTAAATTCAACTAATACTTATGTAAACTAATTATCTGTGTGGTTTTTCACCATTATGGCTGTCTTTATCAAAAACCTCACAAGAATAAATACTCAAAAGTGTATAATAAACGCAACAAAGTAAATGTTAACTGCACTTTGCAATATACTGTTATTAATGATATAAAAGTCATAAAAAGTTAAACTATTATTTTGTATATATTGTCAATCAATAGGTATTAACATATTGTTATCGAAATTTGGAAGTATCTGGTCAAAATGTTGTTACTGTAATCTACAACCTATACTTTTTCGAACAAAATTCAGTTTTCGTAACTTTTCTATATCCAATTTCAGTTAAAAATTTTGAATTAGGTAAAGTTAAATAGAACATCCATTGTGTTTTTTATAAAACATGTTACAAATCTATCTTTTTCCATTTACTTACTCTTACTCCCATGGCCATGGATACCCTAGGTGGTATTTGGCCTCGCCAACCAGCTGCCTCCATCTCTCCCTGTCTTCACAATCCCCCTGACCCGCTCTCAATTTCCGCAAGTCCTTCTCCACCTGGTCCTTCCAGCGATTTTTGGGTCTACCTCGAGGTCTTCTTCCAACTGGATTGTGTTTCCAAACCTCTTTAATCAATTTATCATCCTCCCTCCTCATCACATGGCCTGCCCACCGAAGTCTCCTGCTCTTTGCTTCTCCTACAACGTCTGGAGATTGAAACATCTCTCTGATTTCTTGGTTGTGCCTGATTCTCCATCCATCTCCATCTCTAATAGGTCCGAAAATTTTCCTCAAAATTTTATTCTCGAATGTAACCAATTTCTTTTCTGCCTGTTTATCTATAATCCATGTCTCTGCTCCATAAAGAAGAACTGGTCTTATAACAGTCTTATATATTCTTAATTTTGTTTTGTAAGACAGTAATTTTGATTTTAAAATATTATTTAATGCGTACATGCTTCTATTTGCCAAATTTATTCTATTTTGGATTTCTATTAGTTCATTACTTTTTGAATTAACTATTGCTCCGAGGTATTTGAATCTTTCAACCTGTTCGAATTTATGGTTCAGTATTTCCAAATCTTCTCTACCATTATTTCCTCGCCTAAAATAAATCAACTTTGTCTTAGCGTCGTTAATTTCTAGTCCTATTGACCGGGTTTTGTCTATTAATATTCTTGTCATCTCCATCAGTTCATCTCTGTCATTGGAAACTAACACCACGTCATCCGCAAATGCCAGTGCTCCTATCTTAGTTCCAATGCTTATACCTAGTTTCCTATTTCTTATTTCTTTCAACGCTTCTTCCAGGGCTAAATTGAATAGTAATGGAGAGAGGCTGTCTCCCTGTCTCACCCCTGTTTTTACTTCAAACTCGGGTGAATATTCATTTTCCACTTTAACTTTGCATTTGGAATTTTCTAAGCTAAGTTTTGCCATTTTCGTAAGTTTTGTAGGTATTCCATACTGCTCCATTTTTTCCCATAGTTTATTTCGATTGATACTGTCATAAGCTTTCTGAAAGTCTATGAATAATCCATACAATGCTCTATCAAATTCCCAGTGCTTGGCTATTGATTCTTTTAGAACAAATACTTGATCGATGGTCGACCTTCCTTTTTGAAATCCTGCCTGGTGATCTTCAATTATTTCTTCTGTGTACACTTCTAATCTTTTCTGTATTATTTTTGACAGTATCTTGTATGAAGTATTCAACAATGAAATTCCCCTGTAATTATTTGGCTCTTGTTTGTCCCCCTTTTTGTGTAAAGGCACAATTATGGCTTCCTCCCAGTCCGAAGGCATCTCTTTTTCCATTTGGTAATCCAAAATTGTTCCATATATTTTAAACTTGAACAAAGAAAGTTTTGAGAAATGCATGGTACTTTACTTCACAATTGATGGTGGTTCAGAACTGATAATACAAATAATTAGAACATTATTGTGTACATCATCAAAATTATTCTGGATTTTAATTCAATTTGAGATCGGTACTTATTGCCTCTGTAAACTTAACATTAATTTATTTATTGGTTTCATTCAACCATATTTATTATTTTTCTGTATATTTAACATGATTTATTACATGAGTATTGTTTTATTTGTAGCACTTTTGGATCCACCTCCACTTCTGATTGCTGAAGAAGAGAAAATCATTGAGGAAGATTCAAGAGAAAATCAGACTGGAGTACAAGAAAAGTAAGTCAATTAATTGAACATTGTACATAAATAGATTTATGTTTTGGAATTTTATGAATGGAAGCTTAATAGAATATAGCAATTATTATCTGGAAGTAGATCTTTATTCATCATTTGATATCAAGGCTTATTAAAAATTATTAGTTAATTACTTGAAAAATAATTGTTCCCATTAAGTTTTTATTTGAATGAATAAAAAAGTGATGGGATCTTGATGAATAAAGTTTGATTTGTCACAACCATTTCTGTATTCATCACATCTCAGTCATTAGGTTTTTGACACCGGCGGAAAAACATTTGGTGCCATCTTAATGTAATTTTAAAATGTTGAGCCAACCTTGAATCTCTAAGGCAAGGAAAACACAGTTGTGATGTACTGTTTAATTAGTGGATCTGTGTGTAGGCTGCGTATTGTAATGGAAGTGGAGCTTGTGATATACATTAGGGGAACAAATTATATATAAAACTATTTCCAGTATTTTTCAAGATAGGAATCTACCCTCTTCTCAAGTTGAACAAAATCTTAAGGCGTCAGATTATACATACACAAAAATAAAAAAAATCTATATGTGGTCAAAAGCTCTTAAGTCAATAACAACAGAATATAAGTATATTCATGTTGCCTATACAGGATGTCACAATAATACTATAAGATTTTATACCTTTTGACAATACAAATTCTCAAATATAATTACAACAGGTGTCACCGACACAGCAGTATTTTCCTTAAAGATTGTTCATAAAACTTACATTACATGAATGAAACACTCAAGGCGAATGAAGAAATAAATAAATAACATTGAACAAATTTTTACAGTTTAAAATTAGTGCACTCGTAGTTCAACATGTGCATCACGGCTGTAATTGATTGGTGGGTTTGGACTATGAGTGCAATGACTAGTGGTGAGGCACATCCATCATATAATACAGGTCATCTATCTACTGCTCCACAACATCTATTTACATGTTATTTCATCCCAACTCTCAAAAACAGATAGGATAGTGCAACAGATCAATATTGATCTTCAATAGTGAGAAAAGATACAATTATTTGGTCAGTTCAAGTTGGCTCTTTTTATATTGTGACTGCCATGTGATCATTGCCATCCAAATTTAAATTAAACTTTATTCAAAATGTGTACATAAAAACAAATATGTACACAAACATGAAATGGTGTCAATAAACATAATAATCTAATTTAAATATTTACAGTGTCTTAATCTAGACCTATACTATTTAGTCAATGTTGGGTATTAAATTAAATATAGTTTAAAATAATACTTTTTCCTGAAAATACTGCTGTGCCAGTGAAACCTGTCGTAATTATATTTGAGAATTTGGATTGTCAAAAGGTATAAAAACTTATAGTATGAAGGTTGTTGAAAACTTCATCAAAAGAAGACAACAACCTGGCAATTAAGGGCCGTTTAGGCTTATTTTTAAAATTCATAAAACTGTTTGTTAATACAGTTCCATTATAATTCTACACATAATTAGATTGAACTTTTTATTATAAATGACTTATAAATGATTATTATGAAAGAAATAAATTACTCTATCACTTAGTAGTTTGTTAGAGATGTAATTTCTGTAATCTGTGGTACAGGAGTCTGGTGGACACTGTCTACGCACTCAAGGACGAGATGAAGACTCTCCGGTACAAGATGTCGTCGGTAAGTCAGCAGCTGGAAGAGGAACAGGTTGCCAGGAACCATCTCCAAGCCATCGTACACAACTTGCTCATGGCCTCCTCTCACACTAGACCTCTATAGATTAACCTTGCATTAAACTCTTGTGTCTTTCACCACTAAATAGCAACTAAACATGATAAACTTGTCATGAAACTAGATCAGTTTCATTATGCTATAGCATTATCTCTATTTTATCTATACATAGATGTGTTTTACCCACCTAATGTAAGTGATTTTAGTTTAGATTATATTTTATATTTCTAGGCCGTAACCCTTTCCACTAGTACATCAGCCTTCAGCTGGCATTGTAATTCTCTGTTTCTATCACTTCTTAGCCACTAGTCGACTTCATAATTTTATTATTTTTAGAGATTGTATGTCCACATTGTAATTTTTCCATTGCTACTACCAAGTTAAAACCTCCACCTGACAGTGTCTTTGGATCTGATCACAGCAGGAAGTGTTTTCAGGTTGGTGCACACTGCAAACTATGCTGGATCTGTTCCCTGACGATTGGATTCTGCTACACCATGCTCATAGTCTCTGCTTATTATCTATTCTTGATATCTTGAGAATTTCTCTATTTCATTTTCTATATATTTTTTTATACTCCATGGTTACAATTACATGGTTTACAATTTTATAGCAATAACTTTTTATAACAATATTTTTTGTATTTGCTTTTATGACAATTTTGTTTTTATTATTTGAGGATTTGTGAATTCGTTTAATTTATTTGTTCATGATACAGTTAAATTACTGTATCAAGCCAAACAGTATGCAATTACCAAATCTGAAATTTTACAGAAATATGCTAGGAACAATTTTTCTCCCACCAAACTATTTTTAGAAAAGAATATAAAAATTAATATATTATTTTAGCCAAATAGCAATAAAACTTACTGAGGCATATACAAAATCTGTATAATCTAAAATATTTGTTTTTAATAAATTGAATTTTAAAACTTTCTTTTTACTGTTTTTCTTTTTTGTATGAATACTACAGAAAAATATACGAACACCTTTTAAAATTAAATTAAAATAATTGTGGTTTGATTTACTAAACAATAACAGAAATTTCAAATTAAAATGTCATCAAATTTGTATGGCTATTAGGTTGAAACAGTCATGTTAATTACTGTCAGTTGGAGGCACATGTGTACAGTGAGAGTGGAAAGGGCAAATATTTTAGTATAAACAGTTAATTGTCGTATTTTTTAAATAGCTAAAAATTGTGTCATTTTATAAACTAAACCTGACATATCATATTTTATTGTTGTTGGATAAACATTCAGATATGAAAAATCTGTACATTTACCCGTGATTATGTGATGAGTTGAATGAACCGGTGACATCAAAGGCATTTAAGAAACATAAGACAACTTGAAACCAACGACACAGAAATTCACAGTGATAATTTTTTTATTTTATTATAATTACCGGATTTAATTTCACTTAGGATACCTGAAAGGTTGTCTTCAAAGTGTATTAGGAGTTGAGGTATGTAAAATTGTTTTTGCTACGTACATAGTTTTTTATGTTAGTGATATATTGTAAATTTGTTGTGTTGTAAATCTTTTAGTGGCATATTATCACACACAAAAGTGATAACCCAATTTATTAAAAAATGAGTGATTTACATTGTTAGAATATTTACACTGGTTGTAGAGTAAACAGACGCCTGGGGCTGAAATTGTTATACAGCAATCTTGACTAACTAAAAACACTGTGTTAGGAAGATTTCCTAAAATATTGATACATTTCGTGTTGTGTTTGGCATTAAATGGAGAACAGATATATATATATATATATATATTTATCTTCATGTATATAAACCTGTTTACGAACACGCCAAAGTTTTACTAAATAAAAAACATAACTAAACTTACTTTTTTTGTTATTTAGGATGGCTTTTTCTTGTTCATCACCATGTTTTTTTTTATTTGCCTTTTTTCGTATATATGTGAAATTAATCACATAGCATAAGTTTTGACATCTACATATGAAGATAAATGCTAGGTCTCAAAACATTGTGTTTTAACTCTTTGGATACCAGTCGACTATTGTCATTAGATAAGAAAGTGAGAGACTGGCTGGATTTATATATGTATATATATATATATATATATATATATATATATATATATATATATATAATAGATGGATATTCACATGAAAAAGATCAACCGGCTATACAAGGTGTGATTAGAAAATAACGGACTGTGGCTGAAAACAAATTTTACCTACAGATATTCACAATTTGATGTTATTCCCTTCAATGTACTCCCCTCCTCGATCTTTTCACTGCTCCATGGGAATTTTCCATTGTGTGTAATAACGCTGCAGATCATTTTCCATACTATCCCTTCCACAGCTGACTTGACTTTAGGGAACAAAAAAGTCACAGAGAGCCAAGTCAAGGTGAGTAGGGTGGATAATCTAAGGTGTTGTGTTTGGTCAAAAACATCTTCACTGACAAAGCTTTGTGAGCTGGAGCATTGACCTGGTAGAGGATCCATGACTTGTATTTCAAAAATACGTTCCGTTTTCTTCATACATGCTCACATAGGGTAGTTAGGACACTAATGTAGTAATTCTGATTTATTATCTGCCCCTCCAGTACCCAACCAATGTAACCCAATGTACCCAACCTTAGATATTAAAAAACAATCATCATGGCCTTGAAATTTGCAGCAATCTTTAAATAATTTAAACCACTCAAACACTTGTGTTCATGATAAACTGACGTCACCATATAGTTTTTGTAACATTACAAATGTTTCATTTGAAGATTTTCCAAGTTTGAAAAGAAATTTTATGTTCATACGTTGTTCTTTCTGGATACTAAGCATTTTCCCGATACAGAGACAAAAGGTTAACTGCTTATAAATGGTGCTACAGGCGGAATAAGTATGGGAGACACACAAAACTCGAGGAGGAGTGGGAGAAGAAGTTACGTAACTGGCCGTACAATATTCAGCCTTATTCATTCGTTCTGTAGCCTTACCAATAGTGATCCGGCTATTTTCTAACCACACCGTATATATAGTTGATCTGATGGTGTTGTTTGAATTGACATCATCATTTTTTAAGGTTTCAGGCTATGAACTTCATCTGTGAAGCTTCATTGATTATAATTTTATTCTTTGTGTAAAAAAAGACCGTATGGATGGATAGTGAATCTTTTAGTTCTCTTCGTTTCACGTTCACCTCCTAGCTGGCTGAGCATGGTGGTTCGTCTGCGGATACGCTTTGTTGAAAAATCCATAGAAACATTTTTTTGTTTAGAGGGAAAGAGACAAAAGTCTCTGCACGTAGTCCTAAAGGGCTTTTTCGCCTCCCTTACTTTAAGTTTATACCCTCAGAGTTTGAGACTTACAGAAGCCAACAGATTGAGAGCTCCTGTTCTCTGATATCCTTAGGGCTGAGAAGAAACGCACCTAGAAATGTTTTTGTAATTTTACATATGGCAGGACAGTTTAGCAATATACGAGGTGTGTCCAAAAAGTATCCGACTTTGACGTCTGGCATGAACTGACGTTACTCGGCGGCAACGGCAATCTGGTCCGCTTCAAAGTACTCCCCTCCACAAGCCACTACCTTATTCCAACGCTCCTCCCACTTCCGGAAACACTCCTTAAATTCATTTTGCGGAATGGCTAACAGGTCCTTCATCGCATTTTGTTTTATTTGTTCATCGTAAAATCTTTTTCCTTTCAAAGGAATTTTTAATTTCAGAAATAGCCAGAAGTCACAAGGAGCTATGTCAGGACTGTAGGTAGGTTGTCGTAGTTGGTTGATGTGGTGTTTGACCAAAAAACGCTGAATAAGATTTGAGGAATGAGCGGGCGCGTTGTCGTGGTGCAGGATCCAGTCACGGCTTGTCCACAGTTCAGGTCATTTCCTTCGCACTGCATCTCGTAGCCGCCTTAGGACCTCAAGATAATATTCACTGCTATTATTCACTGTCTGGCCTCTTGGAGCATATTCGTGATGGACAACGCCGTCCTGGTCAAAAAAAAACTGTCAGCATTGTCTTGACATTGCTTCGACTTTGTCAGCCATTGCTCTTCGCGAGTTTTCCACTGTGAAGATTGAGCCTTTGTTTCAGGGTCGTAGCCATAAACCCATGACTAATCACCAGTAATAACTTTTTTAAATAGCTCTGGGTCACTTTTTATCAAATCCAGATTGCCCTGTGCGATTTCAAGTCAACAGTTCTTCTGTCAGCAAACAGAATAAATTTTGCCGAAACACGGTTTATTTTTAAATCTTCATGTTAAATGTTACAAACTGACGATTTTGGTGTTCCTAAATCTTCTTCCAGCTCTCGAACAGTCAATTGACGGTTTTCATTAATTGCTGCACGAACAAGTTCAACATTTTCAGCGTTTCTGGCCGTTGAAGGCCTGCCAGATTGGTCATCACTCTCCACTGATATACGGCCATTTTTAAACCGCCTAAACCACTCTTTTATTTATGTATCGCCCATAGACACATCACCATAAACTTTCCGTATCATGGTAATCGTTTCTGATGCTGAATGGCCAAGTTTTTGGCAAAATTTAATGCAAATGCGCTGCTCAACATGTTCAGTCATATTGAAATGCGACGCAAACACACGGCAGTACTGTACGGAACAGAGCGCTGTGACTCACTGAGTGACCGGATCGTATTCAATGCCTAATATGGGAAGGAGTAGGCTCGCCCCTCCCCTCCAATAACCGGTTCGAGTCGGTCGGTTACGCCGCGGCCACCTACTGGTAGGCGGTCGGTTACTTTTTGGACAGACCTCGTATGTTCCGCTGATTCTTCTGCTTCTCCGGAGAGTCTGTATTCATCAGTCTGGCTTAGATCCACATTCCTCAGATGTTTCCTAAGAGAGCCATGTCCTGTCAACATCCCTATTACCAGTCGCATATCCTCCTTACTTTGTTCCTGGGAGAGCTGATCACCCTTTGCATAAAGAGATAAACATTTTAGATTTTCATAGTTCAGAGGCCCTCTCCATATTAAGGATCTAATCCACTTTTACTAGAGCTTTGCTGTAGACGAGAGCTACTCCTTAGCCTGACTCTGGGCCTACCATAAGGGTTTCTGACTTAATGGTGAGGATATCTGCTTTTCGTTTCTCTGAATGCCTTGTAGCCTGGCTCCCAACAAAGTGTAACTTTGTTCCTCTTTGCCACTTCTGTTAGTACATCTTCCCATACTACTTAGAGTGGAAGGAACAGGGGTCAAGTGCCTTTAATCCTGCCTGACTATTGAAAGTATTAAGTATTATGCTCCTCTTGGCCTCATTTGTATTCATCTTCTGGCACATGATTCTATTGCCACGACTTCTGCTTGGAAGACCATGGTGTTTTTTTCCCAGTAGCACTGCTAAATTTCTTCCTGGGCCGTATATACCAAACCCTGCCCTAGAGTCACTAGAGTCAAGGCGTGATCCACCTGTATAATACTTCTGGACACCTGTTGTAAGGTAGACCACTTATTATTCCAGTTTGTTTAATTGTGCTCTACAATACATAGATTTCATATAAACATGTTCCCATGGTAAAATATTTTTAGTTTTTTTAATAAGAAATTGGTAAGAACAAATATACATCTTTTTTATTTGTGTATGTCACCTGCTAAAGTTATGGTAAGGTTATTCTTATAATTTTTTCTTATAAAGGAATCCATTTATAATATCTTTTATGGAACTTAAAATATGGATTTTTTAAACCTCAGAAAATCCCTATTTTTAACCTAAGATTCACAAGCTTGGCTCATAAATCTTTTCCCAGTATGAATATATCATCGGGTTAAGTGTTAACACTTGTTCTGTAACATTTAACAATGACAATAATTCAAAATCCTGCTATCCATAGCGACCATTTAAATAAGTTGTACTGCTAAAAATTGTTGAGTGATGATCGTTCCTACAATATTAACTAAAAGCAGACGTACGGATGGCTACACAGGGATATATAATTGAACTATATTACTATATATGTTTGCCATTATTTACAATCGGATTGAGTTTTGCCAACCTTTCAGGTATAATTTGTGATTCAATATGTTGTTATTTTTCATTACACATTTACTGCGACACGACTCAGGTGGCGACATTAGGATAGTTGAGATAGTCGTGAGGTGTGTCCGCCACAGTTAATGTGTTAAACAATAGTATAATAGTGAAGAGTATTTAATATTTTACAAATATATATACTAAATATAAAAAAGGGACAAAATAAAAACAATAGTTACTAATCGAATTCTTTGGCAACAATTCACTTGGTATTAAAAGTGTTCAATCTGTAAGACAGGGTATTTATAAGGCACTACTAGTGCCTCTTCATTAGTTTAAGAGAAGATAGAACAATTACAGGAATTGTTAACCACATAGTTAAAGTTGTTAAAATCTAGATATGTTACAAGAAATAAATTATACATAGGATTATTTTTGAATCCGACAGAATGTATCAAAGTTTTGACTGAAACACTATGATTTATTTTTGGATTATTAAAAATAGATCAGACAGATGATCTATTATTGTTGTGATAGTTCAGTTTGACAACATCAAACTTGTATTCATGCAGTTGATGTTCTATTAGTTTCTAGATTGTGTACACCATATATTCATAGCTAAAAGTATTATCTATTAAGTTACTGGTCATCACAGCCTTTCTTCCATAAGTTACCCGCAACTTTGCTGCTATTTGACTTTTAATCTACAAAAAAATCAATAGATGTCTTCCTTATGCCAAGAGGAAGAACTCTATAAGTACCAAATTTAAAATGTCTAGGACCTGTCTATCAAATGTTATCACACAGCCAGAGAGACATGATTTTAAGAAGAATCTGTCGGATACTTAATAATTGCTCCATAAGTTTTCCTTAATGGGTAGTCATATACAAAAATGTAAGTAATTGTGTAGATAGTTGCTGTACAATATCAAGATATAAGTTTTTTTTAATCACATTACATTTTTATTACTATTTTTTGTGTGAACCCATAAATATATAGTTGAGTATTGGTGGATTTTAATTTTATTAACTGTTAACTACTAGGTTTAATTATAATAATTGTTCTAATTATATAATTAGTATTATACATGAATTTGTTAGTAACCATCAGTATTCCTGTGGTTGTGACAGCAGCCATATGACTGTGTACAACGGCTGCTTTCTGTCTGTCTTGGAACAAAGTAAGTTAGAGAATTAAATTGTGATAAATAAAATTTAGTTATTGTTAAATAATTTGCTATTGTCTGATGTGTATGAGTTACATATTTTAAGGTGCTAACGTTGATTGACCATGTTATTGTGTTTTTAGACTAAAGTTTTTTAACTTGGAACAGAACCTGTTACGAACAAAGTAATTTTAAAACTTATGTTTTCTATTACCTGTTTTAGATTTTGTTGTATTAGATTTGCATGTCAGTAGTATTTACTGCTACCATAAAAACTCATTTAAGTCAAGTCAGTATAATATTTTTTTTAATCATTACTCTTATAATAACATTATGATGTATAACTATAAAATAATTAGGTTTTTATTGCTGCAGGGGCCACAGACACAGCAGAACTAAGAGTAGCTTGGCCAGGTTACATTTTCCTTAATCTTTTCTGTTCACCATCGGTGCTAGTTGACAAGCAGTTGATTTTTTTAGTTTTCTTAAATCATTTTATTATATTAATGTGAAATCTCTGAAGGAAAAAATATGCAACAGAAATCATATTAATGGTGTAATAATCAGTTGTTTAGTGACGATTGTCCATTACTTACATAGGCTTTTGCTTAGTTAAGTGATTTAATTCGAGGGTCACTCTGAAAGTTTTTAGATACCAGCAAACAGTGTATACTGCAATAATTTTTTCATTCTTATTGTGATTGTCTAAGCACCTGTTCGTATCAGTACCTGACAGCAACTTGGATACTTGTATCGTCTGTTCAAAAATATCAATTTTGTGAAGTCATGGAGTTATCATAAAAACATTTTTGAGCTAAGATTTTAAAGTCGGTTTTTCCCAAGAAGAATGCGTAGAATGTCTCAAATTGGCTTTGGTTCTGAAGCACCATCTCGTGCTACTGTTTTTAGGTTATATTCAAAGTTTTGAAAGGGCCACAATTTTCTTCAAGACGCTATGATCTAAGAGGACAAGCAGTGCACTTATTTAATTATTGTAGCTTCCCTAGGAATTAGATTCTCAAAAGTCCGAATAATATTGCAAAAGTTATTGAAAGTCAGGAAAACATTTTCTTAATGCCTACCTTACGATTTGACAGATGAGGAAAAAGCTGAGCATGTGAGAATTAGCCAGCAGACCCTCAAACTGCTTAATAAGGGTGGTCATCAAATTATTTCCAAAATTGTCACTGGTGATGAAATGCATATATCATCCAACTCGAGTGGAAAGTCATGTGTGTGTTTGAAGATGAGCCATCTCCCACAATTGTCAAGGAAGGACAATCATTGAAGAAAGTAATGTACTCTGTTTTCTTCAGGAGTTTGGAACTGGAGGGACAAAGGACTATCACAGGAAGTTGGTACACTGAACAATGCTTGCCAGAAATTCTTTTGGACTTACGATTAGGATTTAGTTTTGCACCACGGCAATGCCTCATCTCCCACTGCTGTAAAAACTTCGTAGTTTGTTTATCAAAACAATGGAGCACCCCCTTACTCACCTGATATCACTATGTTCCACATCTGGTTACTCTTCAATACGAAGAAACATTTGTGTGGTTGTTGTTTTTCTTTGGAAGTTGAAGTTGATGATGAGGTTCATAAACATTTTAACTCCATTTCAAAAGTCTTGTGACTGGATGCTTTCAACAAGTGGAAATCTGATTTCAAAAGTGCATGGATGATGGAGAGAATGAAAAAATGTGTCCGCATTTTAGCTGGTCTATAGCCTAGAGAAACTTGTAGATATGCCTTTATTGAGCTCCGCATAATCACTGTGGTGTCTCTATAAATACTTCAAGTGATAATGTACGCATACAATAAAAACTTGACAAGGGGAAGGGACCTTCACACACACAACACCTGCCAGGCTGCAGATTTTACCTTACCAGTACACAGAACGGCAATGTTTTCAGAGAAGCCATCGTACATGGGATCCAAGCTTTTTAATGTCCTGCCTGAAGACATCAAATCACAGAGCAGTAGCGATGCCATGAAGAGAGAGCTAAGAAGATGGTCGCTGCATCATCCATTTTACACAATTGAAGAGTTCTTATATTGGAAAACTCAGTGGAATCTTGACACTTAAAACCATACATGTATTATCCCTGAATTATACTTTTGTTTTGACACAATTGTAATTCTCTAAGAATGTACAAATAAAGCCTATTGTCTATGTCTAGGATTACTTTGAACACACCTAATGTCTCTCAAACTTTCAGAGTGACCCTATTACCATGAAGACACCAATACCTTTCGCTCTCTGTTAACTCAGGAAATCAGACACTAAGGTTGAAACCTGTTAAGATTATTTAAAAAGATTGTTACTCAACTATCAGAACAGTGCTGTGAACCAAAATTATTTGTTGGCATGGTGACTATCAAAAATAAATACTGATATAGATAACATTCTTTCTTTTGCCCATTCTTTTCTTAGATGACATTACTAGCAACATACATTTTTTTATTGGAAAATGATTATTAATAACAGGAGAGGAAATGAACTATAGGAAGTCTGCTTGTAGGAAAACATTCAATTGTAGAAGAAAAGTTTATGTTTCAAAAATCAAAATTTTGATTATAAATTTCAAAACAACAGTACTTTTAATACATAACTTCATAAGAGAATAGCCACATCCTACAGGCTCAAATCATGGATACACCTCTCCTGTGAACATGTTTTTTCAGAATGTTTCACCTCACTTTTGTAATGCAGATTTAGTACACAACTATGAATTAGTCCACTTTATACTTACGATCTTGGTAACTGGGCCACATTTGTCACTAGTAAATTATTTTTTAACATTTTTTCTAATTTTCGTGACTGTTAAACTCTGTATTTCTTTGTAGTATGTTATTGAAATACTAAATTTATTATATATATATATATATATATATATATATATATAAATCATAAACAAATACTTTCTATAATTTTGTTAACGAACACCCAATTTTTTTATATATCCAATATATAAAAAATGTACAATGGAGTGTGGTAATAGGTTTAAAAAAATAAATTATGTTCTTTTATATACTTCGCCATAGTCATGGAAATGATAGTGTTTGCTTGACAATACGTCAACTGTTTAATACTGTATAATGTTAACATTCAAGTGTTATATTTGTTAAACACTTTCCATTGGGTAACAGCTAAAGTCAAAGTCAAAAACTCTTTATTTGTTTTAGGTACAATGATGTAACATTTCAATAGTGTCAATTTAAACTATCTAAGAACACTAATATAAAATAACGCTATAATAAAACTACCTGATTTGCAAATCAAAATATTCATCTAATGAATATAAAGCCTTGTCTATCAAGTATGCTTTAAGCTTTCTTTTAAATATTTTATGTTCTGTTTCTTGTTTGATAGTAAGTGGAGTGGATTTAAGAAATTTGGATCCAATGTGTTGGTTTTTTTGTGAAAGAAATGAGCCTATGGCGAGGTATTAAAATATCATTTTTATTATGTATATTATACAAATTAATTACGTTGGTGTTATCAGTATTTAGGTTTTTAATTTTAGAACACATAATTGTAACCATTATATATTGACCGTAGACAGTTAAAATTTTCAATTCCTTGAAATATTCTTTCACAGAATCATGTATTTTTAGGCCTAACATAATTCTCAGAGATTTTTTCTGTATCCGGAGGATTTTATCAAGATTTGATTTTTTAGTAGTATCATACAAACAGGCCATATGCAGTATAAGAATGCATATAAGAGAAATAGGTTGTACTCAATGTATCAGTGCTACAGATAAAAGACATCTTTGTCAAAGCATAAATTCCCGAATTTAATTTTGTAATCAACAATTGTACGTGTTGATCCGAATTGAGATTTTCCAACCACTTGTTGTAAACTCTTCCTATTTCCAACCATTTTCTCATTGCTTATTAAAAAGATAGAATGAGGTCCAATAGTCACCAGTCATTGTATTAAATATTGTTCTCATGTATCTCACAATCATGTTTTATTATTACATTTTTTATACAGGGACATGTTAATGTTTAAAATATTGATTACACATTGTTAAAAGAGAGTGTTTATCTTGTAAAATACTATTGAGGAAATCATTTGTTAGCATAAGTACATATTTTTGTTTTATATAGTAGTGTGCCTTAATAGTCTTGCCAAACTGAGAAAGAAATGTGATTTAGCGAAGTTATTGTTGTGGTTTACAGTATTATGTTAATTAATGTCTCAAAATCATATTTGATTCGTTACCATTATACTGCAGAACTCATGTTGACAATGTTTTAAATCTTTAAATTCGTGTAAGCATTATTTGCTTTTGACTTACAACAGGTAATAATGTAATTGATTTTTATTCACACAGAAAGCAATGTGTATTCTAAACATTCAACAATTTCTAATAAATAAGGAAAAATATATTTCTTACTTTCTTAAATATTGTTTTATTCATGTGTTCATTATTAAAAATATTACAAAGGCTTTTATGATCTAAAATCTTATATGTTGTGGAAACTGTAGAAAGTCTACCAAGATATATTACACAATTATTTAATAAAGTGCATTATAAATGCATGAAATAAGAATAATCTTCCTTAACACTTAGAGGGAAGTAACTGCTATATATTGTCTGCTTCCGAAAATGTGCGAGAAAGGGAGTGTAGCTTGTTTTAGGCACTGGTGTTTAGTGTGGAGTTTCAATTTATAACCCTCCACATCTGCTATCATTGTATAATATGTTAATGATAATTTAATGTTCAAAAAGTTATACCTATTGGTTACTCATTTCTATTTGTTTGTAATAAAATTTCACCCTAAACTAGGCCTAAACGTTTTTTCAGATCTGACAATTTTATGACCTTGTTTTTATGTTATCTTAAAATTCTGCAATTCCAAAACTTTGATCCATCCAAATTGCGTGAAAAATGTACATGTATATACTGATCAATAGTTTTTATATCACCCTCACTTAACAACATTCAATACACAAGCCACATGTCCACCATCAGACTATCCTAGCAAGAGCATTGAACAATACCTGAGACAACCAAAGAGAGTAGCCTGTGTCCTTCTGGTGTGGCTTCTCGGCAACTGCCTTTTAACCTGCGTGAACAAATGACCAGGTGCAAGTCTTTGCATGATAATTACCATTTTTGGTCTGATACATTTTAGTGAACTGTGAAACTATAACAGTACCTGTCTGGAGGCGGCCTGTATATAGTCATGTTTACCTCTAAGAGTTAAATAATATTGTTCGTAAAATTGCTTTCTCTAAATTGTCTTACCCTTTCATTACCTCGTCCAGTTTTACAGATTGTTAATTGTCTCCAGACTAGACATTTGTACTGTAAGAGCTAATCATAATCTAATTGCAATACCAAATTTCAGTTTGGTATGAAATTTAATATTTCTTCTTACTAATTATGTTATGTTCGAGATTAGTTTATACGTATTGTATTTGATAAAATCTGTTGTATTACCATTCTTTTTGTGTATTATCATCAGAATCCTGTATTATGTAAAATTTAATTGAATATGAGCATGAAAACTTTCATATGTTACAGTTATATGTAGAAACTTTTAAAGTGCAATAATTTACTTACTAATAAAAGTGACATCTCTTTATCAATCGCATAATGTCTTCCATAGTAAACCCCCTTAGTATGCATAACTAGACTGATTGTATTTTAATGTAGTATTTTTATGTAATAAACATATTGAAAATTGCATTGATTTTCTAATACCCTGACCCCCAAAAATAAAATGTCACTTAATTTAAGGAAAACGAGAAAGATTGATTAGGATAGGGGTAACCTTATTTCCTTGTCTATTTATTAATCTTTTGATTTGGTAGACATAAAACAGGGTGGCCACCCAACCGGGAATAAGCCTCCTTTAGAAGTGGGAAAAAACTCAAAAACCATTTTTCTGTTTCAAACAACTTATTAAATCAAGATAATTTGAGTCCTCCTTGTATCAGGACCTGATATTTTCAAAACATCATGTTTTACGTGGCGTGCTCCGTGAAACTGTGAATGAAGATATACATACCTGTATGTTTGCGAGTGACATGTGCCACCGATTGCCTCCACTAATGTAGTCAAGTTTATCTTGGTTAGTTCTACCACTGTGTTGTGGCAAGTTCCCCAAACATGTAACAGTCCATTGGCCAATTAAAGTCGGCCGACTGATGGTCTCGGGCGTTGGCCACTATACAAGCGGTAACTGTAAGCGGCAAAGCGGTAGTAACTATGAGGATACGAGGCGTGGCCTACTCGTTATTTGATAGAGCAAAGAGCTTATGCTCAGAAAAAGATAGATTAAAAGAGGAATTTAAGAAAGTCGAATCGGATTTTAGAAGCAATGGATACCCTCAATCAGTGATAAATAAGCGCAAACGAACCAGAAGAATCATTCGAGTCAGAAAAACAGAATAGTGATAAATTTACGTTTATGTCAATCCCTTATGTGCCGGGATTATCTGAGAAAATTAGAAGAGTTGGTAGAAAGTACATTAGAACCGTGTTTAAAACACATAATACTCTTAGACAAAGTTTTGTAAAAACAAAACCAAACAATCCAAAAAAGCACACAGGATTCCAAAAACTATGTTTACAGTATAAAATGTAGGTGCAATAGGGAATACATAAGCGAGACAAAAAGACCATTAAATGTAAGGATAAAAGAACACAAAGAAAACATGAGAAAGGGTCTCACAGAAAAGTAAATAATTGCACACCATTGTTGGTCCGAAGACCATTATATGAATTGGGATGAAGCCAACATAGTACATTGGAACCACATTTTGTTTAAAAGGAAATTAATAGAGGCAACATGCATTAAATCGGCAGACCAACCATCAGTCAGATTAGGCCGCTCTGGTTGCTAATTCCTAAAAATGAACTAAAAAGAAAACCAAAAGTGTCAAAAGGATCAGATATTTGTAATAAACCAATGCGAAGTCACAGTATGGTTTTAAGAAGTTCATCTAGCATGAACCAATAATAATAATAAAAAAAGGCCCATTCCTGTTCCCCGTCCTTTTTATTTCCACCATCTTGTTTTCTGCCGTGACGATTGCCATTTACCTTTGGCCTCTGGTCAGACGTAGGAGGTTGGTATACAAATGCAGACGTATTGTGACCTGTATTCTGTAGTTCAGTTTTAATAATTAGTGTTGTGTTTAGTTTTTATTAAGTGCATGTTTTAGAGTTAGTGAAGTTGACACACAACATGGTGGTTGTGATTCCTGACATAGGCGTGTCACACCGCTCTGGTATGATTTGTTTATTTTAACCTAGTTTGTAATTATGTATTAGGTTAGTTATTTACCTGAAGAAGAGATCAGATTGCAGATCTCAAAACATAGTGTTACTGATTTTTTATTTCACTGAACGATGGTAAATGTCCAGAAAAATCCTGTTTCCTTCACAATCATTTCATCATCAAAAGTAAACTTTCATTCTTTTCCACACTATTTATTTATAAAAATTAAGACTAACACCATGTTCAGAGTAAAAAGGTTGGCACACATTTTATAACTTACAAATTAATATCACCTAGCAGATGCCTATATCTTTATAATTTATATTTACCAGATACTGATTATCATCGAGAAAAGCAGCAAATTTCAGATTATTTTCCAATATAAGGGGAGGGGCTGGAGGGTGTTCATTGGTGTGGAGCAGGTCCAGCTGAGGGCGCGGGGTGGGGCGGCTGATCATGGGGATCAAGGTCCTTCAGATCAACCTGCAGCACAATAAAGCTGCCTCGGCTGTATTCTGCAGACGCTTCCTGTCGGAAGATTTTCATGTGGCTCTGATACAGGAACCTTGGATCAGCAAGGGAAAAATATCAGGGCTTTCAATGACAGGGGTGAAAATTGTTAGTGCCCAGGTTGAAAATGCCAGGACATGTATTGTTGTAAGCAACAAGGTGGACAGCATTCCTGTTCTGGAATTTTGTTGCAGGGATCTAGCCACAGTTAGGCTGATGGTGGCTGGTACTGGACGAGCCTGCTAGTTGCATCATCGTATCTACCGTATGATGATGCGGAGTCCACGCCCTCCAGGGAACTGGCTGCCTTGGTGGACCATGTTGGGAGGAGTGGATCGGAACTGGTGGTGGGATGCGACGCCAACTCGCACAACGAGGCGTGGGGCAGCACCAACACCAATAACAGAGGTAAGTTACTTATAGAATACATAATGTCCCGTAGTCTAATGATTGCAAATGTGGGAAATGTGCCCACGTTTCGCACGAGGACAAGAAGGGAGGTGTTAGATGTGACCATGATGTCGGAGGGTATGGCTGGTCGGATGCATGGCTGGCATGTGTCTGACGAGCCTTCCCTCTCTGATCATGCTCACATCTGTTTTAAGATCGGTGAACAGATGCTGGAAAAAGTTCAGTATAGGAATCCGAGGAACACAAACTGGGTATCATACAAGGAAAACCTCAGGGCACAGCTGGATTCTGATTCCACTAATGGGAAACGGATTCACAGCGCGGCGCAGCTTGACGAATCTGCCGACAGTCTTACCTCTGCGATTGTGGGCTCCTTCGATCTCAGCTGCCCGGTTATCAATAAAAATAGATCAAAGGTAGCCTGTTGGAGCTCTGAACTGGCCTCTTTGAGGAAGAGGGTCAGGGCTCTATTCAGGAGAGCCAAAACTTGGGACACTTACCATGAGGCTCTTGCACTGTACAACCGCAAGGTTCGTACGGCTAAGAGGTTAGCCTGGAAGAAGCTCTGCACCGATATTGACAGTGTGCAGGGCTGTGCAAGGCTACAAAAGCTATTAGCAAAGAATCCCATCTCGCCGCTTGGTAGTCTCAAGGACGATCAAGGTGTTTACATTACTGAACCAGAAGGAGTTCTAAAAGTTATGATGGGAACAGACTTCCCGGACTGTATTGTTCATGAGGGTGATCAACCACCCGACAGTGAGGGAAGACATGCGGGTCGCGCCACCCATTTGCAGTGGAGTCTGGCGCACCGTATTGTTACCTTCAGTAGGATTGAATGGGCTGTTATTAACTCATTCAGTCCTTACAAAGCTCCTGGGGGTGACGGGGTGAGACCGGTTTGCTTGCAGCGGGGGTTGGACATTCTCCTTCCCCAGCTGTGCAGACTGTTCAGAGCCTCCGTGGCTCTCAGGTATATCCCACTATCCTGGAGAGTGTCCAGAGTGGTGTTCATACTGAAGCAGGAGAGGGCGGGCATGGATCGGCCGAAGTCTTTCAGGCCGATATGCCTGTCCTCCTTCCTTCTCAAAACCATGGAGAAAATGGTTGCCAGGTTTGTTTGGGAGGGAGCTCTTTTGGAGCGACCTCTGCATCCTAACCAGCATGCCTACACTCCAGGAAGGTCATGCGACTCGGCCTTGCATCAATTGGTATGCAGGATTGAGAAGACGCTGACGGCAAAAGAGGTAGCCATAGGAGTCTTTTTAGACATTGAAGGAGCCTTTGCCAATACAGCCACTCAGGCGATTATCAATGCGGTCTCAAGACGTGGTGTTGATGGTCAGGTGTGTGACTGGATATGGGGCCTTGCTCACGGACAGGGTTGTTGTTACAACCCTCATGGGAGCAAGTGTTAGTGCGAAGGCTACGAGGGGCTGTCCGCAAGGCGGCGTCCTCTCTCCTCTTCTGTGGAACCTGGTTGTGGATGACCTGGTAAATTCTTTGAATAGCAGCGGTTGTCTTTGCACAAGGGTACGCAGATGATATTGTGATTCTTGTGAGTGGTAAGTTCAACACAACAATCACGGAACTGACCAATGCTGCTCTGAACATGGTGGGAAATTGGTGTGATAAGGTTGGCCTCACCGTCAACCCCACCAAGGCTGCTGTGGTTGCCTTTACCAGGAGGCGACAGATGGAGGGCATTGGTCCCTTTCTATTCAAAGGCTCACCCGTTGAGCTGAAGTCTGAGGTCAAGTACCTGGGCGTGATCCTAGATAGGGTTCTAAACTGGGGACCTCATCTAGAAAGGGTCATTGCCATGGGTAAGTGGTCTCTAATGCAATGCAGACGTGTGATAGGTGGGCCCTGGGGACTGAAGCCGAGGTGCTTGTACTGGCTTTATGTTTCCGTGGTCAGACCTGCACTAATGTACGGAGCTGTCGTATGGTGGCCAAAAACGGAGGCCAAGACGGTGGTAGCTCGTCTGGCGGGTATCCAAAGGATGGCCTGCCTTGCTATCACTGGGGCTTTTCCTAGTGCGCCAGGCGCGGCTCTGGACTGTTGTCTTAATCTCGCCCCCCTGGACATTGTCATTCGAGCTATGGCCAGGAGGAGTGCCTACTGTCTTCAGCAGATGGGACTCTGGTCGGGTTGCAGCGGTGGGCACTGCAGAATTAGCACTCTGATACAGGAGGATGTTTTGCACATGATCTCTGATCAGATGCCACAAAAATTTTCCTTTGACAAACCCTTTAGGATTATTTTACCCTCAAGGGATGATTGGTCAGAGGGGAAGAAACCTCTTCCACCAGCGGAGCTCGAATGGTTCACAGACGGCTCCAAAACAAAAAGCGGCACAGGCGCTGGAATTCTGGGAGTGAGACCATGTAGGGAGCTGGTGGTTCCTATGGGTCCGTATCCGACAGTCTTTCAAGCGGACGTCGCAGCTATTATGGAATGTGCTCGTGAGAATCTTCGTCTGCGATATAGGGGCAAGACGATTAACATTTTCACGGACAGTCAGGCAGCGCTGATGGCGCTGGATTCTTGCGTGATCAAATCCAAACTGGTTTGGGATTGCTATCAGACCGTTTCCTCCCTTGCCAGAATCAACAATGTAACCGTTTGTTGGGTTCCTGGTCATGAGGGGATTCTTGGGAACGAAAGAGCTGATGCCCTGGCCAACCAGGGCTCAGCGACAATTATGACGGGCCCTCAACCGTTCTGCGATGTTCCAAGGTGTGAATCCTCTAGGGTTGTCTCGAAATGGATTCGCGCGGAGCATGGGAGAAGGTGGAGGTTGCATCCGGGTTTGAGAGTGAGTAGAATGGTATTACAGTCACCTTCCTCCAAGGTGGCTTCGGACCTTCTCTCATTAAACAGATCAATGTCTTCTAAGGTCATTGGTCTCATTACGGGGCATGGTCACCTGAGGAAGCATCTTCACAGAGTTGGCATCCTTCAGGAGGATCCGCTCTGTGGAAGGTGTAATGAGCAGGAGGAGACTGCTGAGCACCTGCTCTTTGATTGCCCTGCAATAGCAAGAGAGCGGTATGCCATCTTTGGTAGTTTGGACAGGGGTGGTGAATTTTCCCAGGAGGACTTGATAGGTTGTTTTCGGTGGTTTGTTGAACTGCTGAAGTTATAGACTGGTGGGCCTCATGGTGTGTTTCCGGGGTGGGCAAAAAGCCCTTGAGGCTTAAGTGCATGGCAGTAGACCGCCCCAAGGAAAAAAAAAACACTGAGGTGCAAAAAAAGTGGGACGCACTGTTTTTCTTAAATGCCTTTAGCTTAAATCAACTTGTTGGGCATGAATCGTGTTTACGTAAATAAATACAATGTATGAGTTCCAGTTCTAAGTGAAAACCGCTAATTGCCTATAAAAATTTGACAAACCTGTTCATTAGTCTCATTCTGCATGTCTATTATTGTAATAATGTACTTGTCTATTCTTATCAAGCCAAATCTTGACCTTTGTACATCACTGTTGGCCACCATATCCTCATTCCTGTTTCTGATTGTAACTAATACAGTTGTAGTTGTTAAGTTGCAGTTCATTTTTTACTTTTAAAATGCCTCTTTCACCAGTGAATGCGGCTAGAGTGGTGGCATTAGTTGAAAATGGCAATAGCTTGCGTCAGGTGGCTGAGATAACAGGATTTTCTTCTTCTTTCAACTTCTGTTGAACTGGCAAATGAACTTCGGAGGGTTCGGGAAGTGAATATTAGCAGATGGACTGTAAGAAGAAGGTTGCAGGAAAGACAATTAAATGCTTGTCGGCCTGCCACTGGCCCAAGACTGACCGCACGTCATCGGCAAGCTCGTTTGCGATTTGCAAGAAACCACTTAAACTGGACTATTGACCAGTAGAGTCGAGTATTATTCTCTGACGAGTCCAGATTCTCTCTCTGATCACCTGATGGTCGGCAAAGGGTGTGGAGAAGGCGAGGTGAGCGATATGCGCAATGTAACATATCAGTCAGGGACAGTTTCAATGGTGGCTCTATCATGGTGTGGGGCGGAATATCAAGGGAAGCTCGAACGGACTTAGTTGTTTTTGATAGAGGAACTTTAAATGGTCAGAGGTATGTCAAAGAGGTTCTAGCAGAACATGTTACAGTTTATGCAGGATTTGTTGGGCCAGATTTTGTTTTCATGCATGACAATGCTCGACCCCATACCGCTAGAGTGGTGCATGACTTCCTTCAGGATGTGCAAATTAGTACGATGAAGTGCCCAGCACGTAGCCCAGATCTAAATCCAATAGAAAATATCTGGGACCAGATTGGGAGAGCAATTAGAAGTCAACGTGGCGAGCTGCTAACTTTGGATCAACTTCGACAGGCTGTACAGGCAGAATGGAACAATATTGGTCAACAGAACATACAGAACGTGATTGACAGCATGCCTAGGCGGCTGGAAGCTGTCATCAGATCTCGGGGAGGAAATACGAGGTACTGAACTTTCTGAAATGGAATACATAAAACCCACCAAGTGTTTTAAAAGAACTCCTTGAAAAGAACACTATTACTCAATTGTGTGGAGTTTTGTTGGGTATGAAAACATTATTTTTCTTTTTTTTTTAATTAAAACATAATACGAGTACATTTTAAGTAATTGATTTGATTTTTTGTGTTTTAGGTTATTTCTTGAGAGTAATATTGTGTTTAAATTGGTTTAAACTAAGAAAATAAAAATGATATTAAACAAAAATAGAGTGTCCCACTTTTTTTGCACCTCAGTGTACATGATTACTCCACCGGACACAGAAGCATTCTTTTTCATCCATTACATAAAACACAAGCCTTTGAAAATTACATTAATGTGCAGGAATATGTCTCTATAAAAACTTGCCTAATGATCTCAGATCAGAGAATCCTTTAGAGTTCTTTTAGAAAAACATTTAGGATTATTTGGTAAAAAAAATATTTGTATAGGGTAAATAAAGCCTTACTGAATAACAAACAGTAAGGTTTCAATCATTTTGATATTTTGTGTTTTGGAATTTACTGTTTACTGTCGATAATTTCTATTCACGTTCAATTTTTTGTACATAAGTTTTAATACTAAATATTTTATTTATTCAAATTATATTTAGAATTTAGTATAGATGTTTCTAACAAACTGGCTTGTTATCTACTATTTACTGTTATATGCCTTTTTTATGACGTGTAAAAACAAAATAAGAAATATCACTGTGTTGAATGCTATAAGAACAGTGTTGTTGATCATACAACAGTAATATATTTCATAGTAGGCAGAGTGGGACATTTTTACTGATCAAATTTATTGTGTTTAAAAAACCAGCAATAGCGCCACCTATCAGTTACTGTGCAGTTTCAATTATGGAAACAATGCTGTTTCATTTCTATTGCATTTTATTCTTTATATATATGAATATAGACTAATTTATTTGTATAATATTCAAGATGTAAGTAAATTAATATTGATAAAGAGAAACATGAAACCTAAATATGAAAAGAACAAAGAAAAGATTCCTTTTATTGACTGAGTGTTAGCAAAACCTAGCACTTAAGGATATAAAAAAGTTCAATTCTGCCTGTTTTAAAAAATGAACTAACCTGTACACTTGAAACTTTGCATGAAGCTTCATTTCTATATAAGGCTTGATGATGGTGCTTGTCACTCGACAGAAATTAACTGATCGTTAGCGAACATTTTTACATTGATCTTATTGGTAACATAATAGCAGTTCCTCAGTAAGGTTCATGTCTGGCCGGTTTATATCTTCCAGTTGAACCAGAGTGTAGCAGAAACCGATAAGTCATTTAAATCTGGGCAGCTGTATGGATGTCCAAGTGGAGTACATCACTCATCGCAAATGTCGAGAGGGTAGATTGGTAGATCTAGTCTACTGTTGGAGTTGGTGGGGCTCTCTAAGTGTTAAGGGGTGTTGCTAGCCTGGACATAAGGGCATGCCACCCCCTGCATTCTTTGACTGGAGTGGCTGGTACATAACTGGCTCCCCCCTCTTCCAAGGAGACATGACTGAGATTAATACTTAAAATCCTTCCTCTTGGAACTTGACAGGAGGTGGCCCCTACCTTACCTTACCCATAGAACTCGCAGGTACAATCATACAAAAATGTAACATATGATGTAGTGACACATGTAGTCTAATTAAATCAACTATACACTTAAAATTTTCCATTCAACCGGAGCGAAAAATCTTATACGATCTTGGTGTGGCGTACTCCTACCTTGTTTAGTAAGAGGATACAAGTTTATATTGTTTCTTTACAAACTAGTTCACAAAGAAGGTAAAGGTGAGAGAGGATCACAGTAACCACTTTGTCTGCAACTGATTGCTAAATTCATGAATAGATCTCTCGCTAAATGTATAAATAGCAAATAGAGCAAAGAATAACAATCAGTGTCAATTAATCAATATTCAGTCTGTGATGTCTTCACTTTTATGGAGAAAGGCTCCAAGAACTACCACTGATAAATTGTATGTCAACCACTATTTATGAGGCCTCATAATAAGAATTAGGATGAGGCTCATATGTTGTAGTACTAGCAGTGACCCAGGATATAACTAATCAGATGATCATACTTTGGTCAATTGTTTTATTACATAAAGAAATGCATTAAAATAGACTTAAATTTATACCTTTTAACTATGTACATATCATTCAGTTTATTACATTACCCATATAGTATGATTATTTACACATATCATATAAAGAAATACTTATTTGAGTCCCATTATAGAATAATTGAAGCATATCACATTGTTTCTTATTAAGAGTTAATTTTACAATAATGAGGTTAGTTTGAAAACCTTATACTAAAATCTAATATAGTCTGCCAAGGAAAAGGGACCAATCTTCATACCCTACAAATTGAGTTACAACAGTTATTTTAATTAGTGAAAACAGAACAATTTCATTAAAGCATTATTAAACCCCCTCCAAAGTTGACTGATGCAGGGATTTTGAAACTTCACAACATTGAATGTAAAGTAAAAGCTGGTTAGACGATAGACAATAGGATGTATGTACATTGTTTAAGATTTAGTGTTGGTTATTATGAAACGAAACTTAGGATCAATTCAGTCATCTGAAACTTAATCCTCTAACCCTAGAGGAGAGCACAGTAAATTCTTTCAAGTCCCCTAGATCATCACCTGGAGCTCAGAGGATTAGAGTTATTTAGCCTTGTAAAGTTGGTTAAGATTCATAAGCATATGTTTTTACAACCTTCAATTAAGTTAAGTCTAACATTTTACTTAAAAAATAAATTTTACTTTACTCTCTCCGCCATTTACATAATATTGGATGATGTATTAATAATAATAATAATATATTATTCATAGAAATAAAGAGGAATTTACATAGAAGTAACGAAAAATACTAAATAAATCTTTTAATTTTATTGTCACTTGAGCATCAGCCTATGTGTGGAGTAAATAGTTCACAGGTTTTTTTCTAATGGTACCTCAAAGTCTATGAAATACAAAGAACAGAAATATACAACACAAACAAAAACTAAACATTTTAAACTGTATAAAAATGCAAGGAACAACAGAGCAGCAAATACTTAAATAAATATGATTTATACTGTCAATATGGAAGTACAAAACCGCAGATATTAAAAACATAGATAGGAGGATTCAAAATAAAAAGGTACTCATTAGCACCATTCAAAAATTAATGCAATATATACTCTTAGAGTATAGTTATCAAAAGTTATCAAATAGTTATATTAATTGATTGGCTGATAACATGGCTCCATGCAATGTAAATGTACACACATTTATCTAAAATATAGTCTTGCCCTTATCTTCCCAAAGGATACTCTAGACACATGCGGATATATGCAAAAACATTTCCACGCAAAAAAACATACACACCATCATTCACACTGAAACATAATAGCAGTGTTTCAAGTACACAGCTTCACTGCATTATCTGATATCTTTCAAACTATATTGTGAAGGAAAAGATGATGTTGACTATGTTTACTCCTTGAAGATGATCCTTTTTCTTTGGCAAGTTGCTATTCTCATAAGGTAAAAAGAATATTAACTATTTTCAATATATAATCTAGATTAGCCTAGCTGTGTGTATGAGCATAGGTATTACTATATTACAAATCAGATTATTTAAGCATATAGTTCAATAAAACAAACTAAAATTCAGTGCACTGTATTATCTGTCTTTTTATCTGTCATCACAAAAAAAAAACAGGAATAAGGTGTTATGAGTATAGGCAAAAATTTAGGTTGTTAAATAAGTAAATGACTACGGTATGTATTTTTGGCATGCAATGCCACATGTCAGCTTAACACATAACATTAATAATCCAATTGTTTAAATTTTAATAAATTTACTTATTACAATATTAATTAAACCAAAGTGAAAAGTAAATACAATGTTTATTGTTGGAAAATAGCGTGCAAGGAAAATAATATTATTACACATTCTATCAACTCATTATCTATGTACTCAAGATAAAATAAACAGACATGAAAAAACTTCAATTCATAGTTAGTATTTTAAAAATTCAATTCATATGTTTGATCAAAATTAACTGATTAGTTATAAATATTTTCTGAGAAGTTTGGCGTCACTAATAATACATTGGAGTTTTTCTTATTGTCTATTTCTAATATTAAATAAAACACCTGTACATAAAATGCAGCCAAATTCAGGTTTAGAATAAAAAGAAATATAAAACAAGATCTACAACAATATTGCATTACATTTTCTACTACACACCGATAAATAAAATTATTTAAGAGGCTTTAACTGATTAAATACATTTCCCCTTGAGGCAGTAAAATCAATAATGTTGCTATTATATCCTTTTTATTTTGTTGTTTTAATAATCCATAATTTTGTATCTTATATGTAACTATGAATACAACCATGTACTAATATTAAAATAAACTCAACTTATTCACAGAAAAATATTCTGTTTTATTATTATTTAGGATAATAGAATAATGAAGTAAAGTAAAGAATTCAGGCAGCAGCCTTTGTTGGATGAATCAGGGAAAAGAAAGTTCCCTGTTCAAAATTCTTAGTAATGCTTTATTTATGACTTAAATATCATATTGAGCCATATATATATATATATATATATATATATATATATATATTTATTTATAAACAAAACACACTTTTCTTGCTTGCTCTGATCATATATTTATATTTTTGAGAAAATGTTTTATGTATTTCCTGGATAATTGTCCAACAAACAAAGTAAGTCTATCTTTTCATTTTCACACCTCTGTGCAAGCTTACAAAATGAAAACCTTATACTTTAATTTTGATCAAAGCACTTAAAGACTAACAGCTATATAGTGTAAAACAATTGCAACCTAATCTATTTACGATCTCGTCTCTAAACTAAAAAATAGTACAAGTAAGAGAAGCATCCCCATGATATATAACAATATGAATATACAAAATAAATGTATAGACTCTGCCTAACTTAGAGAGATCACAATTCGGTAATGGCACTGAACACGAAGGGGTAATGTATCTTGTACTAGCTGACGCACAGAGCTTGATTTTTGTTTAGCCTTCGTTGTAAAGTGGGGACAACAAACAGCATGAGACCACTGATAGCCAGAGTACCTCCCGCTACATAGAACCCAGGATTGTAGGATTGCAGGGCGTCATACAGCCAACCTGCAACACATCTCTTGGTTACATACTCATAACTAGTAGTTGGCCATGTGGGAACACTGATAGCCAGAGTACCTCCCGCTACGTAGAACCCAGGATTGTAGGATTGCAGGATTGAAGGGCGTCATACAGCCAACCTGCAACACATCACTTGGTTACATACTCATAACTAGTAGTTGGCCATGTGGGAACACTGATAGCCAGAGTACCTCCCGCTACGTAGAACCCAGGATTGTAGGATTGCAGGGCGTCATACAGCCAACCTGCAACACATCACTCGGTTACATACTCATAACTAGTAGTTGGCCATGTGGGAACACTGATAGCCAGAGTACCTCCCGCTCGTACAACCCAGGATTGTAGGATTGCAGGGCGTCATACAGCCAACCTGCAACACATCTCTCGGTTACATACTCATAACTAGTAGTTGGCCATGTGGGAACACTGATAGCCAGAGTACCTCCCGCTACGTAGAACCCAGGATTGTAGGATTGCAGGGCGTCATACAGCCAACCTGCAACACATCTCTCGGTTACATACTCATAACTAGTAGTTGGCCATGTGGGAACACTGATAGCTTGAGTACCTCCCGTCTTGTACAACTCAGGATAATAGGACTGCAGGGCATATTACAACCAACCTGCAACACATCTCTCGGTTACATACTCATAACTAGTAGTTGGCCATGTGGGAACACTGATAGCTTGAGTACCTCCCATCTTGTACAACTCAGGATAATAGGACTGCAGGGCATATTACAACCAACCTGCAACACATCTCTCGGTTACATACTCATAACTAGTAGTTGGCCATGTGGGAACACTGATAGCTTGAGTACCTCCCGTCTTGTACAACTCAGGATAATAGGACTGCAGGGCATATTACAACCAACCTGCAACACATCTCTCTCGGTTACATACTCATAACTAGTAGTTGGCCATGTGGGAACACTGATAGCTTGAGTACCTCCCGTCTTGTACAACTCAGGATAATAGGACTGCAGGGCATATTACAACCAACCTGCAACACATCTCAATCTCGGTTACATACTCATAACTAGTAGTTGGCCATGTGGGAACACTGATAGCTTGAGTACCTCCCGTCTTGTACAACTCAGGATAATAGGACTGCAGGGCATATTACAACCAACCTGCAACACATCTCTCGGTTACATACTCATAACTAGTAGTTGGCCATGTGGGAACACTGATAGCTTGAGTACCTCCCGTCTTGTACAACTCAGGATAATAGGACTGCAGGGCATATTACAACCAACCTGCAACACATCTCTCTCGGTTACATACTCATAACTAGTAGTTGGCCATGTGGGAACACTGATAGCTTGAGTACCTCCCGTCTTGTACAACTCAGGATAATAGGACTGCAGGGCATATTACAACCAACCTGCAACACATCTCAATCTCGGTCACATACTCATAACTAGTAGTTGGCCATGTGGGAACACTGATAGCTTGAGTACCTCCCGTCTTGTACAACTCAGGATAATAGGACTGCAGGGCATATTACAACCAACCTGCAACACATCTCTCGGTTACATACTCATAACTAGTAGTTGGCCATGTGGGAACACTGATAGCTTGAGTACCTCCCGTCTTGTACAACTCAGGATAATAGGACTGCAGGGCATATTACAACCAACCTGCAACACATCTCTCGGTTACATACTCATAACTAGTAGTTGGCCATGTGGGAACACTGATAGCTTGAGTACCTCCCGTCTTGTACAACTCAGGATAATAGGACTGTAGGGCATATTACAACCAACCTGCAACACATCTCTCGGTTACATACTCATAACTAGTAGTTGGCCATGTGGGAACACTGATAGCTTGAGTACCTCCCGTCTTGTACAACTCAGGATAATAGGACTGCAGGGCATATTACAACCAACCTGCAACACATCTCTCGGTTACATACTCATAACTAGTAGTTGGCCATGTGGGAACACTGATAGCTTGAGTACCTCCCGTCTTGTACAACTCAGGATAATAGGACTGTAGGGCATATTACAACCAACCTGCAACACATCTCTCGGTTACATACTCATAACTAGTAGTTGGCCATGTGGGAACACTGATAGCTTGAGTACCTCCCGTCTTGTACAACTCAGGATAATAGGACTGCAGGGCATATTACAACCAACCTGCAACACATCTCTCGGTTACATACTCATAACTAGTAGTTGGCCATGTGGGAACACTGATAGCTTGAGTACCTCCCGTCTTGTACAACTCAGGATAATAGGACTGCAGGGCATATTACAACCAACCTGCAACACATCTCTCGGTTACATACTCATAACTAGTAGTTGGCCATGTGGGAACACTGATAGCTTGAGTACCTCCCGTCTTGTACAACTCAGGATAATAGGACTGCAGGGCATATTACAACCAACCTGCAACACATCTCTCGGTTACATACTCATAACTAGTAGTTGGCCATGTGGGAACACTGATAGCTTGAGTACCTCCCGTCTTGTACAACTCAGGATAATAGGACTGCAGGGCATATTACAACCAACCTGCAATACATCTCAATCTCGGTTACATACTCATAACTGTTAATACGAATGTTGTGTTCTTGTATTGAATCAACCCTTCCCACTTATGAATTAACACACTTAACTACGTCATAATTTGTAGTTGACAGTATGAAACTTACACTCATATTAATACTAAAACTACAGACTGATAACATTTTGTTTTTGACCCACTTATCCAATATTCATACTCAAGTCACTCTTGCTTCCAAAGCAAATTATAAAACATTTACTTCATCTTTATAAAACTTGAATGCTTAACTCAAACAACACAAACGCTTATTCTTAGCCTCACAGTGTTGTTTTGGAATATTATTAATATATTCATACAAGTTTAGTTGTTTTTACAACCATTAGCTTACAAGTCTGGTTTTGTCGGCCTAGAGAACTACCTTAATATCAAGTTTGATTTATTTTTATATTTGATCTAGTTCCGCAAATTTTATTCCAACTTTAAACCATTTTAAAACAAGCTCAACAAGTTATGCCTAAATAAAATCAACTTTAAAATATAATTTTTTTCTAGACATTAGCCCCCTGTTAAACTATTATATGTCAATGTATTCACAACTATTTGGAGAGCATTATAATAACAATATCTTATTGTTTCCATGGAAACCTATTTTTATTTTTTTTACAAAATGTAAGAAAAATGTTTTTTGGAAATTTTTTTGTAAATATTCCGTTGTGTAACTGCTTAGCAATAAGCTTTACATCAAAACCGTAAATGTATAACGTATTCGAAATTTTTTTCCTGATCCCAAAAATATATAATTATTGTAACTTTTACCTCAAAACGTATATGTGTTACAATGCTTTGTGTGAAAAAGCACCCATATTTACTTATTTTCAAAAATGCGTACATTTCTAAATAAATATTATTGTTCGTGGGGTAAACATAATCTCTTGACTGCATTTATACTTATGTAAGTATGACAGTTAAAACAAAAGTTAAATAAAATAATAAATTTTAATCTTACCTTATTTACATATGTACAATATATACAAAGTTTCATTTTTCACTCAGCGTCACTAGATCCTGCCCTGCGAGCTCTCTAAGATCATTTGATCGGTCTCTAAAGTTTTCACCCACACTGAACAACTAAAACTATAACCTAAGAAAGCTGAAAAAAACAATAATAACAACACCAAATACTATTGGATTCGTAACCTCAAACACAAAACCCGGCACTTGTTTACAGTTTCACAACAATGTGGTTGACCAGTACTACGTTCACATCAGCTGTCCAAAAAAAAACTATGTATTACGGTAAACAAAGAAGACAATAATCGAAGTAAGAACAGTAAATCAGTATTATAGTTATTGCTCTTCCAGAATATATAAAATAAAAATCATTTATATGACTTTAACCCTCCATCGGGCGCTTAAAATTAGAAACACCATCAGGCGCTCACGGAGGTTTCCTCCAGGTTGGCGAATAATGGATATATCATAATCGTTTAAACTGTTTTTATTTGTTTAAATATTCATACTGATTTAATTACAATGTAATATATTCATTTTTAGAAATTTAATAAAAATTACACTCTTATATAATGAATTTTCCAAATAAGAAATTCAAAATCTTAAAAAATGTTATTGTATAATAACAACATGATTAATTTTAAGGAATAATGCAATTAATTGTAAAAATGTTTAACCTTCTGTAAATATGTATGGAAATTAACTTAGTTTTTAACTTCTTACAAAAACAACTTACTTCAATTCTTGAGATATTATACAATTGTAATGTCAATTATTGCTCGGAAATAAAAATTTATTCTTTACTAAAAATTTTTTTACACACTGCACAAAATTTCAAAACATTTTCCTTCTGGTTGTTATAGCGACAATGTTCACTCCATAATCATTACTGAAATGTTCCCTAGCACACTGGTACTGTACTAACAAGTCTCTCGTCTTCATTCTCCATTTCACAAAATTCAAATAAAATATATAGTAAAATTTAAAAAGAAACCATCACAGGTCACACATTTAGGCGCACACGGATTATTACAACATAAAAAACTAAACACAATAAGGCGCTCACGGTGATTTCGTCCAAGCACTACAAACACACCATCGGGCGCTCACGGAGGAATCGTCCAGTAACGCACGGAAGTAGACCTCATACTGACACATTTTGATAAATAAAAGCGGGAGGCTATTGTTTCGTTTCCCCGAAAGATGCTCGTGAAGTACACTGCGGGAAACGACTGCCGACATCAGAAAAGTAGTACTATTTTTAATAATAAAACATACACGGAGGAAAACTCCGTTTAGCGCCCGATGGAGGGTTAATTGCCTACAATTTCAATAAACTGTACATGTCTACTTTGGCGACAAATTTCGTCGTTGCCAAATCGGACGGGCCTTTGGCGACGAAAATTCGTTTCGTACCAGCTCTAGGGTTAAATATTTTGTATTGACCTCAATTCTCAAAATATATTTACATGATCAAAAGGTTTAATAATCTTTAGTATACTTTACAGATGACTAGCAGTTAAATATTCCATTTTAAAATTAATGATTTTCTCTACTGCCTACTAAATGAGGAGAAGTTAAAATTTTCAAGTATAATATTCAATTAATAATCTCATACTTTTGGTATCCTCCAATCTGTCCTGGAAACTTTTATGAACATTATTTAGTTTTTAATTTAAAAGTCTTTTAAAATAAGTGGTAATTTTATTTTACTTTTCAAAGTGGTAACTAATGGTGTGAATTACGTATAGTTCTTTAAAGTTAAATAACATTCCTTTGGTAGCATTATAAGTACAATGATATATCTAATTATTGAATATAAATGAAAACCCATACCTGCAATTGGTGGTCCCAAAAATGAGGCAATTCCTTGAAATAGCAGTAGAAGACCAAAAGCATTGGTTAACTTGTTCAGTCCCAAGAGGTCAACCAAGATAACAGATGTCAGGCCGACATAAGCTCCTATCATGAAGCCGAATGTCGCAGCATAAATGCAGAATGTGAGAAAGTCATAGCATAAGGCACTTAATATAGTACCTGTAAAATAACACAATTTCAAACACCATTTGATCAATTTAAATAATGCTAAAAAATCATTAGCATAAATTATAATTTGTTAATTCAATCCAATAAATTGTTATTGTTGTTCTCCTGCAATTTTGGAGGTGACTTTTGAATTAAAGCAACAACAGATACAATTATTTTTTTGTTTCGAATAAAAAAGTTTGTTTTGATTAATTGCAGGCTTTAATTCAATTAAAATGAACATTAAAATGTATAATACTAAAGGGTTAAAATCAGTTAAAAATCTCATTGAAAGCAAACAAAATATTGAAAGCATTGTTTATGAGAATGTAATAATTTTCTTAATACAACCCTAAAAATGGATAACTTGTTGATGTAATATTATTTATCATTTATTTACGACATAAATGTGAAATAAGTAGAAAAATGTGTTGCCCTAAACCATAAGAAATAATAAATGTTTTTTGATATTTACCGTGATTAAGACTTTGTTTATAGAGTTAAAACTGCTATACTTACTAATTCCACAGATAGTGAGGCACACATTGTACACGTAAAGTCGGTTCACCCAGGTCTTGTCTGACAAGTAACCTAACACAATACGACCCACAGTGTTGGCAACTCCAATAACTGCTAACAGAAAGCTCTGGTCCGGCTTGCTCAGTCCTTGGACCTCAGCCATCGCCTGCACAAGTTGAACATTTTTTACATTGTTAGTAGCAATAAAAAGGATAAAACAAAGGTAAAAGCAAGGCAAAGACTAATTTTCGTTTCATGCGCGCAACCACTTCACATAAAATATGATATTGTGATTTTATTATAGATTATATATTACAATACAGTATGTAAAATCTAGTGCATCAGAAAAATAGACAAGATTTGTAATATAGTGTTGTATTGTATAATATCGTAGAATTGAAATACCATATTTCTGTAGCATATATTTATGACATATGGCAATAATCTTGCAATGAAATATTACAGTGCTGTCTTACTGCTGTTAAAAAGTAGTAAATTAACAATTGACAAACTTGATACAGTTATTGAACAGTTACATGAATATACATATTTACATTACCTTTTCAAATGTTCTAAATCTATTTAAGTACCTTACACTTTGTGATTATTTACATCCTTATGGGTTGAGATTTTGCTTTAAGAACTTTTAGCCTCTGCAATAATAAACTGTACCAGCTAATACTTACAACAATAAATGTATAAGGAACATAAAATCCGATGCTAGTGAAGAAGTTAGAGAGGGAGAAGATGATGAAGATGGGATCTTTGAGGAGTGACAAGTCTAACATCTCGTTAAGGGTGTCACGTGTCTCCTGATGACAAGGGAAGCAGCCACAGACAACCACCTTATCGTCCTGTTCCTTGCCCATCATAACCTTCTCTGGGATGCTGGAGTTCTTCCTGGAATTTAAATGTTTAGTAGATTTTAACTACTTGTCCTAGGAGGAAGACTAAGGAATTAGAGTTTAATTTAAATACAACAAGCTCTGTAATGCCATATTTGATAAGTTTTTACACACAAATCTCTTATATGCTATCTAAAAGTATTTATCTTGTTGAATTAAGTAATTTTGTAAGGAGACCAATTCCAACATTTTAATTCCATCCATTTTCCAAAAGAATGGAAAATTGTTCTTATCAGCAAAAGCTTACAATTAAATTTATATATTGCTGTTGCACTTGTAGCACCAAAGCCTGAAAGGATCAAATATATATTAATCCTAACGACGCATATTACTAAATTAGCATAATTCTCTTGAGTGGTGGTTCACACTTAACTGTTCTAAGATTAATTAAACTCTTAATTAGAGTTTTGTGGTAATTCTAAATAAGTATTATTTGTTAGTGAAACAAGTATGACTATGATGAACTTGACTATAATTTTGACTGTAATCCTTGAAAAAACATTGTGTTTATTAGTCATAATTCAAATTATGAGTTGTTCTATAACACTGTTCAACCCCTGGGACTATCCAATCTAAACAACACATTTCAGAGATGTTTGGTGTATTATGATGATGTGTTGAGATCCCCCAGAAATACATCACTTTAGGTACATAATGAAGATTACTTCTTCAACAACAGAGTTGTTCAGGTACCTAATAAATAACTAATTGAGAGTTTTCTAGAATTTCTGTTTTTAATTTTTTCACTTCACCGTAGTACTTACCTAGTTAGTACTGTTTTTACTAAATAATATGATGATTTTACCTGTTCTCTGGTGGAATATTGTGGAGGCTGCCTCTGTACAGGACGTCCTTGCGGTACATGATGCCACTCTGTGCTGAGCGTACACTGCTACTCTCAGAGTGAAGTCTGACACGGCCGCCAGTTGTAACATCAGTCATCAGCATCGGCTGGCTAAGTGCCGTTCTCACAATGTCCTCGTCTTCCACCGCTGTCAGAGTCAAGCCATTTGCATGTTTAGGCGTGACAAAAGTGTGGACACTGTGGGGCCTCCTCTGTTCATCATCAGCATTGCCATTCAACACTGCCTTCAGGATCGGAGTATTATTCTCCTTCAGTGGTTTGATCTCTTCCATTGACATCGCCCGACTCGCTGGCATCTCTAGTGGGCGGAACAGCACACCGTAGATGACACACTTGAGCACCAGACAGCCCATGACTATGAGGGCCTTTTGCCACCCGAGAGTTTCGATCAGCCATTGTGTTAGGGGGGCGAACACAAATGTTCCTAGGCCGGACCCACACACAGCGATACCGGTAGCTAGTGATCGATACTTTTCAAAGTAGCATGTGACACTCACAATGGCCGGTAGATAGATCAGACCAAATCCAAAACCTGCAAAAATAACTTGTTTAATAACTTTTACATATACATTCTGTACATAATCCATGAACTGAATTAAAAAAGCATGTATAAATAAAAAGTATATGCGTTTTCCCTTAGAGTCCTTCTTTTAAACTCCAAGCCTCTCACTTCAAGATATGTTTGACAGTCTCCTTAGACTGAGTGCCAAATTTACATGGTCTTCAATGGTAAGTTCTTCAAAAGGCCTCCTGAGCTTCAACAACCAGTGCGTGAACTGAGTATTGGTGCCTCTCCAGAGAAACACTGCAGACAATGACTTACATATGCTATCGGCAGATTCAGGCCCATGGGACCTCATGAATATGGGTCTCATGAGACTTCTTTTGTGAGACATTTCTAGCCTGTTCATCATTCTTTGTTTAGTTTTTGTTTTTTACAATGGAAGGATTTTGAAGAAACAGGATTTTTCCGGACATTTGCTATCATTCAGTGATACAATATCCTGAAAAATGAACAAAAAATAAAACCTAAATTATCAAACAGATTAGAGATTTGTAATAAACCAATACAGAGTCACAGAATGTTTATAAGAAGTTCATCTAGAATAAACCAATAAAAAAGGTCCACTGCCATCCCTCCTTTTTTGCAGCCATTTTTTTCTGCTGTAATTATTGCCATTTACTATTGGTTAGTTCTGTTTGGTTAGCCGGTGAGTGCAGATATATTGTGACCTGTATTCTGTACTTCAGTTTTAATAATAAGTGTTTAGTTTTTTATTTAAGTGCATGTTTTAGAGTTAGTGTGCATGGAATAGACACACAACATGGCTGTTGTGGTTCCTGACTTATGCATGTCACAACGCTCAGGTATGTTTTGTTAACTTTAGTTTAGACTGTAGTCATGCATTATTTTAGTTATTCACCTGAGGAAGAGATCAGATCGTATATCTCGAAACGTAGTATTACTGATTGTATTGTATCACTGAATGATGGTAAATGTCCAGAAAAATCCTGTTTTCTTCTCACTTCATCACCATGTTCATTGTCAACAAATCAGGCACTACCCAAACCCAACTAAGATATACTAAATTACGACTAGTTAGAATGGGTAACATCTGAGAGCATGTAGTCTATGGCTGGAATTTGACATTATTAAAGTGGAAGGAAAAAGGCTGATTCATTGAATGGAGAGTTGTTTAAAGCAGGATGTATGTTCTTGTTTATGAATGGATGTGATTTTCAGGAGCTAGCCTGTGATTTGGTCTGTAGTTTAAAGCAGGGTGATCTGTTGTTGTTCATGTTTTGCCTTGTTATGGATGTATGATTGTGGTTTTGAAGAGCTAACTTTGAGATGTGGGCTGTTATTTAAAGCAGGGTGATCTGTTGTTGTTCATGTTTTGCCTTGTTATGGATGTATGATTGTGGTTTTGAGGAGCTAACTTTGAGATGTGGGCTGTTATTTAAAGCAGGGTGATCTGTTGTTGTTCATGTTTTGCCTTGTTATGGATGTATGATTGTGGTTTTGAAGAGCTAACTTTGAGATGTGGGCTGTTATTTAAAGCAGGGTGATCTGTTGTTGTTCATGTTTTGCCTTGTTATGGATGTATGATTGTGGTTTTGAGGAGCTAACTTTGAGATGTGGGCTGTTATTTAAAGCAGGGTGATCTGTTGTTGTTCATGTTTTGCCTTGTTATGGATGTATGATTGTGGTTTTGAGGAGCTAACTTTGAGATGTGGGCTGTTATTTAAAGCAGGGTGATCTGTTGTTGTTCATGTTTTGCCTTGTTATGGATGTATGATTGTGGTTTTGAGGAGCTAACTTTGAGATGTGGGCTGTTATTTAAAGCAGGGCGATCTGTTGTTGTTCATGTTTTGCCTTGTTATGGATGTATGATATTGTGGTTTTGAGGAGCTAACTTTGAGATGTGGGCTGTTATTTAAAGCAGGGTGATCTGTTGTTGTTCATATTTTGCCTTGTTATGGATGTATGATTGTGGTTTTGAGGAGCTAACTCTGAGATGTGGGCTGTTATTTAAAGCAGGGTGATCTGTTGTTGTTCATGTTTTGCCTTGTTATGGATGTATGATTGTGGTTTTGAGGAGCTAACTTTGAGATGTGGGCTGTTATTTAAAGCAGGGTGATCTGTTGTTGTTCATATTTTGCCTTGTTATGGATGTATGATTGTGGTTTTGAGGAGCTAACTTTGAGATGTGGGCTGTTATTTAAAGCAGGGTGATCTGTTGTTGTTCATGTTTTGCCTTGTTATGGATGTATGATTGTGGTTTTGAGGAGCTAACTTTGAGATGTGGGCTGTTATTTAAAGCAGGGTGATCTGTTGTTGTTCATGTTTTGCCTTGTTATGGATGTACAGGGTTGCTACAGGAGTCCAATAATGAAATTCCCTGACTTTTCCCTGATTTCCAGACCAAATTTTTCATTTTTTCCCTGACCTTTTTCGACGCAATCCCCAGGGTTTTTGGCAATTAATGGGTGAGCCAGCCGAGCCACCTCGGCTGCCTGCTTCATGCGCCGCGTCGTCTGCAGGCTTGGACTCGGCGCTGCGGCAGTAAGTTTATTTGTGTAAAGGGATTTTATATTTTTCCCTGACCAACGTCGAAATTCCCTGACTTTTCCCTGACTTGAGACCGGATTCCCTGACTTTTCCCTGATTTCCAGTCCTGTTTTTTTTTCCCTGACTTTTCCCTGACTTCCCTGATTTCCCTGACCTGTAGCATCCCTGATGTATGATTGTGGTTTTGAGGAGCTAACTTTGAGATGTGGGCTGTTATTTAAAGCAGGGTGGTCTGTTGTTTATATTTTGCCTTGTTATGGATGTGGTTTTGAAGGGCTAGCCTGAGAAATGGGCACTAAAATGTAAATAGTAACAATAATACTTAGGTTAGAACATACAGTGTCTACAGCCAAAATTTAATATTGATTGTGCATTTCGGTATAAATATTCCATCATCAGGAAATAAAATTACAGCACATACAAGCTTGTGTTAGCTTTGATACAATTACTTGGATACAAGTATGATCAAATAATAAAGATGGAACATTGTAGTGTGTTGCCAATATATATGACTCTTTACTTCCACAAAATTGTTTGGTATACAAAATAATTTGTTTGCTATATTGAACAACAACAATATCAGTTGTACTGATGTATGTTTAACCACAGTAAATATTCTTGAAAAAGCATAGACTAGACTATTATACCAAAGATAGGATACTTATGTTTCACTGACTCATTTAAATTTTAACCAAATAAGAAATGTACATGTTCTATAATAATATATTTCTGGCCATTTCATTTTCAAATACACATATTAATAGTGGGAAATCAACACTAAAAAGATAATTTATAGTTTAATGGTGATGAGTATTTAGTTGGTATACAAATTTAGAAAGGACAAAAGATCCACCAAACTGGCCATTGGTTTAAAAGATTCTCAATTGGGAAAAATTAATGAAAGATTTTATGTAAATTTCAATAGTGATTGAGAATAAAATTAGTTATATTTCCTTAAATCTGTGCACTTGATTCTTATTTTACTTGATACCTTCATTCCCACTAAATGATTTATGTAATATGTTAGAACAATCACAATTTGAAATTTGTTGACACTTTCATTGAGCCTTCAACACTATAATGTGTTCATGTATATAATTCTTATATAATAGATCTTGTAGTTGTAGTCATTATCCTTTTTCACAGTAAATACTCTAGTCAGGTCCTAACAATATATATTCACATTTTTTCATAATTTATCTATAAAAATACCTGACTGTAATATTTCATTTCAATGCAAGGTTTTCAAATTAATGCTCTGTGAATTGTTGAACTGATAAATGAGGAATTGCCATTTCAGTCCTGATCCAGGACCAATGTGGAACTTTCCTTGTCTGATAAATCTATAACTAGAGGGCAGACAAAGCTGTAGTAATTTAGGAAAAAGAATAAATGTAATAGAATACCTGTTCCTAGACCAATAGTAATGTAAAGCATGTATACGCTGCTGACGTACGCACTGGCGACAAGGCTGACACTGCCCAGGATAGCCCCCACGATGGTCACTGGTCGACATCCGTACTTGTTGACAAACGCACTCGATATGGGACCTGCAACACGTTGGTAAATAAGCTCTGTTAGTAATTTGCTATTTAGTTATATAAATATCAATGAACAAAAAATATATACAAATTTTGTTTAGTCACAAAAAAAAACAACATTGTTTCAAGATGCCATTAAAGAAACCACTAAAATATCTATTCCCTAAAGGATAAAAAAAAGAAAAAAAAGTAAAGAATGTCTTATTTTACCAGGCAAAGTTAGGGCTAAGAAGCCCTCTCTAACACTTAACCTGGAGACCAACGGCTTAAAGGTGACTTCCGAACCACCACCAATGGCCGGGCAAGCGGGCCGCTTGCAAGGACAGGATCGCTCAGCGGTCAACTATCCAAGCAGCGGCCACGCTCGACGTTGCTTGATCTGGTTATCTTGTGATAACCGCCGTACCCGCTACACTGCGCCATTGGCATTGGTTTTTAGGATTGCCAGGTTTCCAAATAAAAACATTAACACAAGTTTTGGGTATTTTTATTTCTTACTGTTTTAAACATAAAACCTTTTGCTGCTAACTTTGACAGATGTGTTCATCATCATGTGTTGAATCCAATACTTTTAGCATACTTAGATAAATTTGTGATTTAGAATTTAGGACCTAAAGAAGAGAGCAAATTCTAATCTTTGAAAAGTCTTGCTTTTTTTTAAACACTTAACAAAGACAAATATCTGTAATACTGTTGTTATCACTTAAAATTATGCATCATGAATTATTAAGTTTAATACACAACATTTCCTAGGCCAATTTTTGGCAATCAGTACCAACACAATCTCCTATACGAGTGTTTTCTTTAGAAACATCCTGTTGCCATTTTTTGGTTATATATTATCGAAGGTCTTTTCCTTCTGTTGGGACTGAAACAAAAATCACTTATTTCAGTCCCACAATAGATAGTACAATATTTGAATACCTATCTTGAGAACCTTGAACTCCTGACAATACCTAAAGATAACAGGTACTTCCTTTAGGTAGATTTTTACACAATTACAGTTTATTGCAATTGTTCTCATGGTAGCACTTCTAACAAGTCTAAATAACCTCACCAGACACGTTCTCTAGAGTTCCAATGCTATGTAACACAACTTGTGAAAAACTGCCCCAAAAAACAATCAAGTTCAAACTTGGTACAAAAATTTATTTTTTAAATATCTTGGCTAAGTTAATTGGTCAGCCTGTTATGCAATTTCTTTCCAATATGGCAGCCATTAAAATGTTTTGTATTTACAACTCTGTTATGGACTAGAGGAAAAGTAAAACATATTTTGCAATACGTATAAATTTTTTTAAAGGTTTTTGAGATACCAATTATCTAAAAATCCCATAAGACTTTATCGATCACCAAGAACTGGCAAAAGAAATGCTGAAACTTGGCACCAAACTTCATATTATAAAAATATCTCAGCTAGGTTTATTGGTGAGCTTGTTACACATTTTGTTCCAATTTGGTAGCCATTCAAACTTTACAAAAATTCATAACGCCATTATTTATGGGCTTAAAGAAAATCTCTATACACAGTTGTAATTTGGATTGTTTATTTATAAAATTGACCATATTAATATTTTAATTGTCAAAAACCAACCTTATTCGCTTGAAGGACTATATATTTTAACAGATGATTCAAGAAGGTGTATCACAAACAAAGGAAGGTAGGACAGTTTAACTATGGCCTACTTATGTCGCTTAACAATAGGATCGAATGGAAGGGTAGCAAAAGCTAAATGACAAATGTTGCCATATAAATGTTTTGAACTTGACACACTTAAAACCAACCATTGAACATAAATGGTAATTAATTATGATTGTAAACCATTACAAAGTTGGTTAGAGTATTAAGAATAACTACCTGATCAACACCTGTGTATTTTACTAAGCTGTATAAACTAAGCAAAAGATACCTTGATAATATTACATTGAAACTTAGGAAGCCGGTGGGACAGACCCATACAATGAGATTTATTTCAGATCCACAAAAGACCGTCATCTACTGTAGAGTTGAATGACTTTCAATTAACTCCAAATATGTATATAAGATAACGGTTTTTGGTAGCTAAAATCACCAAACAAAAATCAAGAAATTCTTTGAATAATATAGATATTGATATCAATGTCAGCAAATGACATAAAGAAATTAAAGGTCACCATTTGGTAATCATTTTTAACATATATAATTACTGCTTTTCAATATGTAAAGCTTAAAGCTGAAAACTGTGATAAAATTTATCATGCAACTGGGTAAACGAAAATTTAAGGAAGCGTGTCCCTTGCGTTAATGAAAAAGGTTTATGGTTTTAGATATTGGTGGTAGACATGAGAGCTTGGATGAGATCAGCAATATTGGTCAAGTCTTCCTTTATCATGGAAAGACTGAGTATACAGAGTATTTGTATGTATGCAGTCCTCTCTCATCCCTCTACTTACCAAAAACACATTCACTCCAAATTAAAAAAAAGAGAACCTATTCAAATTGAGAACCTAGCTGAGAAACATAACAGAAAATGTCAACTTACAAAATGTATTTGGTAAATTTATTTATCACAACCAGGCAAACTTACCATTCTTTAGTAGTTAAAAAATTGTATACTAAAGTCTGGAAAATAATAACTTATTTTGGATCAACAACATTATCTACCAATGTTCCCATGGCTTACCTGTCTAGTATTAATTTGAGATAAAAGTTGTGTTTTTAATAATTCATGATTCGAGACTAGCTTATCAGCTAATTTGAAGTGTCAAAACAAGAACTAATAAGCTGTTTAATATGACACCTACCTCTCAAAATAAAAGATAAGTTTGTCCTATCACATAGTAACTCTGAAGTACACTTCTGTATAAAAAAGATAGCTTTTTATTTTTATACCCCAGTTATAGATTACTCAAGGTTCTGTACTTGGACTTTTGATTTTTTATTAGTATTAGATTAAATAATTGATTGTACTTGAGTAAAAAATGTTTGCAGACAATTCAACTTTAACCAATACATTTTGTTGATCTGAAATTAAAGGTTAAATTAATTTACCTTCCAGTATCCTTATATAATATTATAGATACGAAAATGAGTTTGTTTGTTTTTTTGTTACACTTACATGCTTAAACTAGTTAACTGATTGAATTGAAATTTTACATAGACATTCTTAGGGTCTCTGGTTAACACATAGGCCTATATTTCAAAAATTCCTCAAGGGGTACACCCCACTGGTCTCTAATGTTGCATTACAGCAAACAAGTATTATTAATTGAAAAAGTGTGTTAATGTAATCAACTGTTCTGTATAAACATAGTTTAATGACAGCACAACCATATGCTTTAAATAATTTAATCGTTATTTTCAATTAGTTAAAATTTTTAGTGTGAAAGTATAGAGTAGGCTTGAGAATAACAATACTTCTCATTTCAAGCTTTGCTGCAACTGCTGTTGAGCACAGAGTTAGAAAATATCCAGATAAGAAAATTTAAAAAGTAAAAATATACTTTTAACTGAACATTTGAGCAAATATTAAGTATGCAGTGCTTGGTCAGTTCTGTAATGCATATATAAAAGACAAAGTTAAAATCTAACTTTTACTATAAATTTTAAATTTTTTATAAAGCCCATTAGTCTTTTGACAGAAGTAAGCTCCTCAGACCTGTGCATATACGGTATATATATATATATATATATATATATATATTACAAGTATAAAGTATCACAAGTATAGTGTTATACAAGTGTTTTATACAAGTATAAAACAAGACAAAATCAACTATAGAACAAAAATACTAAGCTTAGAATAAATTGAAATGGCCATAAATATACACTTTTAGGCAGATTTTCTTGATTGTGGCAACAAGGTAAACTCAACATTGGTGTCGGAAACATAATTCACTTGAACACCTGCAAAGCCTACCAAATTGTGTGCAAAGCCTACCAAATTGTGTGCAAAGCCACTGATACGAAATTTAATCAACTGCTAGTTTGGTTAATAAGATGAAATTACTTTATTTTCAATTAGAAACAAATTAAATAGATGTTCTCTGTATATATGACATCTGTTGAAACTTATTATTGATAAGCTCAGTGTTTTAAATTGCAAAAATTGTTGTAATAATCTATTAAAAAATGTATGTTTAACATTGAGCTCTACATTGAATATATATTACCAAGAAAAATATTAAAACATCACCGTATCAAATATTATTGTCTATATACATTGATAAATTTTTTTGCATTTTTTAAAAATATTTTACACATCAAACAAGTAATTTTGAGAAATTTTATACAGAAAATCTTAATGCTTTAACACAGAACTATACAAATAATTAGCATATTGTTCTCAGGTAACAAAAGTTATCAATACATAGTATAAATTAAAGTCACTTTTTGCGTTGGTCTGATTGTGCATCGATATTTTCTAAACTACTCAACTGATTTTGATGCGGTTTTCACTGTCAGTTTTGTTATGAAGTATGATACATTCGGCCTTCCCAAGTATGATACATTAGTATTTTTATCATAAAGTTCACAAAAGTGGCAAAAACATTATTTGTTTACATTGAAATTTTAGAAAATATTGAATAATCATACAGTGCCTGATCAGTAATGTTATGCAGACTGCAAAGACAGAGTTACTTTCTAATTTTTATTTTTATTGCTCCAGTGATGAATAAATCATCTAATGAATTGAAAATAATATTTAAACAGTGTTCTAAGACCCACCTTCATGAATAAAGCTGTAAGTGTTTAGCACATAAGGTTATCTAAACTGGTTGTTTCCCTTAACAATTTCACTGTAGTTAAAGAAAGAGCAAAGGGATGGGATACTGTTCCCTGCATATCAGAAGTGACAGAAATAGATGCATTTTAACTAAAGTAGTCTTTTAATCTTACGTATGCATATATTTTCTTGATTGGGGAAAAATCAATATTACTTATAACACCAGAAACATGGCAGACCGCAAATAAACGCTTTTAAATGAAAGTTGGATTCCAAAATCCACGTATGTTTATTATTTTAGTCAGTGCAGCAATATAAACTGAGGAACTGTAAATAAATTAGAGCGGGAGTGAATTTAATCGATTGTATTGACGCTTTTGGACCACAGTAACTTTTCAGTCATACTTAAGTTATATATTTTCTTTATCGGAGCAAAAAAGCAAACTATCACTGTGACACTTGAAAAATCTTAGACAGAAAGTACATTAAAAGAGTACGGACTTGGTTGTTTTTGGTATATATTATATCTTCTTGATCGGACCATAAGTCAAACTCAACTATGGCACTTTAAATACCTTGGATAGAAAATTAACCTATACAAACAGAAGTTGACACTTTTTGACCAAATTAGTTTTTTGAGTCGTATGTGTATATATTTATTCATAAAACAAAACCTAAAATAAAACCAGTTAAATTTTTATTTACGTTTTAAATCTCTCAACTATGGATATAGAAATAATCTGTACCTGATAAGTCAATTTCTGTTTAAAAATATTAGTGATCCATAATATTACATTATAAATAATTTCACACAGGAAGCTATGGTCTTTTTGAAAATTGAGTGTGAAGCTGTGGGTAACAGCTAGTTGAATAATAATTGTATAATCAAATTAAAAAAATAAAAAGCAATTAAAAAAACTTTACAATTTTATTAATACACATATCCTACTTTGCAATTACCTGATAATGCAACAACTGAATTAGACCAAGTTGTTGATAAAGAAGGACTGTTTTAGAGTCAAGTAGCTCAAGGTTTTTAATCACTCTTCCCATTGCAATCTTAAAACCCCTTTTACTGTGGAGATGTGATTAGTGCAGTGCAGAACAATGACATTGGGTTATCTCAATCTTGTTTTAATAATAAAGTTTAAACTTGATTTTAATTATTTGCAAATGTAATTAATGATTTGTTTAAACATTTTTATTGTGTTGAATACTTGTCTAATAACTACAAAAAATTAATTTTCTCTAAAAGAATTCTGCTGAGATGTCTATCTCAAAATCCATTGATTTAAAAGGAGTTGTCTAATAGTGAAGGCTCTTTGTCAGTAGGTATTTGCAATTAATTATAGTAAGTCAATATACCCAATTAATTATAGTTAGCTGATATTTTCAATTATAATTATATCATTAGTGATCTGCAGCCAACCTATAAGAAGTTTTATTTTTTTTAATTTATCTATTATACAACAAATCATTAATACATTATAATTCTATACCTATATATTACACTTCATTAATAATTGTGATAAGATCATAACAATCACTTATCTTTTAGGTCAAATATACTTTAGTATATAATTCTTTTGGAAGATACTCCAAAAATTGAATATTTGAGGTGCCTAGAATCAAAATCCGACAAGTCCATATTTTTTCGAAATTGAGTTTGATATTGTTTCTTATAGATATTTCCTCGCTGGATTCAATTCAACTGTTATTTTCTATCAAATCCCGCCACATCCTACTGTATTTTGAAGTCAAAGTTGAGGCTTAGTTGCAATACCCGCCAAGTCCAAACACAGTTTCACCATTTTGTGATTACAGTTTTGTTTTTATAATAATTAGTGTATTAAATAATATTTTGTGATAGTTAATAAATACTAACTACCACACCATATTGTCGCAGTCATACTTTCTAAATGGAGGATGCTGTGGGCACTACCTTAGATTGCTAAGTTAGTGCCCACAGCCCTGGTATACTAGCTAGAAGGAAAGCCCCTGACAAAAAGGAATGGAAACGGGAATAATTAAACGCCAATATAATTTCTTCTTGTGTTTACAATCATCTGATGAATGCAGGTTTCCAGGGAAAAACAAAAGTGAAGTGTTTTGCAGATGGGTGCGGGGGGGGGGCAAAACAAAAATACAATCATCATTGCTATGCTTGGAAAAATGGCTGATATCTGATGCTCCTGATCATGTCACTTGTATTGAAATTACATTTCCCGTAATTGGACACTCATTTCTTCCACCTGATAGGGTGTTTGGATTAATTGAGAAGGATTTGAAAAGAAGGACACTATTCTTCAGCCAAAAGAGATGAAGAAGTTCTGGGGAAACATGGAACTGTTCATCATGTTGGAGTCACTGTCCTGGTTAAAGACTGGAAGTCTGAATCTGAAAAAGTGCAAAAAACCGAACTTGTGGCATTTCAAGTTCAACCCCTCAAAAAGAACAATGTTAAAACGGAACAAGAAGAAAAATAACATTCTGGTCCAGGGTGAAGTCTTTTGTAGAACTGAAGGTTGTGCAACAAAATCTGTCACAAAACCAAATTTTTATACGTCTCACATAAACCCAAAAAACATCAACAAGGCGGTTGGCCATAAATCTGCAAAGGTAAAGGATGTTGCCAGACTGCTCGCAAAGCACTTTGGAGAAGGCACGAGATGCTAAAATTTTATCACGATTTGGAAAACCAAGACGCTGAAGGTCACAACAATGAAGAAGATGAAAACATCATTGTTGATGAGGAAATCTATACAGAAATAGTGTGATAGTAAAACGATAAAGACTGTTAGACAATAGACAATAGACAATAGACAATAGACAATAGACAATGTACTTTATTTGCAACAATCATAGAGAATGGCATTAGCGTCAAAAATATAACATCACATTATAAGAACAAATATTAGTTGTGTCAATATTATTACATGTTTATGTCAAAAGTTCTCCAAGATAAAAATTACTTTAGAAAAAAAACATTACATTTTTTATGAGAATTTGCAATATTTTGTAATAACTAAAACCAATATTTTTACTTTGTTTTATTAAGCCTATATCTAATTAAAGTGTAAACAAAGTAAACTTTACCATTAGTAAAGCTTTTAAAACTTAACCCCTTTGCAGCCTTAGTTTATTTTGGTATCAAATTCCGCCAAGTCCCAATCTTAGAATCAAAATCTGCCAAATCCAAACATTGATTTAATATTTTTCTAAATTTTTATGAAAATATTGTAGGGATTTTGATCATACATTGTCACTATATTAAAGTAAAAATTATGTAATTTTTGGTAAAAAAAATTGGTTAGTTCTTATCATTAGTCTGTTTGTGGCAGCCAAATTTCATTGAGTGACATTCAACGTCATCCGAAAATTTGTTCCTGAAGGAAACAGGATTTTTCCGGACATTTGCCATCGTTCTGAAACAAGAAAACAGTAACACTACGTTTCGAGATCTGCAATCTGATCTCTTCTTCAGGTAAAGAACTAACCTAATACATAATTACAAACTAGTTAAAATAAACAAAATTTACTAAAGCGTTGTGCACGCCTAAGTCATTAATCACAACCTACATGTTGTTGTCACATGTGTGTTAGTTTTTAGGTTGTGATTCATTAGGCGTGCCACAACGCTTTAGTAAGATTTGTTTATTTTAAACTAGTTTGTAATTATGTATTAGGTTAGTTCTTTACCTGAAGAAGAGATCAATTGCAGATCTCGAAACGTAGTGTTACTGTTTTCTTGTTTCACTGAACGATGGCAAATGTCCAAAAATCCTGTTTCCTTCACAATCCTTCCAACGTCAAAAATAACCTTTAAACAAAGAATTGATGTTCCTTATATAGAAACAAACTTAGAGTACACTACACCATGTGTCAATTAACAGGCTTCACTAAGTTTGCATGCATAGTATCAAATCTATATAGCTCATTTCATTTCCTAGGTTTCCTGTGAACAAATAGATAGTGATATAATAATCATCCAGAAAAGAAATGTTTATATCCTCCTGACAGTCAAAAGAGAAATTGTGTTAGTCTACTAAGTGATAGGTACAAATGATACTCAGCCTAATTCAACAATAAATAAAACTAGCATTTATAAGCTTAAACTAAGTTTAGATGGCGACGGGTTGGTGTTCACGTGTGAGAGTCGACATCAAAATATTCTTCTACGGATTAGAGTGGGTTAGACTTCAGCTGAGACTCTACTTTACGCCTAAACACAAGGAACTAATGCTGTCCCTTCATTTGGCAGAGTGTTATATAGCCTAACAGCTAGAACTGGGAAGCAGTCTTTCTTTTTGCTTAGCTGACAGTACTATTTATTGAGTTTCAGCCTCAAAAACACACAGGGTGTTATGGGAGTGTATCTCATTTCTCATGGAAAAGAGGTCCAGGTTATCTCTGACATAAAGCAAGCTGATAGATTTTCAAGATTCCAAGTTCCACAAATACTGGTTTACTGGTCCTGTGATCCTGCTGATGTAATAATGCGCAGAGCTTTTTTCTGGGGAGTTAAGATATTGTCACTTCCTGTTGCCTGGCCCCAGTGCTGCAGGCCATATAAGATATGGCTGTGGAAAAGTGCAAGGTAGACTGTAATTAAATACTGTCTTGACAGCATAGACTTAAGTTTATGCTACAGGAATGTTACACAGGCTAATCTTGAGCAGATGTTGCCTATATGGCTATTCCAGATAAGTTTCCTGTTCAGCGTAAACCCCAAAAGCTTAACTTCATCCAGGACTTTCTGCAGAGTTCAGGGTACATATGATTTCCTGATTTTGACTTTCTTTACGGCTCAATTTATTCAATAGAAAGCTCTTTACGCTTTCAAAGGAAACCAATGCAGATATCCTTTGCAGTTTAATGCACCAAAGCAGTATTATGTGTCTCCCCCTAATATATATGGTTGTAGCATCAGCAAAGAGCAACAGCAAGAGCATTAGAGAATGACATGAGCTATGAGCTAAAAAGCAGTTTTATGTGTCTCCCCTAATATATATGCATCAGCAAAGAGCAACACATTAGCATGAGCTAGCAAGCAACCTCAGCAAAGCCTGTTATGCACCAAAGCAGTTTTATGTGTCTCCCCTAATATATATGGTTGTAGCATCAGCAAAGAGCAACACATTAGAGAATGACATGAGCTATAGATTTGAAATTTTGCAAGCAACCTCAGCAAAGCCTGTTATGCACCAAAGCAGTTTTATGTGTCTCCCCTAATATATATGGTTGTAGCATCAGCAAAGAGCAACACATTAGAGAATGACATGAGCTATAGATTTGAAATTTTGCAAGCAACCTTAGCAAAGCCTGTTATGCACCAAAGCAGTTTTATGTGTCTCCCCTAATATATATGGTTGTAGCATCAGCAAAGAGCAACACATTAGAGAATGACATGAGCTATAGATTTGAAATTTTGCAAGCAACCTCAGCAAAGCCTGTTATGCACCAAAGCAGTTTTATGTGTCTCCCCTAATATATATGGTTGTAGCATCAGCAAAGAGCAACACATTAGAGAATGACATGAGCTATAGATTTGAAATTTTGCAAGCAACCTCAGCAAAGCCTGTTATGCACCAAAGCAGTTTTATGTGTCTCCCCTAATATATATGGTTGTAGCATCAGCAAAGAGCAACACATTAGAGAATGACATGAGCTATAGATTTGAAATTTTGCAAGCAACCTCAGCAAAGCCTGTTATGCACCAAAGCAGTTTTATGTGTCTCCCCTAATATATATGGTTGTAGCATCAGCAAAGAGCAACACATTAGAGAATGACATGAGCTATAGATTTGAAATTTTGCAAGCAACCTCAGCAAAGCCTGTTATGCACCAAAGCAGTTTTATGTGTCTCCCCTAATATATATGGTTGTAGCATCAGCAAAGAGCAACACATTAGAGAATGACATGAGCTATAAATTTGAAATTTTGCAAGCAACCTCAGCAAAGCCTGTTATGCACCAAAGCAGTTTTATGTGTCTCCCCTAATATATATGGTTGTAGCATCAGCAAAGAGCAACACATTAGAGAATGACATGAGCTATAGGTTTGAAATTTTGCAAGCAACCTCAGCAAAGCCTGTTATGCACCAAAGCAGTTTTATGTGTCTCCCCTAATATATATGGTTGTAGCATCAGCAAAGAGCAACACATTAGAGAATGACATGAGCTATAGATTTGAAATTTTGCAAGCAACCTCAGCAAAGCCTGTTATGCTACGTACAACGTTCTGAACTCCTAGCTCGTATTAAATAGTATTCAAATAGAAAAAAAACTTGATGGGAATATAAGGGTTATAACTTAAGGTGGTGTGACCGTTTTCAGTTAAGTTTTAAGCATTTCGGCGTCATTTTCTTTTACTATAGCTTTCTTAAAGACAATAAAATAATTAAAAATAATATCTACACAATAATGTATGACATTTAGTGAAGGAATTTTGGGCAATTTCGAAATTATAGCCAAGGAAAACTGCTGAAGATGTAATTTTTTACAGTATGTATATGACAATACTTCAGAGAATATTTTCAAAATTTATTACTTATATTCTTAACATTCTTATACTTATATTACATGGCAATGCAATTTATAAATATTAAATGTACTTTAATAAAATATTACTTAAAATAATTTTTTTTTATATAAATTAAAATATATCACACCCTTTAGTTATCTTAAATAGACATACTGTAAACATTTTTGCTCTCTTTATTTTCACATGTTTTTCCATGGACCTTATTAATATATCTCAAAATACAATTTTAGATTTTAGAAAAATATGTCTTTGTAATCAAAATACAGCAATACAAATAAAATTAAGCTGACATGAATCCCCACAATAGGACGGCTTTAAATCCTTCAAATTTTAGGTGGCCTTTCCTCATACTAGATTAGAATATGTTATGCAGACCATACTATAGGTTATAACCTTGGAGTGAGTTGGTTTTTATCATTTAACGAAGGTCAACCAGGAGTCTAGATAAATAAAAGAAAACTAAAGTAACCTGCAGTGCACCTCTATTCAGTTTGTCTTCCACCAACTCAAATAACTATCTCTCCTGCTCCTCTACTATTCGTCTCCTCGTCATGGCATTCTGTGCCACTCTACTCATCACTTTCCTCACCTTCTCTACTGTCCGAGCCACAGCCCCTGAGGTGACAGTGGAACATGGAAGACTCCGTGGACGTACCTTGACCACTGCAGGAGGCAAGACGATTTACTCCTTTGAGGGGATCCCTTATGCTGAAGCTCCTGTTGGTGCTTTAAGGTTTCAGGTGAGCTCTAGCTTTTGTTTGTTTATTATTATAAATGTAATAGCAATAATTGGTTTCAAATTTGTAGTGTGGAATTTTTGTTTGTAAATATTATACTCACGAAAAAGAAACTTTGGAAATATTTCAAAACCAATAGAACCTACTATTCGGGTTATTCTAATTTTGGGGATTCAACTTTATTGAATGTCAACCATCCCTTTGTTAATGGGAATGTTTGAGACATGAATTGTGACACAGATTGAGGCTTATTATCTGTATTAATTTGCTATATATTTCATGTCTTCATTTCACATAGATGCATTTAAACAACCAAAAGTCATATTCAAACATTTTATAAGAGTTAACCACTGATGAAAAATATTCAGTATGGCAAGCACTTTCAAGAAAATTTTAGGACAAATCATCTACGATTTAGTATTGTACATTCCCAATAGAAGTATGAAACTGAAGATTCAATATTTCTGTTAGGGTTTAAAAACATGCTTAAAGATGGTTCCAGAGAGTTGAGTGTTATTTAACCATGGAATAATCTTTTTTAAATTAACTAATACACATGTTGAATTGAAATTTTGATCTTAATCTATGTATACAGTTAAATATCTTAAGTGTGAGTCAAAATTACTGGTCTCTGTTCATTTTGAAATTATGTGAAGAAACAAAAAAGTGTTAAATGTTACATATTTATTAATTCATAAATTAAATATATTTACTACAAATTATCATTAATAAATACTGCTCCATGAGAGTTTCACACTTCTAGGTAAAAAATCAAATTCATTTTGCTAGGTTGAACAAAAATAATCTAACATAAAATGTATTCAACTTAGTTTTTTTTAATATAAAATAAACAGGATAACATTGTCTTTGATTATGTTGTTCTATTGGTCCAGGTTGGTTTTATGTTTCATAGGAAATAACAAAATTTAAAATGTTTGTTTAGGGTGGGTTTGATATTTTTTTAAATTGAAATGTCCTTTGAATTTAGACTGAAATAACAATAAAAACACATGTTACTCAATTATCTTTTTACTTATTATTATAAACCAAATTAAATGTTTTATTTATCTATTGTATTTATAAATTTAATAAAAAAAAACCCATATTTATTTTATATTATATATTCAATACATTGTATAAGCTAAATATAAACATCTTAACTGGATGATTTCTATTAATTAATTTGTATTAACCAGCAGATAAATGTATAAAGACAGCTATCAGGTCAAAGCCACTTCTCTATCCTTGTTTGAAGGTCACACGTGAACCAGTCAAGGATGGTTGGTTTTGTAATGTGAACAGCTATACTAAAAATAAGTTGATGTAATGGCTCATGCAAATTACAGGACAATAACCTTTATATCTCCCTAAAATATAACCAATCTACTTCCTGATTAAAAATGCTCCTATAAAGTTTGTGAAAGAAGTTTTAACTACGTAAGCTCAACAATCTTGTTTCTTCAGAGGTATATTTTTAGTTTGTTTATTTTATGTATAAAAAGGAAACAATTTGAATAAGTAACTGAAGGTTTGTAAACATTTTGATTGTATTTTATCAGTGTCCTGACTTCATCATTGGTTTTATTCTCAAGTATCTCTGCTTTATGTTTTTGTTTCCATTTTTAATTATTTAGACCGTAATTAATTAACCTCCTCCCCCTTCATATTTAATTTCATATTTTAAAATCAATTCTAATGATCGATTTATTTTAACTACTTACATGATTGTTTTATTCATTTTCAGTAGATGATAATAATTTCTGAGCTTGTTGAAAGGTAAAACTAATCATACTGGTGAGCAATTACCGACTATAAAAGGAGTAAATTTCAAGGGTTCCTGGAAAAGCTTTTTAATTAATTGCTTACCTAATGCATAGGCATTATGAACACTATCACAATTATGTAACACAAAAATCAGTCAGTATGTTTCAGTCAGTGAACTACATACTATACAGATGAACTGTTTAGTATACAGAAAGAGTGCTCCGCAAACAATTCAGTTTCTTAGACATACATAGTGTAAATTATCACGACGTTTTCAGTTCTAAAGTTTAATTTTACACATGCAAAATATCTAAATCTAAGGTCATGTTTTTGTAGTTCAATTATTGTATCTAAAATTTTGTTTTTAAATAGCACAAAATACCAAACAGGATTGGTGAGTGTAAAAATCAAAAACATACTTTACTGCAAATGGTATATAATAGCTATACATGTAGAATTCATTTAATTTTTGTGTTATTTTACCAATGGCCTTATTTTAATTAAGCTTGTCATCAATAATAGGTTCCAAAAATTTATAAACAGTTACATCCTATGTAACTGAAATCAGTTTGTTAAAGAACTTTGATTTTGTTTAATTTAAAAATAAATAAAGTTTAGAACAAAGCACACTAAATGTCTGCTATCAATGATATTAAGCAAAAATATTTTAGTACATTAGCCATCAAAAGTTTATTACATCTTATGTAGATATTTGATATGCATAAACTAGAATTGGATTTATAAAAGTTTAAGATTTAGCCTGAAAAATAATCAATTTAAACAAATAGCCATTCGTAGTGTTTCTTAATTTACACAAGTGGTGTTACTACAAGTTTTTAGTTCGTAAGTTTTCATAAATCTGATAATATTTCCACCTGTTGGTACCATGATTCTCTAGCTAAGACATTTTAAAGATGAAGCAGCAAAATGTCACAGTAGCAATGGGACTAATTTGCAATTAAGCTGAAATTTCAATTTTGCCACAATGCTTGTTACTCACCATTATGTTTTATTTTTCTTGTTAAAACTCAAAATCTGATAAATTCTAGTTCTGAGAAGCTCCTAATTCTAGTGAATTTGGGATTATAGGCTAAAAATTAAGATTATATGCTCACAGTCAAAACTGTGAGTGTTTTAACAGAATATAATGTCTGGTAGGGTACAAATTTCACAGATGAATTAGAGGGATCACTTTAGGCAGGCATTAATTATCAATCAATCAAAAACACAGTTGAAAATTGAGCCACTCTATTACGAATGTATGTTGCATTCATTTACCTCTGCTTTCTGTAGCACACAAACATGCAGAAAGCAAGAATAATCTTGTTACAATACTTGATGTTTCTTTTTATAATTAAGTACTTCATTTTCTTGATTCATAGTTTCTATAGTATTACACCACTTTATCTAGCCAACACAATGAGAGTTGACAGAGATGTTTATGCAGGAACCTGAGCCACTGAGGAAGCCATGGCAGGGAGTATGGGATGCCTCACATCCTGGCAGTGTGTGTCTGCAGTATGACCACATGACCTACCTCAAGGAGGAACCTATCCTAGGTGATGAGGATTGTCTCTACATCAATGTCTACACCACGGAGGTCAGAGCATATATTGGTTGTGGCTGTTGATCCTTATATTAATATCACATATTAAAATATTAAGTAAAACTGTATCTTTTCTTTCTTCTCCATATTAGAAAATATTAATATGGTTAACAATATTATAATTTAAGTTTTCAAAGGTAATAAATACCTGTTTTGCCAAAATCTGAGTAAAAATATAAATATACATATATTATAAATTCACTTCTTTTTGTGTAATAGTATCGGCAGCAAGCTTAAAAATAGACCAATGTTTACCTAATTTATCATGGAGTACAAGTATTATACATTATGTATTCCAACAACAAATAACTGTGTATTTATGTGTGTGTGTGTTAATATATTTATGTTATTTTCTTTTAAATATTTCTTAAATTTGTATTTGAATGTTAAATTAGCTCATGCAACATATTAAGTAAAAAAGGTTCACTATTTTGTAGCCACTACATGGTTGCCAAACCCTTCAATATAAATTTGATTGAATATTCTCATTAAGAATTTAAATTAAATTAGAATTAAATTTAGTTTAAAGTTAAATAACAACCACAATAGCAATCCTAGGGATAATTTGATTTTGTAATGGAGACATATAATAATTTTAAAAATAGAAAAACCGCATCTTCACATACTTTTTTGATATTACATTTTGAATTTTCTTAAGAATACACTTTAAAACATGGGACCCGAAACAAACTCCTCAGTACACCAGATTTCCATATTTCTGGTAGTGTGCAAACAAAAATAAAAAATTCTCAATGTTTAAAGAAAGAACATTTTTACCATAGATTTGCATAATTTATTTAATTTAGAGTAAAAATGTCATGATATATGAATATTTATAATCTCAGAACATCATTATAGATAGAAACCAATGGGTTCTAACAAAATAAATTCTTTGTAAATAGATTTTAAGAGTATTAGAGAAATTAAAGTTTAAAAAAATAGTTTTTCAACTCTCTGGTATTTTAATAATGCGAATTATTAACTTCTTCACAATGACATTTTAGTGGTTTTAAAGTTGCACTGATTTTAGCTTCCCAACAGTTCAAAAACTACAGACTTGAAGGATGTTATTGTATACATCCATGGAGGGGCCTTCACCTATGGAGGGGGTCACCTCTACATGCCCTGGTACCTGCTGGACCACGATGTTGTTTATGCTTCTATCAACTACCGCCTTGGCCCTCTTGGTTGGTAACCTTTCTTATATATACATTTTGAAAAAAAATTTAACATTAATGTGTTAACAGAAATAACAATCAATTTTGAAATTTGGTCTCTAATACATATAAAAAAGTCTTTTCACTGATATCATTAAGGCTGACCTTAACTTACTAACTTATTGACCCATTGTGCTTGAGCATGTAAAACAGACAATTAAGACCAATCATATTATGCATCCATAATATGCAAGCTTTTCTCAGGGTTTGATAACGCTCAATGAAGCTTTTTTAATTAAAACGCTTTAAATTTGTCTCCATGTTTATAGGAATATCAATTCCAACATGTATTATACCTTTCCTGTTTGTTTTTCTGCTAAAATCATAAATCGTCATTCCCATTTACTTTTACATACAAATTTTAAAGACGGAAAGAGGAAATTAGTTTTAAAAAGTATTATAAAAAATACATTTTTAAAACAATAGTTGTTCAAATTGAAATGTCATGTGTGGTTTTAACTTTTATGAACATAAAAAATCTTTCTTCTATTTCAATACCAACTAGAAAAAGTTGAAGAACAAATGATTACTGTTATATTCAGGATTCTTGAGTACAGAGGATGAAGTGGTTCCTGGTAACAACGGACTGAAGGACCAAGCAATGGCACTGGCGTGGTTGCAGCGGAATGTGGCTGCCTTCGGTGGAAACCCCAGCAGTGTTACCATAACTGGGATGTCAGCTGGAGGGGCCAGTGTACATTACCACTACCTTTCCCCTCGATCTGTAGGTATGTATCAGCTCTACTTACTATAAGCCACATTTAAAATGTATGCATGTCTCATGACTGTCATGATGCAAGAATTTGTTGCATTAGAAAAACTCCGATACATGGTGTATAACAAGTGGCGTATAAAATTTGCGGAAATAAAATCGGTGCTCAATTGATGAACTAGCAACAAATTCATCGTGCACAAACACGCACATTTGAAGTATAAACAGTCAATGCGACCATATTGACAATCATGTGTTTACTTATCCAAACATAATATAATTTATGTATCATTATTATTGTATTTGTAGTATATATTGTACCTACATGTTATACATTCCTTCCAAATGTATGATTTATACATTATTATATTCTACCATCTTATTTATAAGATACCTGTTCATAGCATGGACATGTTATATTGTAACTACATAGGCTGCCACTGATGTAGTGTCAATTTTAAATGCATTACCTATTACAAGTTAAAATTCTAAAGCACTCTAAGGTACTGTTCATCATAACCAACTATGACACTCCAGAAGTTAGGTGTGTGTTTATATGGTGCAGAAGTAGTTTCACTTGAAAATAGTTTACACAATGGTTAACTATTAACGGTTCCACAGGACACTGCAAGAGTTCAGAACATTTTAGGATATAATTAACTCACCAAAGGAACTACTGGGATATGAGCAGAAGAAGCTATGAACATGTGAGATGGTTTTGTCATATATATAGCCAATTGTTATCATGGCTCTAATTATTTCTCCATAATTAAGGGCTTAATTATTTTTTGACTTTAAGTGCTTAAGAGGTTAAGCACTTAAAGTCAAAGGTCCATTACTGTGCCTCATGCTACTATAGGGTGGTATACAATATAAACTTTAATCTCAATTCAGTACAAATAGTAATATAAACCGTACTAGAAACTATATGTATAGTCTGATTTAGATGTACACACACATATAAGAATTTATAGCAAGAAAAATTCATATCTATGACATAAAAATACAGGTCATTTTAAACAAATCAATGCATAACCAGAAATATAGACATCTTGCTGAGTGTAGTAACTACAGTAAGTACATTAAATAGCTAGTGCTTGCTAAATACAGCCAATGGTAATATTAGAACTGGTCATTGGATAAAACGTCATAAAATTGTTTGCCTGTACTTTACATGATCACAAATTTTATCATTTTCGAATTTTGATAGACTGAAATTAAATACAAACTTTTTATAAATAAAATGCTAGAATAATTTGAACTATCATTTATATTTAATAGGTTACTCATTAATTTAAAGCAATTACTACATAACAATCAGGCCTGTACTCAGATAAGTTTTTTCGGACAATTTTACCGGGGCCTATGCCCTCGGGAGGAAAAAATTTTAAAGGAAAAAATACTACTCAGTATTTGAATTATAGCAGTTGTTGCTTCACTTATGTAAAAAAGTATTCTGAAAAGTCTTTCTATTTTTGGGAAAAATCTTTGCAGCAATGAGATTGAATTAACCATGAAATAAAAAACAATAATTCTTTTCCTCAAAATAATTTGAATTCATAATTTAAATTTATATTTTTTACTCACTCATTCCCAATTACTAGACATTTATGGCTATTATTGATATACCAAGTCTCATTAATTTATCTATATTGGTAAAAAATATATAGCAAACCGTTCCTTGACTTTTTTTACCATACTGTATATTTAAGGTGACCATTTTCATTTTAAGACTTATTCTGCCTGTCCTCATGAGTCACTGGCCTATGCAAGAATGTTTTCAAACAGAATAAGGGAGAGTCCATACAGGTCAAGGTGGGTGGTACTGATAAGGATTACTATGGTCACAGACAGAATTTGAACCTACATTATCTCTAGCACAGATCCAAAGCCCCAATGTCTTAGACCTCTATAAGTCTGCTCCCCCTGGCTGATGACACAAATAAGTGTATTCTATATAGTACAATTATTTTAACATTAAAAATATAGCTCACATATAGTATCATTCCTAGAAAACAAAAGAAAATAGTTAGTGCTATTTTTGTGTGTAATAATATATTTTTGTCAAAGTTCTTTGTTCTCTACCATAAGCTTTTGTTAAAGAGTAATGACTTTGACAAAGACGTCTTATTAGACCACCATATTACTCTTTACCATTTACTCTTTCCATTTTTGAAAGAGCAAATTAATTAAGAAGTCGGAAATTAGTCTTCTTGTAAAAGACTTTTAGGAAAAGTCTTTTGCAAGAAGACTATATTCTTAAGTAATTTAATCCTTTTAAAAATGGACGTTACTTATTTATAAAAAATAGAATAATTTAATTAAAATCAATTGCCATTTTGGATTAGATTGAGATAGTTCATTTAGCTATTTTAGCTGTGTTGTATATTCTGTTTTAATACTCTTTACTCTCTGTTTGTAATAAGATGGCGTTGATACTAATATTGTGAGCTACATCAAGATGTTTTTTTTAAAGATGAAAAATTAAGTAACACTCTAAAATTAACATCAAGTAAACTAATAAACACCTGTAGTTGCTTAAAATTGTATCCATATGCATATAATAATTTTGATTTATTATAAACAAAGCTAAAAAGAATGTTATTTTACTTTCATACTGTGTAAATTTGTAATAACTACCAATAAAACATAGAACTCACTATAAGAATTGAAAGATGTACCACATTTATTGCTTGGACTCAATGTACTTAATTAAGTGCCTCAGTAAAATAGCAATAAATGTGTGCATGAAACCAGTATTCTGTAGATATGCAATTCTTAGTTAATTGATGAATCCTAAATATAAACAATAATAATTATATTTGTCTTATTTCACTCTCATCTCATATTATCATATATTTGTAATTGTAAAAAATGTTATTTTATTGATAGATCATCTGTGTCTCTCAGAGCATTTAATCATTTAAACAATATTGATTGAAAATAAGAACATGTTCTTTGCCAAGGAGGTAGGAGGAGTATAGAGAAGGAAAACAAGTTTGGAAAGCAAGATAAATTATGTACATCTCTTCTCTGAATCCCCATTTGAATCCAACTCTTACCACTTTATTTTCACAGTAATGTAATTTTCTAGATTCTTACTTGTAGAATCATTCACTTCAAACTTTTGAGTATTAAATAAAGTTTGTTGAATTAAAGTTAAATTGATGTTAAATTAAGTTATGTCCCAATATGGCTATACATTTAACATAGACACTATTGCATCCAAAATTACAGTATGTTTTGCATCAACAAAAAAGTTATTTGAAAATTCATCTTTTACATGCCTGCTTGGTGGCCTATTTACTAACTTTGTACGTCCAACTGTTCTGTCTATATATTAATGCATGTAAATTGAATAACTTGTACAAACAGATTTGATTAAAAGCTATTCAGAGATTTCCATATTAGTAGACCCTTTGTAGATTTCACCTTTAAAAATAACATTAATTAAGTTTTAATTTGTAAAAACTTCTGCTTTCTACTTTTTTTATTCCCCTCTTTATTTTTTTAAAGTAACAACCACAAAATAAATCTAATTGATCAACTCATTCCATCGTCATGTTGGTAGGATTGTTCCACAAGGGAGTCTCTATGAGTGGATCTGCCCTGTGTCCCTGGACACAGACTGAAGAAGCAGCTAGGAAGGCCCGTGATCTTGCCTCTGCCCTTGGTTGCCCAACCAAATCCAACCAAGAGCTGGTGGACTGTTTACGAACTCGACCGGCCAGGAGAATCGTACGGCTCGTTCAAACTCCTCTCTTTATGGTAATTAACAATGATTGTAATTGTTCATATAACATTTTGGAAATATTAGCACAACTCATATTTTGAATCACTGTGTCATGATTTTTAATCTCAGAGAATTGAAGAAGATTAATTATAATAGTCTAGGGGCCAAGTGCCAATTTGCATTGTGCGCACATTTTGGTTTTTCTTGAAATCAATAGAGAAATTTCTCCTATAAAGAAACTGATTGTCAGCCATGCTAGTTTTGGTGGAACTCAAAATTAGAGTGTACTAAAAGGGTTAGAAATATGAGATGATACAATTTTTCTTAACTGGACACATTAAAACAAAAGTGGCAACTTTCATTCTATTTATATAGTTGTCTGACAGTAAAATATTTATTATTTATATGTCTCATTCATCAATAATGTTTGAAGTATATCAAGCTAGGAAAAGTGTAATCTGATAAAAATGTATAGTTTCTTATTTTTAAACCTTTTGATACTTTTCCATTTCGACATCAACTTACTATTGTGGCTAAAGAGCAATATTTTTCTTAGGAAACTTTCCCTGTTCAAGAAAAACCAGGTTATCTGTTTATACCAGCTTGCACATTGGCACTCAGCTCCTATAGTACAAGCACATTCATAGTCTTAATAAGTTGAGAAAACTGGGAAGAATATAATATAATCATTTTGTTATAAGTACAAATTATCTTTCCCAATAATATTTAATTTAATACATTTTGAATTATTTCCAGTGAGTGACACTGCATTTCCAGATTTTCATTATCTATTCCAAAGTTCAGTCATCAAGATTAATAGGTCTGGCATTTAAGAAAAGTAATTATTATGAATTAAAAATGCAAATTTTATTATAAAGTTTTCTTGAGTTACTGGCTGATTATCAGGAATAATATGATAATCTGAAATAAAGGATAAAGGATCTGAATTTTTTCATTTGATTGTTCAGCCTTGGCACTTCAACCCCTACAGTCCATTTGGGCCAGTCCAAGAGAAGGCAGGTTCAAACCCGTTCCTCACCCAACATCCTTGGGACATCCTGCAGGATGGAAAGGTGCAATCTCGACCTTGGCTGGCCAGTGTCACCTCAGAGGAAGGACTTTATCCAGTCTCCAGTTGGTAACATTTATAAACTCAATCAAAAATGTAATTTAATTGGCAGTTCTAATTGTGTATGAATTGAAATTCAACTGTTACAGTAATTTACATACATATCACATTATGATAACCCTAACACAAAAGATTAAAGTGGACTACAGCATGATTCTTACTGAGTACCATCAACTTTGTGTTATGTACCATAACAACAGTGAATAACTTGATCATTGTGTTTGTTAATTTTATATAGGGTGTAAATTAAAAAGGTCCCACACAGGCTTGATAATTCCCGAACGAGTACAAGTAAAGCAATAAATCTTGGTACATCATCACTGCACCTATAAATGTATTTTTTGAAGTAACTACCATATTGGTATATCAGGGATGGCCCATAAATAGTCAGAAGGGAATCTTAAATGAAAGCATAGGTCGAGTAGTACATCAAATTAAAGACCTTTATTAGTAAAGTACAATGCTGCAAATCCGACCTCAAAGGATTCATTCTTTAAAAGATTATGCTGGTTTAAAGTTTGAAACATTTACAATGAGGTCTTATTCTAGATGGTTTAATGTTCTTGTCTTGGCTCAAGTTTTGAAGTTAAACTTAGTAAATGAAGTTTTACCAAGTTTTATTGCTTTACCTGTAATTGTTGGGGAGTTACCAAGCCAGTGCGGGAGTTTTTTACACCTTGTATATGACTCTACTATACATGTTGTCCCAAAAACTATCTGCATGAACATATCAATAATGTAAATATTTTCAAGAACATTACAAGAACCATTTTCATAGGTTTATCATTGTTGAAAGCAGTTTAACAGTTATTTGTACAGAACAATACTTCCAAAAACACAGTATGCTAATACAATTTAAAACATAGTTTAAGAGCTTGTGGCTGTAAGAAAACTTGTAGATGCGTATCTATGACATGAATCTCTTCTTATCTAAGAAGAGATTCATGTCATAGAACTTTGATCATCACACCTTAATGGAATTATTAGGATATACACACATACTTAAAATAATTGTCTTTTAGGTACATAATGATTAATGCTGTTATCTACAAAAATTAATAATATTGATAAAAATTATAAATATTCTTCTTAAAATATTATCTATAAATAAAATCCAAAATAACAAAAACATGTAATTGTCAGTTGTAAATGTAATTTTGCTGTCAAATTACAATATTTTTAGAGTTATAAGTACTTCAATGCTTTTCGAGAATCTTTGGTAAAATATTAAGTAAGGGTTTTACATAAATACTCATAAAATATATTAAATATAAATCTGTCCTAGTCTCTTTATTCCTTCCATACACAATTTACAGTAGAATGTGTCAAAATTTCTCTTCTCTATTATTAGATATAAAATTATAAACTTTATATTGTATTATAAATGGAAGTATACACAAAAAAATACAACATTCAAATTTTTTTTTGAAAAAAAAAACTGAATTTTGAGTTATCTTTAGATTTTGTGGCAAACGCTACCCTGTTGGCTGAGATTGAAAAAGACTGGCTGAAAATTGCTCCTGCACTCCTAGACTACAACTATACGGTAGTGCCTGACCACAAAGATGAAGTCAGCCTTAAGATTAAGGAATACTACATGAAAGGACAACCAATTTCACGATCTACTGTTGCTCCCTTTATCCAGGTTTGTAGGTTGTTTTTCATGAATTAACTAGAATTTGTTACTTGTTTTAAACTGTGAAAATACGTCTAAACCACAGTAAATAACAATTTACAAGTCAAGGAATTCATGTAAATCAAATCAACTGAATCAAACCTGAAGTGTCTCAGTAATAAAACTTTTTCAAAACACAAAACAAACAGTTTTAACAGTAAAAGGTAGAGCAAGTTCCAAAATACCAGTTATATAAGTTTGATTATCATATATTTTACATACATTTAGGTCAGGCAGATATTACTTAATCATATTTTCCATTCAAAAACATCTTGTGAGAGACAATGTTAATAAATTGTTTTCCTCGTGGCGGCTGTCTGAAAACCCTTGTACAATGATTTAAATCTCAAAAGATTTAAATATTAAACTATAATCTTTTTTGTAATGTTAATTCAATAAGTTTTAAATTAAATAATTTATAGTCAAGTACAAAAATGTACCTATCTAAAGAATTAAATTAAAATTATCTAAATCTCATAAATTTTTTATAAAACATCAAAGACTTTGTGGCACATGAAATAAAACGTCACTTAAAAATAGCCAAATACAAATTTAAAATTTTGTTTGTTGCATTTATTATCTTAATGTCTAATAATTAATTTATTATAAATTAATTATTATTTATTAATTAATTTATTTATTGTGTATTTTAATAATATAAATCTGGAATTTATTTATGCTGGAGTTTAAGGGAGAGACAATGAATTTGTATTGGAAGGGAAACATACACAATTGATGTTTGTGCGTGTTCTCTACATAATGAAATACAGCGGTACAGCCAGAGCAGTGGTTGGCAATCACATTATTGATTCCAATTACTGCCAACCATCACCGACCTATTCGATTGGAAAAACATTGTTTTACTCTCTTTTCTTGTTGGCACCAAAACAGGAATGTTGAAACACTACTTGATGCAGTGACATTTAATGTTTGCATGGATAAAATGGTTTTTAAACATGAGATAAGTACTAAAAGATTTACTTTATTTTAAATTTGGTACGATTTCTATAAAAGTGTTTTATGATTTTATGAGATGATGAAAACATAGGTGGGATAAAAAGTGTGTACAAATAGCCACCATTCACAAAAGTTTTATTGGTTGAAGTTCGCAAACTAACTTGTTCAAGGCATGATGAATTACTATTATTTCATTTAGCTCAAATCATTTAGAAATTACAGCAACAATTTGTTTCATGTTCACAAGTTATATCGAAAAGGCCATACACACAAAAACAATTTCTAGTTAAATAAAACACGCGTACATGCATTTTGAACATAGGATTGGTTAAAGAAATGTTCAGTTCTATGTATTTAGCTTATGCAATAGACAGTGGTTGAGTTTTAATGAATTCATTTTAAAATGATGATGAATTACTATTATTTCATTTAGCTCAAATCATTTAGAAATTACAGCAACAATTTGTTTCATGTTCACAAGTTATATCGAAAAGGCCATACACACAAACACAATTTCTAGTTTAATAAAACACGCGTACATGCATTTTGAACATAGGATTGGTTAAAGAAATGTTCAGTTCTATGTATTTAGCCAATGCAATAGACAGTGGTTGAGTTTTAATGAATTCATTTTAAAATTATGTTATAAGAACATAACCTTGAATGAATCTTGTATGTAACTGTAGCACTTGTTATCAGCATCATTAACCTTGTACTGCATCAACTCTCCTCCTTATACTGTTTGATAAGATCCTCACACAGGCCAGTGGCCGATGAGGCAGGCAGAATTAGACTTAAAAGGACATAGTCCTCTCCTTGAAAAAATGTAACTTCTCATCTGGGTATATAAGGCATTGATTATAATGTAAGCAAAACATAATAATAGAAAATTAATAGAAATGCTTCATTTAATGACAGGTCAAAATGACCAGGTAATGGAAGGTGTTCTGTAGGTGCATTATTAGTTTTGAAAGTTAATTTCTACCCAAGGTCAACATTCTGATATTTGGAAAAAATTTTGAATTTGACATTTGTTCTGATTTTATTGTTGTTCTGTATTGCAGTTAGCCAGCGATCGATTGTTTGTTGTGGATGTCGAGCGAGCCGCTCGTCTGATGGCGCAGGCAGAGAAAGCACCTGTTTACTTTTACCGGTTCTCTTACCGTGGTAAACACAGCTATTCAGAGATGATGTCTTGGGGCTCGACTGAAAACTTTGGTAATTCATATAACGGATATGTAATAAACCCTCACCTAAAGCTACTCTAAATAAAATTACCAATATATATTAGAAAAGCCAGTTGGGAGATGCACATTATAATTATTTGGTTTTTATTGCTCATGAAATTCTACAATCAATTTTAAACTTAGAATTTGGTTGTTCATAAGAATCTACAATACACAGTTTTTTTTATAACTTAGATATTGTTCTGAAATGCAAGCAAATGAAAAGAATGGCGGATAAAATTTGAGCTAATCTTCAAACATCTGGAGAGCGCTTAAGTACCTCAGAGACGTCGTAACAATGAGCTACTGAACAACAGAAGCCGAATTTGTGTGGCTTTTATTTGTTAATATTCCATTGGTGAAATAGAAGAAATATTTTTATACAAATTTATTTATTTGTAGTATCATAAAAAATTAGAGGTACTATTGCTAAATAACTTATTGCACTTCATATGTGGTTTTACCAATAAAATACAGTAAATATCTAATTTTCATTATTTTTATACTAATTGTCTTCCAAGTGTAAGTATATATTATAAGTGTAAGTTGACTGCTAGCATCTATCAATTTCAACGGATAGGATACAAAATGACTACAAGAAAAATAGAAGTGCAACATTGCAATATTCTATTTGCAAACACTGATTTCCAAAATAAGCTTCATAAAATACACACCTTACTTTAAAAGTAATAATACAGAAACACAGCTAGTTTTTGATAATTTTTAAAATCCTTATCTTCACAATAAAAACAGGTATAAAAATGTGGCAACAAATTCTTTTTCTCTATTTCAATAATTTACCCAAGTTGGTTCCAAGATGGTGGGATAAAAATGGTAATTGATAAGGTTGAAATACCGTACATTATTTACCAACCATCAATAATTGGTAGTGGTTTAGTGTTGTTATAACAAGAAATGTAGAAACGGGTAGGGTAGAGGACACTTAAAAACTAAATCTGAGTAATTAATAATATAAAATTATATTGAACAATTTTTTTGCCTTTAGTTATGTTTAATGATTACCTTTTTTGGTTGTATCCAGTGACTGAAATGTAATACATCTAAAGGAATAATTAAGTTCTAACTTGATTAATTAACTTAAAAATAATTATACTTGTACATTGTTGTGAACAGAAGTATTAAATTGAGTGGAACTATAGTACATATTGCAAAGGGAAAGTAAATATGATAACTTACATATACTGGACTAAGCAGTGCTCTACATTTGTTTTACATCAGTCACAATTTAATTACAATGGCCAGGTTTTGTTCTACAGGAGTAAGCCATGGGGACGACACAGGATACATGCTGGGAGTGGAGTATATGAACCCTCTAGAGACCGAATCTGACCTCAGGATGAGCAAACTCATGGTCAACATGTGGGTCAATTTCGCCAAGACTGGGTAAGTACTTTGTGGATTCTTTGTTTAAAGTTTGTTACTGACGAGGGAAGGTTTGAAAGGATAACTTCAAAGTCAGAGAATCTAAAGAAAAATCCAAGAGTCAGAGAGTGAAATCAAAGAAAAATTTACTTAATTGTTAATCTCTTATGTGCTGGGATTATCAGAGAAAATTAGAAGAGTATGCAGAAAATACAATATTAGAACACAAAACACTCTTAGGCAAAGTCTTGTAAAAACCAAACCAAAAACTGAGATACACGATTCAAAAAACTGTGTTTACAGTATATCATGTTGTAATAGGAAATACATAGGCAAGATAAAAGACCACTAAATGTGAAAATTAAAGAGCATAAAGAAAATTCAACAAAAGGACTAATGAAAAAGTCTAAAATTGCTCAACATTGCTTGTCTAAAACCATCACATGAAATGGGATGAAGCCAACATAACACACCAAGAGGAAAAGGTTTTACACACAAACTTATTATTGCTTCGAAAATAAAATTAGCAGACCACCTTCTGTGGAGGTTAGACTACTTTGGGTACCAATATTAAAATAAGAACTAACTAGGAAACCCAAAGGGATTGTTGTACCAATTAAAAAGACCTTAGCGAACAAAATTCGTAGACACACCAGACTAAGGTCTAGGACCAAAGAAGAGGGCCGTAAGCGGCTTGCCTTTACCCCTTTCCCTGCTAACCATCGCCTTCCTATCCCATTGTTTCAGATGACGTGGCACTTTCTTCTTAAGATGACAGATGGCACTCCGCCTAATGAAGATGACAGATTCCAATCCTCAAAACATTGTGTTATACCTTTTGTAACATATAATGGTGGCAAATGTCAGAAATCCTGTTATCACTTCAGAATGATGAATATAAGAATCGGTCAGTAGTACTTTCTTAATGATAAAAATAAATTTATATACAATGTGAATGTATTGTAATACCATATTATCTTTCATAGTCAACTAATCTTTCTTCATTCAGGACTATTGTTTTGATTGGTCTTTTACTTAACTAATATATCTGTTTTACAATGTCATTTTATAATATCAGTGATGATCTTCCTAAAAGAATTCCCCATATTTAATACAATATTAAAGTATTGAAGCTAATGTTCATGTGCTTCCAGCAAGCCCAAGTTCGGGGATGCCGCTTGGACTCCTGTATCCCCCACCACAGGTCTGACGGGAACTTTGGATTTCCTGCACATTGCGTCCCCTGACAATGCCAAGCCTGAGACCAGTGCAGACCTTGGCCACCGAACCTTCTGGGATACACTGCCTTTCAACGAACCTGCCAACTTGTACGCAGCCCACCACCACACAGAATTGTAGTGGTTCCTAATGTTAATAATACGCTATCACTTGTGTAAATATGCTAAGTAAAGATTATCAAACCTGTATTGCTATTTAGTTGTGTTCAATTCAAACACTTTGAAAGGAAATTCAATATGTCATTCACTAAAAGATTATAAATAAAAAGTATTGAAAATTATACAACCCGTTAATTTTTAGTATCACTATACATAAGGGGGAGCAGAAGTTAAAATAAAATTACAGTACACAAATAATCTAATTTAGCCAATTCCACAATCATCTTTAGCATACAAGCAATCATAGCTAACTTAGTGAAGCTCAAAATTCCTTCAGATAATTAGAGGAACCAAAATTGTATTCTTTTAAAACTTTTAACTATTATTACTATTAAAATAAATATGACAAAGTAACTTAAATTCTTACTAGTCACAAATGAAGGCAGTTCAGCGGAGAGTGTGTGGACGTAATAGAGAAAAGGACAGGAGATGGAACTGTACCACTTTCTGTTCCCTCACTATTTAAGGTTGCAATTCAACAGTGACTGTATGACAATAAGCTCTAGTTGTTCTTAAATGCAAAAGAAACATTAATGTTGTACTATCATCAAATATTAGCTCTCTCAGATCATGTGTGAGAATAAGCTAGGTGATTTTATTTCTTTTCTTTTAAAACTATCCTAAATTGTTCACTTAGACTTCCAAAAATATATCAGTTATTAACACTATTAGCCCAACACTTACTCTAGAGTAACTTTGACTTCTGGGGTTGAAAGTGTTAACAATATTAAAATCAACATATTTCAGACTCTCTATGAAAAGTTATCTTTGATTCAACATCTGTTTACTGAATATGGCTCATCATAGCATAGTGGAAATATGTCAGGGTTTTCAAAATATTATATAATGGAAGTTTTCAACATGGTGTGAACCAGTAAATTAAGATTAAAGTTACGATGCACTGGCTTCAGAAATTAATTCAGTGCTTATATAATTGCAAAAAGCAAAAATGCAATTTTTTAAATGAGGCATTCACTTAGCCCATATACCTCACTGATTCTCCACTAGCCAGTAATACCTGACCAGTAAACTATGAAATTAGTTCTTCTAAATAAGGTAAAACCAAACCCTACCTCTGATTACTTAAGCTTTATACCACATCAGCAGTGAAGCCACTGTTATCAGGATGATACATAAATTATGTGTAACTCTTCTATACTTGAATTGTGATAAGTAATATTATAATTTTGAAAATTTTGAATTACTACTGAAAGTATTAAACCGTTACTTAATTGACATCTTCAAAGTGAGGCTATTTATGAAAAACGAAAATTTCTCTTTAGATTGTTGTGAGCTAAGAGTATTGTTACTAAGTTTGAGAACCTTATCTTTCCTTAAATACAACCCACCATCATTATTTAAGTCTAAATTGACGTTTAGTTCTACTTCTTTACAAATAAAAAAAATCTAAAATCTAATTAGATGTTAATACACAATGTCACAAATGTTCGACTGTTTTGTAAGTTGTGTAGTAAAGAAAATTTTCTATTACTTGAATTATTAAAGTATGTGTTTATTACAATATCTATTATAGTATATTAACACATTTAAATTTAAGGATGATTGATAAATAGTGTTAACTCATTTAAACTGAATTTAATAAATTATAAAACAAACAAAAGAAAGTACTAAAAGTAATGCTGACATGAAACTAAACTTTACAGTAACAATTTTGTTATCAGAGAATCCCAGACTTTCCATTTACCACAAAGGTACATGCCCCTCTCTAGATAAAGCATCCGTAACCTCCAGTATGCCTCGAAAACCAGATTTCAACAGCCTACTAATACATCCATAAATGGCGCTACATAAACCTGTAGAACTCTGTTACTAACATGGTCATTAGGTTATAAATTAATGATTATTGTTAAAGAACAGTCGATCCTAACTAATAAGATTACTAAAACTACTGAACCATTACATACTTTATATCTCAAATCTTTAAATTTCAATACTGAATAATAATAATACTGTCAGCGAGCAAGGAGCAAGGCTGCTCACATTAAGCATGCATATATTGCCTGTTGCAGTTCATGTATTGCAGGCAATAGCTGTGTTTGCTCACAAATAAATAAAGATTTGCCCGATTATTTTTGTAATTTTTCCTAAACCAACCATGAAATCTCAGAAGTCTCAGTATTTTTTCTGCATCGTGTACAGAACTTGTGCATGTTGGTGACTCTAGTTGGCATTTGATAATTAATGGTCTGAACTAGAACCTCTTGATGCATTTTATACCATGACATCACATATCAACATGCTCTATGATTTTGTCCAGTTCTACACTACTTTATCACTTTAGGCTCAAGTTACTGGAACTCTAAATAGTTGTAAAGTATTGTTGTTTTGGTAGTTTTGTTACCTGAACAAAGTGTAACCCCCGCAAGGATGGAAGATATCCATGCCGTAGCCCCTGCCCCTTCATTGAAGTAACTTCTGAATTCCACTAGAAACAATCCAAATGTGTACGTCACTCCATCATCTGAAACAAATATTCCCCATTTCTTAGTTTCTTATGTATCTTTTGACGTGACAACGTCTTAAATTAGGTTGCGGCTCGGAGTCACTCATGAAAAAGTGTAACGCCCAGTAACGTTACGATGCCCGTCCAGTGGGTCCGCCGCACGGGATCCGCACGGGATAAAGCAGATAACTGTGGGTCCGCCGCACGGGATAAAGCAGATAACTATGTTTATTCGTGAAAATGTGGAGTGCTTAGATTCGTCATTTACAACAACTACAACAATAAAGGTAAATAATTGTACACTGATATTTCATTTATCGTAAACTATGATTGATTGATTAATTGTTAGATTGACACAAAAGTTGAGAAACTGAGTTTATAGGTTATGTCATACTATTGACAAATGTTGATAGTGTTAAGTAAATTATTAGTTTAAATCACTCTGCAATCAATCGTAATTCAGTCGATTGAGAAGAAACAGCGCGTATTGCTAGTCAAACATTTAAAATAACAAATTATAACCTCTAACCTGTCATAACAGTGCGACCAAACAAACGAACTAAACCGACCAATCACCACGCGCGGAGTTAGAATTTAACTGTGTTTAGCAAGAATTTCAAATTCCAATTTTAGTAAATGTTTTATTCAACTTTACCATTTACAATAACAAATTTTAATTAATTTCAAATTATGTACAATGTTTTAGTAAACAAAATATATTTCTATAGTTAAAATTTGTGCAATTCTTATTTTCATTCAATTCCTTGTTCCTATTGTGCAATTTAATAATATTCATATCAATAAATATTCTACCGAGAAAAAGACGTTGTCACGTAAAATCTTCGCCCGTAAAACCGACTTTACAGGCAACCATAATGTTTTTTCTTTTAATTTAATTTTCTGAAATTTTAATCAACGATTTGATTCTTAAATGATAAAAACTCTGACCCAATACTGTAATGGAATATATGACACACATGGCTATATCATGGATTAATAAATGGAAAATACATCATGAATATATATGATATTGTAACTAACAAGCGGTATGTTACAACCCAGTGTACTCTAATATAATTGGCAAACGTAATGAAATCATACAGCTAGGTTATTTGCTTTGAATACTTTTTTGTCATGTACTTTTTTGCTGCTCTGAAACAAACAAATTTATTTTGATAGTTATACTTATTATTAATGAAAATTGGAGGGCCATTTATAAGCATTTCTCATCAAATGAGATTGTAGCTCATCTAATATGAGATTAAATCTCATATAATATACATAGCTGCAACCCTGACATTGACATATTACGAAAAACTTTAACAATTGTCAACAAAATACAAACGTATAGTAATAACCTTAACATATAATTGGCATACTTAATACTTGTCAAAAATAATAACAATTTCATTGCACACTCTGTTTTGAAAATCTGCAGAGATAAAGTTTGTTAACTTGTTTTTGGCCACTAAGCATACCAAAGGTTCCTTGTTATCACAAAATACATTACCAAACTATGCACAATGTCAAAACAAGATAAAATTATTTTTAGAATAATTGTTGTTGTTTTTTCCATGTTATAATTGAATTTACAAATATTGACATTTACAGGAGTTAACATACCACTAGAGTGTAATATACAGCTCCAATAAATACTTTCACTCTACTCAATATTCATAATACAGCAATATTTTAAATTAAGAAAAATAAAAGTGTAGACAAGATTTGTTGGGTTAGTTATACTTGGTTTTTATAACAAGACAGCTTCTAACTTCAGTGATAATATCCTTGTGATTCCATTTATGCTATGCAAAAAGGTAATGAACAGAGAATACTATTCTGAGATTTGTTCTGGGAGAAAAATCTTTGACATTAAGAACATACTGCAGACATCCTTTAACATACGTTAGTGATGTGTGCACATGAAGGATGTAACAATTTAAGGAAATGCTATGGAGTTTAGCTTCAGTGTAACTGAGATCCTTGTAAGCAAAATGTTTTCCGTAACTAGACTCGCTGCTTACTGCCAAAATTTTGTGCAGTTAGAATTTTCTGAATAGTAACATGTGAGGTTTGATATTAGTTACAAAGTTCTCTGTGATGTAACCCAGTTGGAATGTATAAACTAATTGGAATAAATGTGCAATATTATAGTCACAACTTAAGCCATATCACTTTGCAAGATAGAGAGAGGCTTTCTCTATCTCATTTTGTACCAAAGTGGGGAGAAAAGGGTCTCACTCACATTTAGGCTTGCAAACACCTGTAATAGTTTGGGAATGCCTCCGATTCCATCATTCAATTAGACTTAACTCTTTATGAAATCAAACTTTTGTGGTTAGTGATGTGCCATTCTTGGACACCCATTGGGATGCGAAGATGCAAGTGGTGACATCAGTTTCTGTTGTGCCCAGTGTAGATTCTACTTGCACTATAAACCAGCCAGAAGTGAATGCTACTGGGGATGTGTTTAACTATTCATAATTACTACTAAATTAAACTGTATGAATCACCTTCTATGTCAAATGCAGTTTGAAGGAACTGATGCACATTATATGATTTTGTCATAGATATTATACGTTGATGTCATATCTTCTAATCTCAAATTTCCATTTCACACCACTCACTTAATTAAATTAAATATCTGGAGATATTTTGGAAGATGTTGAAATGTTTCAGTTTTGACTCACAATGGGACTTCATAGCGAGGTCGAAATATGTCAAGAATTTAATAGTGACAATAGGTAACGCTTTGTGATACACCCTAAATTGTCTGGACTGTTACAACTTCGTTATGGCTCTGCTTGTATTAGTTACACAAGAGATAATTCACCCCAATACTATAAATCGAGGCATGGCAAAAGTGAGCTAGGACTGGTATCTGTGAGAAGTCAGGTAGCAAATATTGAAACAGTAACAACTAAAGTTATGTGGTGTAGCCCTAGTGACGGGGATCAAAACTAACTGAAATAATCTCCCAGACCTCAGCACACCAGGCCCGTATAATGTCTCCTGTGTAACTCACACAATCAAATATTAAGTTTACAATGGAAGATCTAATACAACAGTACAGTATCTATTGAGAGTAATACATAGAATAGATAGGCTAAAATTTCATACAATATCACGGTCTGCAAAATGTAGAATTTATATGGGATTATAATAAATCAATAACAACGTACGTAGAAATGCAATATATATATATATATATATATATACCGGTGAATGAATACGAGATCCGGATTCAAGACCATATATATATATATTTATATATACATATACCCGCTGAATTTAATTTTATTATTTAATTATTATGTATAGAAACTTTATGTACTTATCTATAGAAGGCGTGTTTTTGTAAATAAGTAATCATTTACTGTATAATGGCTTTATTGACACAGTCCAACCTTCGTGTAGTGGTTGGTTCGTTAAAAATAAAAAAATCTATTTGAATCCATAAATTTTCATCACAAACTGTCAGAAGCTAATAATACTACTACATGGATGCATTTTTGAAAAGATGTGACATTTAGATGTTTGATATCCAGTCTTTGTTCTCGTTCAGACAATGGTGTGTGGCTCTATTGTTACATTGTTACGTAATCAGGTAGCAATGTATAATAAACACTGAAGGCAGTGTGAAATATTAAAGTATTCTTTTCTAAAGATAAATTGGACACATTTATGTTCTGAGCTGTTTATTACATTTCAATTTCTTTGAGCATTCTTTATTTTATTTTCACGACACCAACTAAGTTAAAGCTTAAAATACATAAATACCATTAAATGATATGAAAGAATTATGGTAACTTAATTGTTAATTAAGTTTTTGTTATTGTTCCTTTATTGTATAAATGTGAAAGCGCAATATTGAATCATAACCTAGTATGCCTGTTGTATTTAAATTTACCATCAATAATTAAGAGAATTTATGTCTTCAGCTGTCCTTGCCTTATATGGGGATTGAATGCAATATGATGCGGATTCTTCAAATACACATGACTCATTAATTATGGAATCTTTCCAACATTTCGCAATCCAAAAGTCACAGGGTGGCATGTTGTTGGAGAGTCTGAGGTTGAATTCCCGGTTATAGTACTAAACCCAGAGAACTTACCAGTGTGGACATCAGGAAAAGTACGGATCATCATCTTCAGCTAATGGCTTTTGTCAGACAAAAGTCCTTTCAACCACATGACGAGTAAAGGAGAATATTAATAATAACAATTAGGACCTCCAAGATTATCAAAACTAATTTTTCTGTCCAACTGAGGTTCCCGGAGATCTCTATTATTAAAACGACTTAAAAAGGAAATAATTAGTTCAACCAGTCCAGTAAATACAGTATGTAAATTGAATGATTGCTTGAAATTTGTTTTGAGACTGCTACGGTTTTCCCAGAACTTCTGGTAAAGCAAGTCGTGTACATGGCATTGAGTATTGATGAGTTAGAATTCTACTATAAAAGTGCCTTTTATAGAGAATCAAAAGTAAAGGGCCTTGTTTTAAGATGTTTTATAAAATTTAACAAACACAAAGCTACCATTAGTGCTATTTTTGGATTTAAAAAATTAAATTAAGTTAGAGTGCCTTAATTTAAATGTGCATCCCTTCTTGAACAACCCCGTTAATTTTATAACGACTAAATATATCTTAAAGTATTTAAATGTTATAAAAACAATGTTTGTACAACTACATACATTATATATTTAGAAATGTTATGTGAAAATGTCATTTTATTTCACTTGAATTCAATGAAGGGGTCCACTAAGTTCCTACTTATCAATCACTGAAGTCTTTTTATATCATAGAAGACTCATACTGAAGTTCTCATTTCCTCAGAATCTTTTTGTAAATACATTCAACCAATTCAATTATAGTTTTAAGCTATTAGCAAGAGGTTTTATTTTCAATATCTATGCCGTCCATTCTAACCGAAAAAACTAAATTCATTATATATTTATATATAACATTTCATACAGTGTAAAGCTTCCTTTTAATAAGGTCTTGGACTAGTGAATTGTCGCTTCCCTCAAAATCTCATTAGTAACTCTGACTTTATCACTTAAAAATGTTGTACAGACACCACCACTTAACACTAATATGTTAATTATTTCCTAACAGAGAAATAGTCGTAGATCCGTTGGGAGAGCAGCATACTTAAAAGACACAACAAATAAATATTAAAAAAAATTAAAGTTATGAACGAATTAAATATAAAAGATAGTTTATCTTTAAAAACACAGGATATTGAGCTTGAGTTTAGTGTTCCCCAAGGTTCAGTCCTTGGCCCTCTTCTATTCATAATTAGCATTAATGATCTTCCTCTAAATGTTAGGTCAAAAGTTTTTTATTTATACTGACGATACCTCTTTTATTAATCATAGTGATAACATATACGATCTCAGTGACACTGTCAAGTCTGTTATAGCTGATGCATCTGCATGGTTTCAAACAAATGGTTTTTACTTAAATCACGCTAAAACACAGAAAATTGTAATCACTCTAAGGCCTTTTAATATGCCTCAATCCAACTTTTTAAATATAACTAGTGTTAAGTTCTTAGGTGTATACATAGATAATCAGCTTACATGGTCAAGTCATGTAGACAAAATTTTGCCTAGGTCGTCCAGAGTAATTTACCTCTTGAGGCGATTAACGTCCCTTGTCACTATCAATTATCTCAGAATGGTTTACTTTGCTCTCTTCCAATCAATTATAAAATATGGTCTGTTATTCTGGGGAAACTCTAGCCACTTGAATGAAATATTAATTTTACAAAAATAGCCGTAAGAATACTTGCTAATGCTGAATCCCTTGACGACTGTAAAGCTATTTTCATAGAACTTAAAATCAATACTGCTGTTAATCTCTACATTATTGATCTTATTATTTATGCTCTTAAAAAATCCCTGTTCTGATGTTTAATGAAGATGTTCATAATTATAACACAAGAGGTAAAAATAATCTGTCTTTAGGTCATTGTAGGTTGAGCAAAACTTTGATGAGTCATACAGTGATGTCAAAGAGAGTTTACAATCAGTTTAGTTAACTAATTAATAAGTATAAAATGCAGACATTTAAAAATAAGTTAATTGCCTGGTTCTTGAGGAACCGATTTTATTCTTTGACTGACTTCCTGACATGTGAAGATATATCCTTTTAATTTTAATAGTTTGTATTTGTATTGTTATTTAATTAAAATTTATCTTGTTGTTACTTTGCTAGGTTCTTGTTGTTACTTTGCTAGGTTCATGCCAGCCAGCATTGTTATCTATGAGCCTTATTTATTCATTAGCCGCTTTTAACATGAATTTATTCGTTAATTTTTATTGATGTTATTTATATGTTGTTTTAATTTATTTGATTGTTAAATACTGCCGTTATTATTGCTCTCGTTACTGTTTTATATTGATTATTTTATAATATTAGGTATATTTATGTAAGTTTTAAAGTTACTATTTTAACCAAGCTAGTCTACAGAACCACAAGGATCTCATTTCTTATTTAATGATTGCTACTTCTTAAAATTATTTCGTATTTTTTTAACATTTTAATAACACGTTCAGATCTTGTTACATACAAAACTTTTAATACAGTATTATCAATTTCAAAAACGATCCCAATATTATTATAAATAAACTGAAATTATTTAAGGACATACGAAAAACAGTACTTAGATAATAGACCCTAAATTATTATTGTACTGGTTTAATTGTAAGTAACAGTAGTACTGATGTAAACCTGCTACTATCTATACATGTTAATGTCATGGGGAAGAGTACATATTTTGAAAAATAAACCACACTGTAATTGTGAAATATTTGTTATATTTTTGCTATATTTTATTAAATATATAGAATGAAGGTTCCTACAAATTAATCTGTATGGAATAAATATTTAACCAATGTTAAATACCGTTGGTATCTCTCGTCCCAATGGCAGAACGTGCCGAGGTCCCAGGTGAAAACTGATGAGACAATGCTATTGATTGACACTAGACACCTGAGATATAGACCGTAGTGTAATCTGCACACACACAGTACATGCCGAGGTCCCAGGTGAAAACTAATGAGACAATGCTATTGATTGACAGTAGACACCTGAGATATAGACCGTAGTGTAATCTGCACACACACAGTACAATCACCTGTGCAGTAAATCTGCACACGTCAGATCCTGACACAATCATACATTATCTTGTGTGACACGCCACCCGTCATTCGTCTTACGTAGTCTCTAGAGCTAATGTCGTGCTCAGCATCATCGTGGTTGTCTCTCAATCAATAGCAGAATGTACCGGGGCAAGAAGTAATGAGACAACGCTATTGATTGATAGTTGACATCTGAGATATATTTACCGTAGTGTAATCTGCACCCACAGCACAAGTACACGTCAGATCCTGACACAATCATACATTATCTTGTGTGACACGCCACCCGTCATTCGTCTTACGTAGTCTCTAGAGCTAATGTCGTGCTCAGCATCATCGTGGTTGTCTCTCAATCAATAGCAGAATGTACCGGGGCAAGAAGTAATGAGACAACGCTATTGATTGATAGTTGACATCTGAGATATATTTACCGTAGTGTAATCTGCACCCACAGCACAAGTACACGTCAGATCCTGACACAATCATACATTATCTTGTGTGACACGCCACCCGTCATTCGTCTTACGTAGTCTCTAGAGCTAATGTCGTGCTCAGCATCATCGTGGTTGTCTCTCAATCAATAGCAGAATGTACCGGGGCAAGAAGTAAATAGACAACGCTATTTATTGATAGTAGACATCTGAGATATATTTACCGTAGTGTAATCTGCACCCACAGCACAAGTACACGTCAGATCCTAACACAATCATACATTATCTTGTGTGACACGCCACCCGTCATTCGTCTTACGTAGTCTCTAGAGCTAATCTAGTGCTCAGCATCATCGTGGTTGTCTCTCAATCAATAGCAGAATGTACCGGGGCAAGAAGTAATGAGACAACGCTATTGATTGATAGTTGACATCTGAGATATATTTACCGTAGTGTAATCTGCACCCACAGCACAAGTACACGTCAGATCCTGACACAATCATACATTATCTTGTGTGACACGCCACCCGTCATTCGTCTTACGTAGTCTCTAGAGCTAATGTCGTGCTCAGCATCATCGTGGTTGTCTCTCAATCAATAGCAGAATGTACCGGGGCAAGAAGTAATGAGACAACGCTATTGATTGATAGTTGACATCTGAGATATATTTACCGTAGTGTAATCTGCACCCACAGCACAAGTACACGTCAGATCCTGACACAATCATACATTATCTTGTGTGACACGCCACCCGTCATTCGTCTTACGTAGTCTCTAGAGCTAATGTCGTGCTCAGCATCATCGTGGTTGTCTCTCAATCAATAGCAGAATGTACCGGGGCAAGAAGTAAATAGACAACGCTATTTATTGATAGTAGACATCTGAGATATATTTACCGTAGTGTAATCTGCACCCACAGCACAAGTACACGTCAGATCCTGACACAATCATACATTATCTTGTGTGACACGCCACCCGTCATTCGTCTTACGTAGTCTCTAGAGCTAATATAGTGCTCAGCATCATCGTGGTTGTCTCTCAATCAATAGCAGAATGTACCGGGGCAAGAAGTAATGAGACAACGCTATTGATTGATAGTTGACATCTGAGATACATTTACCGTAGTGTAATCTGCACCCACAGCACAAGTACACGTCAGATCCTGACACAATCATACATTATCTTGTGTGACACGCCACCCGTCATTCGTCTTACGTAGTCTCTAGAGCTAATGTCGTGCTCAGCATCATCGTGGTTGTCTCTCAATCAATAGCAGAATGTACCGGGGCAAGAAGTAATGAGACAACGCTATTGATTGATAGTTGACATGTGATTTATCTATAGTCTCAGTGCACTTTCCACATACAGCACATGAATACATCTGATGCTGACACATGCATATATTGACTTATGTGACACGTTCTCACCTCTTCATCCTCATCTTCTGTACAGTTACCATCTCACAGAATCGGCTGTTATTAATATTGTTTGGGTATCTACATTTACAGTGAGATACTTTACTACTCTTAAGTTTATTTATAATTTTGCAGCATCGTGTAAACGATGGTTAGTGACTGAAGGGATCTGGGCAAACTGAGATAGTTGGGAACTTAGTAGACAGGGTTAATTTTCCCAATATAACTTTCTACATTTATTAACATACGTTCTATATACGGAACCATCATCGAATTGATTATTTGAAACTTGATTTTAGTAGTAGTTAACATTTTTGGCTGCCACCTTTAATCTGCCATGCAGTTTAACTTCTATTGCAGTTGTTTGGCACGTTGAAACACATTTTAGCATTTTTAGGCTACTGTTTAACACGTTGCCTACCCTTTGATGTTTTCGATCATAATGTTCCTTCACAAAACAGTTTTCATTACAAAAAATAAATAATTACCAGTTCTTCATAGATTTTATTACCTATAGAGTATTTTTAATAGTACAGCAAAGGCCCGGTTAACCAAAATAAAAGGGGGCAACTATTTTGGTTAACAATTACATCTAAAAATAACCAATTAGAATAGTTACGTAGGGAAGGAAATGAACAACGCACTAACGATTTATGTAAGTTTGTTATACTCTGGGAATGGCGTCATGACGGGGGGAGATGACGTGGCGCAAGGTACCGGGTTTCCGCCGTCAACGTGGAACATACTAGTCGGTGACCTCAAAGATTATTATCTCAGAGGTAACAATACATGGCAGTGAGATACTTGATTTATTTTTAAAGTCCTTTACTATATTGAAAATAAAACACAATTTATAAAAACGTAAGTTACATATTAAGCAAAACATGTAGCCAAACGTTACCTTACAAAGTACCATATTCGCATATTGAGAAACAATTGCGTTCCAAAGTGGTGTATCTAAGATGGTGGGAGAATGTTAACAACATCAACATGAAGTATTTACACTCAGTTATAGCCGGCAGTAGACCGGAAGCGATATCAAAGAAACGAGGCGAAAATATGGACGGGAGTATATAATATTCTTTCGATTGACATTAACCTCTGTCTAGCATATTCAATACTTTATTATGAAACGGCTATAAATGTTTATACTATGAAATGCACCGGAAGTGAATCATGATCTTTAAGATGATCTAGGCAATCCGTTGGTAACCAGAAATTTTGCTACAGATGACATTCAGCAGTAGTCGTGGGTTTGACGGACAATACGGGCTAGAACAATTAAGAATCAGTGTATGCGGGCCTGAAACAATTCGGCCACTTAAGTATCGAGAGTGTTGAACCTAATTTACCATTAGATGACTCGGAAGTCAGAATACTTTACTACATTGCAATGTTTCTGTTGTTTTCTGTTCTTCCAGAGATAGTTCACAATCTGTAAATACACCTCTCTACGTAACCTTCCAAAGTTGAGTAACAGTGTTAGAAACTTAACACCCTCTTTAAATTTAGAGAAGGAGACATCAAAGAACGGAATGAAGTGTTTACCGCTACAAATATTGTAAGCGCTCTCTCAGCAAAGAGCGCATTGAACATTTTAATTTATTGGCTCAGTATTAGCAAAGACTCGAGGGCCTCGAAAAATTTCATTTCTGTTTGTCTATCCGCATGATATTGTCTCCCGAAGAAATTTAAAATTGCCATGTAAAATTGAAATTTTGAATGGATTCATTTGTTTTATAAGCAAAATAAACAAAGGATATGTCTCTCTGTGGGATTTGGCCGAATGTTTACGTAGCTTTGCTATTCACAGGACGGCTTGAGAACGAACTTCACTTATACGAGTACATAGACAACAGTGAGTTCGATGATGGTTCACGTCCACCTATAGAATTTGACTGAGCGTGATTACTCAGTATGGTGGCTAAATGTATCTTATATCTACATGGGGCTGTACAAAATGTATCTTATATCTACTTGGGGCTGTACAAAATTGTATCTTATATCTACATGGGGCTGTACAACATTCTTCTCAATCTGATTGACTGTCTGTGCGCAGGGCTTCAGAAAGAAATCAACTTCAGTGAAGCCAGTTCCACGACAAGTAGTGTGGACTACTCCTACCTTGTCATAAAATACATGTTAAAGTACAGCTTAAAACATAGTTGGAGAAAGGGCTAGATTTACATATGGGCTGAATGGGTTCCACGACAAGTAGTGTGGACTACTCCTACCTTGTCATAAAATACATGTTAAAGTACAGCTTAAAACATAGTTGGAGAAAGGGCTAGATTTACATATGGGCTGAATGGGTTCCACGACAAGTAGTGTGGACTACTCCTACCTTGTCATAAAATACATGTTAAAGTACAGCTTAAAATATAGTTGGAGAAAGGGCTAGATTTACATATGGGCTGAATGGGTTCCACGACAAGTAGTGTGGACTACTCCTACCTTGTCATAAAATACATGTTAAAGTACAGCTTAAAACATAGTTGGAGAAAGGGCTAGATTTACATATGGGCTGAATGGGATTAGCCCAGGGCGGCAGAATTCAGGGGGCGGCAAAATGTTGGTAAAAAAGTAAAAAATAAATTATTAAAGAAGTTAAAAGTATGAGAAAAATTTACTTGTAAATACATTTGTAAACATAACAATTTGTAAATTGTCACCCAGAATTTTATTTCTTTCCCGTTTCCTTTTTATTATTTAAATTTCTAATTAAATATGTGCCGATTACAAAATAATACATTTCAGATTACCTAAATCCTAAATCTAAGTATTATTAAAATGAGAGCCAAGTTATTGTATTGTAATTCCTAACCTACATGGTTGGTGTGGGAGGGGGGCGACAAATTATGGATAGCCCAGGGGCGGCAAGTCTTCAAATCCGCCTCTGGTTGGAGAGTGTTACGAAGGAATTAAATATGAGTTAAAACTGCTTTCTTGTATAATTTTTAACATTGTTGAAGTACACCTCCTACAATAGCTTCTAAAACAATACGAGATAACAAACTTACATTCTACTATTGATTTATTAGGATAAATGATGATTTAGTAGGACAAACATGAGAAGTATATTTTGACTTGTTTACTAATCAGGCATCTCTGTAACTTGCAGGCCTACTAATCAACACAAGAGCTCGACACAAGGTATGTACAACACGTGAATGATGCAATATTTGACACCCAACAGTGAGTCGTACGGTTGACGGTAGGTCAGTGTTCTCTAGGCCATAGCTAACTGTGCCAAGTGCTATGTTTATATCACGTTGCTTCTGTTTTGATCTTCTGATCGTTACTCTAATTAAATAACCTTTAATCAGCATGGAAACATTTTCTTTTGTGACAGCGCAGCGCATTAACAAATTTGACAATCACTAACGTAACTAATTGAATTGAATTTATTAATTACAAAAATTATAGCCCAACCAAGTCAACATGACTTATCGGTTAGGACACAATGTTCAAAAACGTCACTTTGTATTATTTAATTAACTTAAATTATGCAGTACTTCAAATTTAAGAGTGATTATTGACAAGATTTCCGTGGTTCAAACCTAACCTAATATAAACACGAGGGGCGTTTAATAAATAGAAGTAGAACTCTTATAAAATCTTTGAATATTAGCAGGAAACATACTTCAAGTTCATTACACCTTCAAGTCAACACAGCTTTTTGCTGGGTAAATCTTTTTGTTTGTAACTTGATCCTCCTCTAATAGCGTATTCAGGCCGATGGCATTTATATGGATTATTATAAAGCGATTTGACAGGGTAGACCACGGCCTCTCTCGTCAAAATCGAAGCTCGTGGAGTGGCTGGCCCTCTTTTGCGGTGGTTGGTATCCATTTCTCTGACAGATAGCTGATGGTGAGGTATAAAACAACTCTGTCTAATCAGTTCCCGGTTGAGTCCTGAGTGCCTCAAGGATCTATATTTTGTTTAATGACTTCATAGCCGATATAATACAATGCAACAGAAGTGACACACTAAAACTTGCTAATGACCTGAAGAGAGTCAGGGTGATCGATCGAGTTGACGACTGTATATTCTACAGGAAGATTTGGTGGCTCTTGAGGGTTGGTGCTACAGGAACGCCAATACTCCATGCCAATTAAGACTAAGAAATGCAATGTAATCTTGTCTAGGAGTAAAAAGGAACTGCATAAGTTTTGTATAGCAGTTCTGCTCAGCTCCTCTATTAAAGATGACTCTGAGATTCAGAAGATATCTTGTCAGATCGACTATAAACTGAAGTTCAGGTGGTTTGGAGTATGTAGCAGAGCTCGCCGCTTCTAGAAGGACATCACTAATCCAATGGCGTTGAAGGTCATCTACTGTGCTTTTGTACGACAGTTCCTGGAATTCTCTGTGGAGGCATAGTTACTATATTAGCTGGGGAACATCGGTGACATTCAGAAAATAAAGATAAGTTCATTATGTTAGTTAGGAGCTAGGCAAGGCAACCCGTACAGACCAGGGCCTTTGGTTGAGATAGTGGCTAAACTTAATGTGCAACCTCTTGAAAGTAAAATGTAGGAACGGATTGGCTGATTCCTTTCCAAGTTGCTGAGAGGTCAAATCGAATGTTTTGAGCTGTTGGACATGGTGCGACTGTTCACCCGACTACAAGATCTCGAGAGCTTTACGCTTGGGCGAAACACTGAGCAAACTTTGTTATCATCAAACCCAAAAATAGGCAACTTAATTTAAAGTAGAGTAGACTTCTTCAACTACTGTAACTCCTCTCTCAAGAGGGTTGTGAACCGTGTAATGGAAACTATTGCGGTGGGAGAGAGGTAGCATGATATGCATTTATTGGACTTTCCGTATATTACCACTACTCTTTCACTGTTACCAGGATAACCTATTAACTATTTGATATTAAAGACCTGCTGATCCAAATGGAACACTTGAACTTGATTTCAATAATATTTGTTCATAAATAAAGGAATATGCATTTAATGTTTTTACTCCTTATCAAAAAATAACATAAGTTCAATTGCTTAGTATAAATATTTGAACTAACGAAAGTACGAGTTTGACATTTCTTTTCTTGTTTCAATTTATCAATATACTACGCTTTCAAAACATTTGGCTCGGCCAAAACGACAAAATTTATAAATTGTAGAATAAACGGGATTTGAGGGTATGTACAGCAACATTGGATATGGTACTCCTTGAGTTATGTTAGTTAATAACTATTGCAAAGGACAAAGTTGTAGAAAAATTGCTTTCTTTGCATTTAAATGAAAGTCACTCACTTCTGTAAAATTCATACTTTAGGTTTAAATGTATATCCATATTATTTAACACTAATTTTTGAATACTTTCACATTACTTCTCTTTATCCAAGAGAATAGGAAATATACTAACTCCTCATAACGCAATTGTTTCTAAAAGTGTCTGGTAAAACTACCTGGGGATCTATTTAAAGCCAATATCTGTTCGAGCCTTTACTATGATATGTACAGTTCATTTCTAAGTTTTGAATGTTTAATTATATTTGAAAGTCTTCTTTGAAAGTAGTGAACATACCCACTAGTACACTGCAAACGCAATGTTCCACAATAAACTCGGTTAAAAATTCTCGCCTGCTAGCCTGTGCTTGAGGTGAGTCCCAATGTCTCAGTGTAAGATCGACCTTCAATTGAGACATCCATCGAAACAAATCCTGATTCCGTAAGGAAAAACAAAGGTATAGTATTCGATGCAATCATAAACAATGGGATAGCATTCTTTCTGATGCTTAAATGTATGAATACATCATAAATCTGTATTGCAATCACGATGACCGTCATTAGCTTTAAATACAGCAGCAATTTCATTGGCTGTTGACAAACTGTAACGTCCTTGTCTTTGCTTATGTCGTAATAAATAACCATGCGGACATTCTGACGATGTTTAAGTTCCCTATACTACAAACCAGTCCCGCAGTAAATGTTGCAATAACTCATAATCATTTGGAGTCGTTCTAATCTTGTGGTGAACTTGACCACTACCCAAATGTGTAAGGTATCTTGTATTCAGCCTAATATTTTCACTGGTACTTAAAAATTTTCTATACTGGAAAAGATAAATTGAAGATGACGTCACTTGATGGAATTTGATATAAGAATATTTTGCATTTTTACGAAACAAACAAACTTACACGCACTGTTATTGAGTGCCTTTCGTATTAAAGAGGCGGACTCAGAGGATGCCAGTGGCCGAAACATCTTAGAGACTTGGATCTCGCACCGAGAGTGACATCTCCAGAGACCGAGAACTTCAGAGATCAGGAGCTCCCAGCACCAAGAAAGTTTATAAAAGCAAAAAGCGTCCAGTGGCAAAAACCAGAGGACGATACCATCTTAAAAATGGTTGCTGTTATTAGGTTAATTATTTGCTTATAACGTTTCCCTTTACATTTAAAATCCTTCATTTCCGTACAGTGACTAGAAAATAGTTAAAAAATTGTAATGAAAGATAAATTAAAACAAGTACATTTTTTTCTTATTCCAGAGCTTGTGGAATAAGTCACCACTGTACGCCAAAGAGGTGGATTACGTCTAGTTATAACAAACTTTCCAACCCTTTCTCTTTTCACCAAATAGATTGGTGTTATTCCTCCAACTTCTAATCCGATATTTCAATACCACGTCTTATCTGTCACCACATTCCATGCAGTTTTCTGTCGCGTTTTTTTACCTAAGTTTAACCAAATAAAAACCTATTGTGGGGCTATCACGCTTTGAGAACCAACCCCGAGGATAATTAGACAGCAGCTGTGTAGCACCTTGAAAAACACTGGCAGTTTGTTTAACCCTTGATATTTAAACATTCTGTTACAAATGTTTAGTACCATTAATTTATTTACAAACAAGAAATATAACGGAATTAAATAAGCACTATCACGACATATATTCTTCTGTACAGTTTTTTACCTTAAACTCTTGGCCGTATAAAAACTTTTTCTGAATTTAAACTTGAGAAATATAATACGAGTTTATTAATAGTAATATATTATCTGTTCTTTTAACACTTTACATAAATTGTATCAGATAGACAAGTGTTTATCTGTCATCATGACAGGGTCCATCATTGATTCCTTGACATAAATTTGACACTCACATTCATTGTAGAAACACGTTAACGTAAACTCTTAAACTCTAAATTAAACTTAATTGAAGTTACATTGAAAGATTTTAATGAACGCTTTTTATATGAAGGCGTATATATTTTCATTTTTATAAATTTCATTACATCATGATTTATAAACTGATGCAAAGATCAACTTGTACTTTTATAGGAACTTTTCGAACCGAAAGTTTGAAACAGCCAAAGGCTGTAAATAAATTATGGCAAAATAATCTTCCTTCTTCTAACAGTTGTTAGAACTCTTTTTGTACTTTTCAATATCCTGTTTAAGATATAGAAATATTTGTATTAGGCTATTTTATTCAAATTAAATTGAGACCCCTTCAATTTTGGAATGGTGTTTACAAATGTCCATTCCAAAACATTGTATTCATAAAGTAGGATAACCTATAAAATTTGTTGTAAAGTTTTTAGTTTTCCATGTCTGTCTAATTTAACAACCACTTACACAATCAAATTATACATTTGCACAAATAATGTACTTATAGTATCGAGGGAAAATTATTAAAAACATGTTTCTACATTTTGTACAACAGAGATGACAAAATAAAATTCTTTAAGTTCTTATAATATACAAAACTCTAGTTTCACAAAACAAAGATAAAATTTAAAAGAAAGGGGGATTTTTTTATTTGGTGTAGTCTCCGTAATATAGTGAACATGTGTACATTATCATAATTTCATTGAATGTCTATAAAACCCGCAATCAGAAAATGCTTATCAGGAACTTAAGTCTGATTATCCGTAAACTATTCATACTCTTCATTGGTGTTATAGGATATAGTCAGACTCTTCTAAGTAGATATACTGATAGACAAAGTTCAGCTGGCCATATTAAAGTATATAATAATATATAACATCGATACGTGAAATATACAATCAAGACGTATTCGGCTATCTAGGATTATTATTTAACAACTATCTAAAGCAATGAGGTTTACAAAACGGTTTGGATCATTCCGAACACCAGCTGACTGCTAAATAGAAGGGGTTAAAATGGATTGATACAGTAGAAGAAATGTCAACAGAAATTGTTTAAGAAAAGAAATAATCTCAATATGGTTTAATAAATAAGCGTTGCAAATTAGGAAAATTGAAACTGAAAAAAATAACGCGTGTACTTGTCAATCATAATAAATAAAACTCCAAGAAACATACTGGGTGTTGTAATCACTACCTGCTTAGAAATGATGAAACGCAAAAACATTCATTATCAGAATTATTATGACAGAAGCTGTATTCGCCAATAGGATATAAAACATATCTTTCTTTTATTAATATACAGGCTACTTAAACCTCCATAGATAGTTCATTACCAAAGAGGGATATCGCCAAATAAATGTGTAATTGTGGCCACCTCTTGAACCCCTTCACCATTGACTACGGAAAATTCTAAAATTTAGAATCGCTGTTCCGTTGATACACATCGATTGCAATCGGGGCTTCATTCTGTTCGTCCATGTTCGAATTAACGGTTTCCATAGATTACAAGGTACGAGTACGTCACACATTTCGTCTTCGCTGGGGTTACTTGTAAAATTGCAAGTACAAAGCTCATCTGTCTCACAAGTTATCCCGCGGACAGATATATACAGGCATACAGCACATACTGAAGAAATCTTTAGATCTCCCTGGCAAAGAAAAGAGAAATTGTATTAGAATACTGACCGATAGGCTACTACCGCGCTTAGTCAAATTCCATGGCTGGACTTTCACCATCACATAGCTCGTTCTTGTCTATGTCAAAATAAAGTCTCGTACAAAATGTAAAGTCTATACTTGAAATCTTTCACAAGATTCTGAGCCGTGATATGTGTTAAGTGATTTAGATGCTGAGGAGTTGGTCACGTATCAAGGTAACAAATTGGGGATACATCAGCATTGCTAATGAATCTGTCTCGTAAGACTCTTTACAATTTTAATATTTACAGGAAATCACGTTGATATTAAAGTTTTAATTTTCAAAATTGAAAACTCGGATTGAATGATTTTATAATTATCTATAAGAACCAAGTATTTTCAAGTAAATGTGTAAATTTGTATGTGAATTACCATATATGTTAGTGGGAATGTGTCCTGATCACAGTGTGATTGAGTCCATTTGCCGTCTATGTAAGCGGGAAAGAATCCCGGACAAGGTGTAATTATGTGAATTACCATATATGTGAGTGAGAGAGTGTCCCGATCACAGTGTGATTGAGTCCATTTGCCGTCCATGTAAGTGGGAAAGAATCCCGGACAAGGTGTAATTATGTGAATTACCATATATGTGAGTGAGAGAGTGTCCCGATCACAGTGTGATTGAGTCCATTTGCCGTCCATGTAAGTGGGAAAGAATCCCGGACAAGGTGTAATTATGTGAATCACCATATATGTGAGTGAGAGAGTGCCCCGATCACAGTGTGATTGAGTCCATTTGCCGTCCATGTAAGTGGGAAAAAAATCCCGGACAAGGTGTAATTATGTGAATTACCATATATGTGAGTGAGAGAGTGTCCCGATCACAGTGTGATTGAGTCCATTTGCCGTCCATGTAAGTGGGAAAGTATCCCGGACAAGGTGTAATTATGTGAATTACCATATATGTGAGTGAGAGAGTGTCCCGATCACAGTGTGATTGAGTCCATTTGCCGTCCATGTAAGTGGGAAAAAATCCCGGACAAGGTGTAATTATGTGAATTACCATATATGTGAGTGAGAGAGTGTCCCGATCACAGTGTGATTGAGTCCATTTGCCGTCCATGTAAGTGGGAAAAAATCCCGGACAAGGTGTAATTATGTGAATTACCATATATGTGAGTGAGAGAGTGTCCCGATCACAGTGTGATTGAGTCCATTTGCCGTCCATGTAAGTGGGAAAGTATCCCGGACAAGGTGTAATTATGTGAATTACCATATATGTGAGTGAGAGAGTGCCCCGATCACAGTGTGATTGAGTCCATTTGCCGTCCATGTAAGTGGGAAAAAATCCCGGACAAGGTGTAATTATGTGAATTACCATATATGTGAGTGAGAGAGTGTCCCGATCACAGTGTGATTGAGTCCATTTGCCGTCCATGTAAGTGGGAAAGTATCCCGGACAAGGTGTAATTATGTGAATTACCATATATGTGAGTGAGAGAGTGTCCCGATCACAGTGTGATTGAGTCCATTTGCCGTCCATGTAAGTGGGAAAAAATCCCGGACAAGGTGTAATTATGTGAATTACCATATATGTGAGTGAGAGAGTGTCCCGATCACAGTGTGATTGTGTGCATTTGCCGTCTATGTGAAAGAGAGATTGGGTCGGACACAGTATAATTGTATATTGCACGTCGTCGTATATTAGTTTGGAACGTTTCTATACAGTTTCCAATAAAAAATGTGCAAACTCAATGAGCAAAATTCATCTTTTGGATTAATTGTTGTTTTGTCAATTTGAATAGTTTTTTTGTTTTTGTTTTTTACTCATGCTTCCTATGTTTATTTTTATATTTGCGATACTCCTATTTAATGTTACAATCTGTAACTGTGTTTAAGGTTTGTCATTTATTATTTGCTAACAAACAATAAGTGTAGTTCCAAAGATAACTGTCATGTTGTAATCATCTTGTATATGTGTATAACACATACCTGTACATAGTTCCTCATTTGCTGACATATCTATAAATACATTTATATAATAGAATGGTGAATGTACAAGTGCATACATATTGACTTTCTCATGGATTCCAGTGACACAGTCTGATTAATTAGTTTCTGCTGTGCTAAGTTATACATTCTAAATTCATTGATTCTTGTCACTTGTTCTTGATATTGATCTAGTCACCGATTATATAAACTAAGTTTTTGTTGCGGTAATGTCTTATAAATACATTGACTCTACGTAATGGTGGTGAACACACCGCAGTTCATTACAGCTAACTGACATATTGCAGTGAACCAGTCGGTATTTATTAATCCCTTCTCTATCGCTAGTTTGATGTTCTCCATGAACACACAGACATAGCCTACCACAGGAGTAATCAGGTCAGGTAGGACTGAGCCTGATCCGTACAAACAAGCCAGGTAGAGTCAGCTGGACCGCTTTGACACAACCGCAAATACGTCACTGTCAGATCCACTTTTCTCTCTAGGAATAGCTTTTCCGGTGTTTTAACGAACGGCGGAGGAAACTTTTCACTGTAACCACTGTTTTCTTACCGTAAAGTTACATTCAATAATGATTATTCACATGTATTGTTCAAAGTTTTAATAAATAACACCAATGAAAGTACGAGTAGTTATGGCAAGTCGAGTAATACTTATTTTTTCGCGCGGAATTTGGTTTATTTGAATAAAACCGTAAACTTCTCGATAGTTTAGTTTAGTAGAAGGTGGGCTGACGCGATTAAACGTCAGATGAGATAACTGAAACAAGGACATAATCAGTTAAGTGCTTGAAAGAAGTAGAAGCTACCACTCCGGCATTTAATCGTTATAACTCCATTTACTGGGATTAAAAGAAAGTACAAAGTCCCTGTAATTGTAGCCTGCTTTCTAGAAGCAACTTTGGAAGTACCTAAATCAAACAAAACTAAAAGTAGGCTACTTACGTATAACTTCTTTATTTTAAAGTTTGAGGATGCGAGTAGTATTTTTACTGTAATTCAATCACACAATGGCAATGTTGAAGTAATAAAAAATGTTGCCAGTAATTCCTTATTGATAAGAAAAACAATGATGCAAAATCAATATGTTCTAGCTTAAACCGAATTTATGTGTTATGTTTCTGACAATAATTAGACTCCAGTTGACAGACGTTCAACAAAGCCAGACAGATCACATGGATTATTGTGTTTGTTCATTTTAACATAAACATGTTTACAGAATCCCTCGCTCGAGTGCCAATTCACTTACACTCATTTTAACATAAACATGTTTACAGAATCCCTCGCTCGAGTGCCAATTCACTTACACTCATTTTAACATAAACATGTTTACAGAATCCCTCGCTCGAGTGCCAATTACTCATTTTAACATAAACATGTTTACAGAATCCCTCGCTCGAGTGCCAATTCACTTACACCCATTTCTACAACTTTGTTCAAAACAATATTTCTCTTATTCACTCTTCATTTGCTGTAATCAATATAATATAATATTATGGTTCAGGCCGTATCTTGTAATAACACTGTGCACAGCAGGTGTGCGCCTCGTGTGCTCGCGACGCTACTGGTTTCAATTTTCAGTTAGTTGTAAATTTGCCGCTGACTACGCGGCGCGAGGTACACGGTCCCCGGTCTGGCGGGTTGCCATCGCGGGCCAAGCGCCCTATTGTTACTTCAGTCCGCACATTGACTAAGACTGTCATCTTCCAAGTGTGTCAAACGCGTAATTTACACTGTGATATTGGCGGTTTGACCAAATAATTAAAGCGGGCGTGTGAGCGAAAGAATATTTCTCTACAGTCTTATTACACCCGTGCTGTCTCAAACTAATCATTAGATTCTCGCAAATTCTTCAAAAATATTTAATCTTAAGATATATTTATATTTCCGATTAGTCAGTTTGAAATAAATTCAATACTTAAAATCAGAAATAAACCAAAGTTAAACTTAGGTTATCAACCAATTCGTATGTATAATTATATGTTAAATTTAAAAAAGTATATATACAATATTATTAGTTATAATACAATAGTTGTATGGGTTCGTTAATTTATAACCATAGACAGATCAATAAATCAATACTTTGTTAAGTTGTAATTCCAATTTACCAAAATGTTATCGTAACTTGAATAGTATTTAACTAACAACCAAAGTTATTCCTATGTATATCAAAGTAGTTGCTCATTTACGAATAAAAATTTAAGAATTAAAGGTAAGTATATTAAAACTTCTGTGCACGTGGTGTTTCGACTATCATGGAGGTTATTGAGGTAATTATTATGGGTAGGTCATGTGACTAAATTTTCAACGTCAATGTGAAATGAGGCAACTGAAACGCCTGCTATGATAATATTATCAGTTTCTCTTTATCACCAACTATCACTTATAACAGGCCATATGTTTGTTGCTTGAGCAATATTCTACTCGTAAAACACGCTAATTTTGAGGTTAGTAGTTTGGACAATAAATGCTAAATCATTATTAAAATTCATGCAGAGTCTCAATAGAATGCGTACTTACACACCTCATTAAGCATTTAAATCCATCTTATAGACATTGCCAGAATAATAAAAAAAATTAAAAAACAAGGCAGAACAGTTGTCTTCATATTTGACCAACTTTGCATCATGAAAATTAATTAATACAATTATTTCACTAGTTCCACAATCAGGAGTCGCAGTTAATTTTCAATCATGTGCTGTAGTCTCCAACACGACAAACTGCTCGGCACCTAACATCCAACATGCCGCCTTCTCCTCTTCTCGTGTGTATTCCAGTAAGTGCAAACAGCTAATTCTCAATCATGTGCTGTAGTCTCCAACACGACAAACTGCTCGGCACCTACCATCCAACATGCCGCCTTCTCCTCTTCTCGTGTGTATTCCAGTAAGTGCAAACAGCTAATTCTCAATCATGTGCTGTAGTCTCCAACACGACAAACTGCTCGGCACCTACCATCCAACATGCCGCCTTCTCCTCTTCTCGTGTGTATTCCAGTAAATGCAAACAGCTAATTCTCAATCATGTGCTGTAGTCTCCAACACGACAAACTGCTCGGCACCTACCATCCAACATGCCGCCTTCTCCTCTTCTCGTGTGTATTCCAGTAAGTGCAAACAGCTAATTCTCAATCATGTGCTGTAGTCTCCAACACGACAAACTGCTCGGCACCTAACATCCAACATGCCGCCTTCTCCTCTTCTCGTGTGTATTCCAGTAAGTGCAAACAGCTAATTCTCAATCATGTGCTGTAGTCTCCAACACGACAAACTGCTCGGCACCTACCATCCAACATGCCGCCTTCTCCTCTTCTCGTGTGTATTCCAGTAAGTGCAAACAGCTAATTCTCAATCATGTGCTGTAGTCTCCAACACGACAAACTGCTCGGCACCTAACATCCAACATGCCGCCTTCTCCTCTTCTCGTGTGTATTCCAGTAAGTGCAAACAGCTAATTCTCAATCATGTGCTGTAGTCTCCAACACGACAAACTGCTCGGCACCTACCATCCAACATGCCGCCTTCTCCTCTTCTCGTGTGTATTCCAGTAAGTGCAAACAGCTAATTCTCAATCATGTGCTGTAGTCTCCAACACGACAAACTGCTCGGCACCTACCATCCAACATGCCGCCTTCTCCTCTTCTCGTGTGTATTCCAGTAAGTGCAAACAGCTAATTCTCAATCATGTGCTGTAGTCTCCAACACGACAAACTGCTCGGCACCTACCATCCAACATGCCGCCTTCTCCTCTTCTCGTGTGTATTCCAGTAAATGCAAACAGCTAATTCTCAATCATGTGCTGTAGTCTCCAACACGACAAACTGCTCGGCACCTACCATCCAACATGCCGCCTTCTCCTCTTCTCGTGTGTATTCCAGTAAGTGCAAACAGCTAATTCTCAATCATGTGCTGTAGTCTCCAACACTACAAACTGCTCGGCACCTAACATCCAACATGCCGCCTTCTCCTCTTCTCGTGTGTATTCCAGTAAGTGCAAACAGCTAATTCTCAATCATGTGCTGTAGTCTCCAACACTACAAACTGCTCGGCACCTACCATCCAACATGCCGCCTTCTCCTCTTCTCGTGTGTATTCCAGTAAGTGCAAATAGCTAATTCTCAATCATGTGCTGTAGTCTCCAACACTACAAACTGCTCGGCACCTAACAACATCCAACATGCCGCCTTCTCCTCTTCTTCGTGGGTATTCCAGTAAGTGCAAACAGCTAATTCTCAATCATGTGCTGTAGTCTCCAACACGACAAGCTGCTCGGCACCTACCATCCAACATGCCGCCTTCTCCTCTTCTCGTGTGTATTCCAGTAAGTGCAAACAGCTAATTCTCAATCATGTGCTGTAGTCTCCAACACTACAAACTGCTCGGCACCTAACATCCAACATGCCGCCTTCTCCTCTTCTCGTGTGTATTCCAGTAAGTGCAAACAGCTAATTCTCAATCATGTGCTGTAGTCTCCAACACGACAAACTGCTCGGCACCTAACATCCAACATGCCGCCTTCTCCTCTTCTCGTGTGTATTCCAGTAAGTGCAAATAGCTAATTCTCAATCATGTGCTGTAGTCTCCAACACTACAAACTGCTCGGCACCTAACATCCAACATGCCGCCTTCTCCTCTTCTCGTGTGTATTCCAGTAAGTGCAAACAGCTAATTCTCAATCATGTGCTGTAGTCTCCAACACGACAAACTGCTCGGCACCTACCATCCAACATGCCGCCTTCTCCTCTTCTCGTGTGTATTCCAGTAAGTGCAAACAGCTAATTCTCAATCATGTGCTGTAGTCTCCAACACGACAAACTGCTCGGCACCTACCATCCAACATGCCGCCTTCTCCTCTTCTCGTGTGTATTCCAGTGAGTGCAAACAGCTAATTCGAACCTGAACGAAGTCGTGATTACATAAAAAATGGGCCTATAGATACTATGTATAGGTGTGAAATTTTTATTTCACAAATAAAAACCCTACAAAAATATCTTATCCAAACCGTAGCTTGATAAATAAATAAAAAGTCTGCTTCACATTTGGGTTGTGTGTCATTGTTAACCAGACCATGAATAGAGAATAAAATATACCGATGAATTAATACTATTCATTAAAACTGCCCTGTACAAATTGTAAGTATGATTAATCAAATTATTATCAATCCATGCCCGCACAGCGTGAAAGCTCATTGTCCGAACTATTGTTCTAAATCCCCTGAGAACACAAACTATTAAACTGAGCGCTTGTTTGTGATTTAACAGTTGAGGGAATGGCAATTATAATTGTTAAGCTAATTACAACCAATGCAATAATAGTTTTTAACATATAGCCTACTTTTTTGAGATAAATTGATGTCATTATCAAATAATAAATTATTATGTTCAACAAACGTCTATTTTACTTTTAGTGTGAATTGGTAATAGTACATAACAAGGGAGAGTAGTATAGTTGCATTATGTCCGGCCCACCTTTTCGCTCATTACAAGTATATTGACATAATTTGTCATGGTTATTATCAGAAGTCTTAAACACGTTAATTTCACACAAGAAGCATTTACCAAAACCAAGTAGTCAAATCACTAAAGTGGCGTCAGGGTACTGTTATCAGATGTAAGCCTCGAGACTTACTCCTGCTTGTAAATAATGAAAGATTAGTATCTAATGTACACTCGATACATCAAAACTGTGATACATTTTTTCGCCTCTAATGGTTAATTTAAGGAGAGGCCGATCAACTTTTTACTGTCCGTTCTCAAGGGCAACTAGTCTGTAAAAGGATCAGACTTAACAGAATAAGAAGGATTGAGGAGAGTCGATAAAGTGCGAGGTTGTGTGACTGATGAGAACAGTCACGGACAAGACGTGAACCTACGCTATCACTAAATAGGATCCACTGTCCGACGTCTTAGATCGCGCAACATGATTACGTAATATCTGAATGAGCATCCACCCATTACACGCAAACATTTTAACTTCCTGTTATTATCAAATATAGTAATTATGATAATGTTCGCGTTGTTAAGAACGTTTGAAACATAAATTGCCTTTGGCATTTGAATTTGGAGCAAAGGTCAAAAATAAATCCATTCGTAAATTATAGTCCTATGACCCTAAGACTCTTGTCTAGGACCATGAGAGAACACAAAGAACGTACCCCACATATGAAATCCGGTTGCTGCACTTTCCGGTTTGAGTGGTGCACAAAACACTATTCCGTCGCGCTATTGTATTGGTTAAATAAACACTGTTAAATTTGCACTGTTATTTATATTTAAATTTAGTAAAATTAACAATGCTTCTAAATGCAAAGTTAGAAATAATGAGAGAATGATTTGACTATAATTTCAACAAGTTTAAAGTTTCCAAAATGATTAATTAATATTTTATTAGGAAGAAAAAAACAACAGTTAGTTATATCACTAGAACACAATATAATACTCTGTCATGTCGTCGCAAAAACTTTCTGAAGAGTAGTAAAACTCTCCTTATAATGACGGGCTCTTTCTAACGGCAGATTAAGTCAACCGTTGAAAATGAACTAAATAGTAAAAAAAATAATAAAATATAAATCTCAAACTGTTACGTATATGCATTGGCAGCTGATTGACAATTATTGTTTATAACACATAATAATTGTGTAAATTAATAAAATATTTCTCGAAACTACAAACCTACAAAAAAGTTAAAGTAGTATACATTTAAAAATCATATAAAAAACAAACATAGGCTAAATAACTTGCTAAGTCTGAACGTTTCACTAATTAAAGTGATAAAACAAAAAACTGATTTACACATTACACAATCTCTCTTGATATTGAAAATTAAAATATACATAAGAAGTAGTGAATATCAACTTTCACATATTTTCTGCGGTTTTCCCTACCATAGTCAAATTGAGGACAGATGAGCATTGCTAACAAAATCTGTCTCTTAAAACTTATGGCAATATTTAATTTATTTGTATCCAACAACTACGTTGATATTATAGCGTTCATTTTCAAAACTGGAAAAGTTTGGAAAGTGTTTCAAGTAGATTGGACTATTTACTAACCCTATCTATGAGAAACACGTATTTTCAAGTTGAACAAATTCAAACCAAAAGAAAATTAGATAATTGTTGACAGTATAATTTAATATCTAAAGATGATACAAACCAATGATTTGATCGTTGACGTAAACTGATCGCATGAAAGGTTGTGAGTTGATGTTGAAACCTATTATTGCATACGCTGTAATTAACTTAACAATTATAGTTAATTGCCATTCTCTCAACCGATGAAATCACAAACAGTTTAATAGTTTGTGTTCTCAGGGGATTTAGAACAACAGCACGGACAGTAAGCTCATCACGCTGTGTGGGCACGGATAGAAATAATCATTTGCTTATTCATACATACTATTTGTGCATGGTAGTTTTAATGATTAATATTAATTCATTGGGACATTTTATTCTCTTTCCATCGTCTGGTTAACAATGACACGACCCAAATGCGAAAAAAAACTTAAAATTTATACATGTGTTGTGCTTAATGTCTGCAAATGATCGAGCTACTGTTTGGATCAGATATTTTTGTACAATTTTAGTTATGAAATTAAAATGTTGACACGTCTAAATCGTTCTCTCATTTTCGATCTTCTCAAGTTAATTTAAGATAATTGGTAGACCAAGCTGTGATAAGTTATATTGAGGTAATCAAAATTAAGGGATATGTAATCTAATTTAATGGAGTTTTCTCTAAACTGTGCTAATGTATAGTTGTAATTTTATAAAAATAGAATATTCATTAACATTTAGACTTGTTTATCGGAAACTAAACAACACACTGAACAAATGAGACAGTATGAAGTAATAATTGGTAAAGCATGTGAAGGTCAAGTTCATATATCGTTGCTTCTCATCATTAGAACCTTTTCAACTCGCAGGCGGAGATCGACCCTGGTGCTGACGCTTGCGATATGTGCCGCAGGGAAACTCCCAAGGCCAGCGTCGTCTATCTCTGCGAGACGCGCTATTGAGATAACACTCATATTTTGTTGATCAGCTGCTGACTGGACCGACCAGCCACGTGACTGTAACTGGCAATAATCCACCCACTCAATTCAGAGCTGTTTTTACAGTCGTAATCTCTTTATTTTTGTTATCTGCTATACATACAACGGGATTTGATATGCTTTTACAATTTAAATTCACAAGGTGATGTTATCGAGTTTTAATTTTGACGTGACAACGTCTTAAATTAGGTTGCGGCTCGGAGTCACTCATGAAAAAGTGTAACGCCCGGTAACGTTACGATGCCCGTCCAGTGAGTCCCCCGCACGGGATCCGCACGGGATAAAGCAGATAACTGTGGGTCCGCCGCACGGGATAAAGCAGATAACTATGTTTATTCGTGAAAATGTGGAGTGCTTAGATTCGTCATTTACAACAACTACAACAATAAAGGTAAATAATTGTACACTGATATTTCATTATCGTAAACTATGATTGATTGATTAATTGTTAGATTGACACAAAAGTTGAGAAACTGAGTTTATAGGTTATGTCATACTATTGACAAATGTTGATAGTGTTAAGTAAATTATTAGTTTAAATCACTCTGCAATCAATCGTAATTCAGTCGATTGAGAAGAAACAGCGCGTATTGCTAGTCAAACATTTAAAATAACGAATTATAACCTCTAACCTGTCATAACAGTGCGACCAAACAAACGAACTAAACCGACCAATCACCACGCGCGGAGTTAGAATTTAACTGTGTTTAGCAAGAATTTCAATTCCAATTTTAGTAAATGTTTTATTCAACTTTACCATTTACAATAACAAATTTTAATTAATTTCAAATTATGTACAATGTTTTAGTAAACAAAATATATTTCTATAGTTAAAATTTGTGCAATTCTTATTTTCATTCAATTCCTTGTTCCTATTGTGCAATTTAATAATATTCATATCAATAAATATTCTACCGAGAAAAAGACGTTGTCACGTAAAATCTTCGCCCGTAAAACCGACTTTACAGGCAACAATAATTTTTTTTATTAAATTTGATAGGTCGATGGTCATTATTATAACTTCTCTGAATAAACCCTATAGAAGTTGTGTATCTCCAATTTGTTACCAGACCAAAATTTAAAACGGTTGCAATTACACTTTTGAACTCTTTATAGAATGTATATGAGGTATAGCTTTAGAGAGTGAGATGTCTTTTAATGGTTTATAGAAAAATATTTAATTTTTTTTAATTAGTCCTGATGGAATGTATTTTAAAGAATGAGGTATTTTAATTAGAACATGTTTTAGTAATTTATTTTTAATAGTAAATAATAAATATTAATTTAAGTCATCTTTTATATACACACTGTAAAAATATGATATACTTATATTCAACAGCTTTTATTTGGGCCTAATTATGAGGTATTCCTAACTTCTGCCCTACAATTCCTACAGCTCGTCATAAAATGATCAAAGAAGATTCTACTTATCACGAAAAAAATGCTGTGACCAGAATTTTGTTTAAAATAAAAACATATTGAAACCTAAATCCGGTTGCGTCACCTTAAACAATTTGGGGGGTGATCTATATAGAGACGGTCGTATATATCTACCCCTAAAATGTAAACGTTTTCTTGGAAGTTTATGATTAGGTGAGTTTTGAATAATTAGATTCAGGAGCATGAACCTATGAAATTGCGTGCGTATCCGCGGGTAACTGCTAGTTCTTTATAAATGTTAGGCACCAATCGCCGACCTTTGCAGATTTAAAATTATGGCTAATGAAATTCAGGCAATCGATTATATCAGGCAAAATGATATTATTACAAAAGCTATTTGGTCTTATATTAGTGAACACTAATCAGTGTTATGGTATTTCTAACGTGATTCTTCTGCAAAGAGAAAAATGGTCGTTGGCATTTTATAACACTTAATACAATTGATCCGTGTTATTAGTTCAATTAAGCAAAATTAAAGCATCTGTTGGATATTTCAATAATATTATCAACTATGAATTCATAAGTCCTCAAGGCTAAAAAGAGGAGGATGCGACGTAACTTTTAGAAAATAGAGATAGCCACAAATAAACCAAGACTAGTAACATGATTGACACTGATAATGAGGGTGATATTGTACTTTGTCACAATAAAAGTTGTTAGAGGATTTAAAAAATTTACTTCCAATTTCCAATCATCATGCATGAGTTCCTTAACTGATTAATTCCCACAAGGTGCAAGAAGCTTTGAAGGAATTAATCAAATACTTGAATTTCCAAATGGTTTTTAATCGTAATTAAGATTGCAATCCTTCTCTACGAGTAGCTCATTCGGTGAATTACTACATTCCTTGAAATGGTCTATATATAAAGATAATCTTGAAATTGTTCAATATGAACTCTTTATTGTATGGAGTAATATACGCGTAATATTATGATAACTTGTGTTATTTACGATTTGATCTTATTTGATATTTTTTGGTAATTACATTTGAAGTTTTCCAACAGTAATTTGTATTTAGTTTCTACAAAGTTTTTAGAAACAGAAGATTGCTTATTTTCTTAGAATTCGTTGTTGTATTATCTTTGGGTGAGATTGTAGTTATCTTGCAGCTCTTTCTGTTTTATATACAGATGGATAATAAGTTAGAAACAATCCACGACATTTATAAAATGTATAAATTTATATTTTTGTGAAGTTGCATGTATTTTAAGATATTCTTTTACTAATAATCATAAACACTGTCACTTTTGGATCAACATTGATACAATTATTATAAAATGTTTAATATTACCACTTTTTAATTTAGATGGTTTCAAAGATTAACTGTGTTACAAATGCAGTTCATTATTGTGTCTTAGTAAAAATAATATTTGTCTGTTTGTTTAAAGTTTAATAATTTTAAAGAGAAATTTTTTAGAACAGCTACTGTTTACTTATTTTAATTACTTATGAGCTATGAAACTTTCCATGTATAAGTAAGAAATTGAGTTTTGTTTGTTATTAATAGAAAACAATATGAATGTGTGTTTCTCTTTGGAGTATCATTTTTTTGAGTAAGTCAAATTATGTTAAAGGATGCAAAAAAATTTTGGATCATTTATATGTTAAAAGAAATTAATTGATAATTAATTATGGTAAGATAAGAAAACTGTATGTTTGTAGTGTTTAATTACTTAAATCTTTTAGTTCTTAAAAATATTAAATAACTATACTTTTTCAACTGAAAATGAATAAATTAAAAAGAAAATTATTAAACTCGTTTATTACAAAAAATTGTGTTTTCTATGTCGAGAGATTTATATTTATTTAAAAAGTTAGATTACAAACTGTAGGCATGTAAAACAGGATTAACTCTATGATTGCTTCAATTGGGAGGTTTAATAAAGAATTTCAAACAATTACGTCATTTAAAATGATAGTAAAATTAAGTATCATGCCCTACTAGAACATTATAAAACAATTTTAATATTCAATATTTGTTTAAAATTATAGAAATGTTGTTGATTCTTTCATTCAGATCGTAATATTTTCTTGACACCAATGTTGGTTTCCTCTAATTAACCACGTGACCCATGATAAATAAACGACTAGCCGACTGCATAGTTTGAAAAATAAATACCTACTCAACGATGTTTTACTACACAACTGGTATCGCGTGTATACATTTCAAAGCTCAAGCTGAAGGGACCAGTGTAAACAATACCGACCGCAAACAATGACGATTATACTGCGTCAACAGAACATAGATACTTTACACAATTTAAAACCAAACAATTATTCGATTCTTTAAAATTTCTTAGTTTTAAATATTAGTAGTTTATCCACGGCTTCGCAAGCAATTTCCTGGTAAACAAGTGAGACAACATAGGCGTATCCTTTTAAATGTCATAGACCAAACACTCATGTTATAGTGGATGCTCACTGGACGATATTCCAATATCCTGAAACATTTTGGACTTTATATCCTGGATCCCCAAATTTAGAGATTGGAACAGTTTTTATAAGCACCATTGCGATAAATAGAATATTTTGCAACACTCCATGATATTTAATAGCACGGCTCTAATTATTTCAGTGATACTTGAAATATATAGGCCACTCATATTATATGGCGGAATTTATAAAGTTAGACCAAACTCCTTAGTCTTCTTAGTGGAAGCACTTATAATGTAATATGATGGAACCCTCTGATGATTTTAGAACGGAAATAGACATTTATACAGTTGATATTATTCCATAGTTTGTTGTTAAAAAAAAGAACAAAATGAAATACTTATGTGAAGTAACGAAATTGCGAATGCCTCTTGCCATTCAGGTGTTGGTTTTGCGTATGTAATAGCATTTCCGGTTTGAATGATTTATATTTCTGTCACCATATCTTAGGTTCCCTTCTTTCTAAGAAAACATAACTTAATAAAGAAACCTTCTTAGATTACAAAGCTTTACTTCTGTTACTCATAATCTACTTCGGTATGAGGACTAGAGTGAAAAACAACTGTTGGATGTGTCTTACTCTTCAATAGATTTCGGAATAAGTATTTTATGATGAGTAGTATTTCGAGATGATGAGTATATGTATACCACATCCAAGCAAAATCCATGACAAATTTCATATAAAAACTCAACTAGATTTCGAGTGACTGAATATCAAACACCCAAAAATACAAATATCAAAATATTATCATTCACAAACTTTTGCATTTATGCTATTGGATTTACATTACAATCCTGTGCAAATATACAAAACATACATACAATTGTTTATGGAATGAAATTTGAAAACGGTGTAGATATTGTCTTACTATATTTACTTCTTAGGAGAAGAAAATGATTTTCTAATTTCGAATTTTGTTTAAAATCTGAAAATGTAATATTGCGTCTACAACATAAATATTTTCCTTAGCCGTTGCTAAATTGGCTTCTGCATCCTTCCTCCGAAAAGGATTTCATTAAAGTACTGCATGAGCTTAAGACACTGAGTTCATTGCACGTAAATATTTACAAGAATATACAAAAATAATTTTTTTGTAAAATATTTGAAACCCATTTTGAAGGTGAAAACATAAATCTTTTTTTAATGAAGTAAAAAAATCTATCACAAGATAAATGAAAAAAAAAAAATATGGTTGCCTGTAAAGTCGGTTTTACGGGCGAAGATTTTACGTGACAACGTCTTTTTCTCGGTAGAATATTTATTGATATGAATATTATTAAATTGCACAATAGGAACAAGGAATTGAATGAAAATAAGAATTGCACAAATTTTAACTATAGAAATATATTTTGTTTACTAAAACATTGTACATAATTTGAAATTAATTAAAATTTGTTATTGTAAATGGTAAAGTTGAATAAAACATTTACTAAAATTGGAATTTGAAATTCTTGCTAAACACAGTTAAATTCTAACTCCGCGCGTGGTGATTGGTCGGTTTAGTTCGTTTGTTTGGTCGCACTGTTATGACAGGTTAGAGGTTATAATTTGTTATTTTAAATGTTTGACTAGCAATACGCGCTGTTTCTTCTCAATCGACTGAATTACGATTGATTGCAGAGTGATTTAAACTAATAATTTACTTAACACTATCAACATTTGTCAATAGTATGACATAAACTATAAACTCAGTTTCTCAACTTTTGTGTCAATCGAACAATTAATCAATCAATCATAGTTTACGATAATGAAATATCAGTGTACAATTATTTACCTTTATTGTTGTAGTTGTTGTAAATGACGAATCTAAGCACTCCACATTTTCACGAATAAACATAGTTATCTGCTTTATCCCGTGCGGCGGACCCACAGTTATCTGCTTTATCCCGTGCGGATCCCGTGCGGCGGACCCACTGGACGGGCATCGTAACGTTACCGGGCGTTACACTTTTTCATGAGTGACTCCGAGCCGCAACCTAATTTAAGACGTTGTCACGTCAAAAGGTTAAGACGAACAATAAGTGTTTTAGTAACAGTACTTGTATAATTTATTAACAATATATTGGAAACTTACCTACATCAAATATTAACTAAATAATTTAGTTATATTAATTTTTAAAACATTACTTTTGATCAATCAATCTTTGTATGCAATTTTACAAAATTCCTGTGCTACAAGAAATTTCATGATCCCTGATGAAATTCCCGCCGTAATTCCATCTATCAAAGATAAGCTCAGCCTACGAGAGCAGCGGTTCTCCATTCATTAACAGTTAAGCCCGTCTCACACAGTTACGCTTGCAAGATTGATCTGCACTCTAATCCTTAAATAAATTCGTTGAACGCATTCGGTGGATAAAATCTTGCCGGACGCTTGGACTATTCCATCAATATTCATACATGTTGTCGATTCCACGGTTTACTTCCCTTGTCAATCTATGTATGTCAAATTTAAATCTAAAATCTTCCACCTACTAATAATAGCTATATATTACTGTCTTAAAGAGGAACAAATGTGATGAATATAGTATTTCAAGAAATAAAGCTGTCTCAGTTGAAGTTAATGAACGTCATGGCTGTAGTTGTACAGGAACCGATAGACGATTTACATTGTGAAAGCATAAAACCTGCGAAATTTTCCCTAAGAAAACAACTGATCGTCAGCTGTGCCAGTTTTGGTGGAGCTCGAAATGGGAGGGGATCAATAGGGTTAAACACATGAAATGATAATCATTTTTCTCAGATAATATGTTTTAGCTTGACACTGTTCAGACCGATATATTTTAAAACATAGGTACCCTTTCAGTACCATGCCATATTGTTATTTATATTATTGTTAAATATTCTCTAACTATTTCATGAGAAAAACAGGTTATGTGCTTATACAGTGTAAATTGGCTCTAGGCTCCTAGACTATTATGTCTCAAAATTGGCTCTAGGCTCCTAGACTATTATGTCTCAAAATTGGCTCTAGGCTCCTAGACTATTATGTCTCAAAATTGGCTCTAGGCTTCTAGACTAGTATGTCTCAAAATTGGCTCTAGGCTTCTAGACTATTATGTCTCAAAATTGGCTCTAGGCTCCTAGACTATTATGTCTCAAAATTGGCTCTAGGCTCCTAGACTAATATGTCTCAAAATTGGCTCTAGGTTCCTAGACTAGTATGTCTCAAAATTGGCTCTAGGCTCCTAGACTATTATGTCTCAAAATTGGCTCTAGGTTCCTAGACTAGTATGTCTCAAAATTGGCTCTAGGCTCCTAGACTATTATGTCTCAAAATTGGCTCTAGGTTCCTAGACTAGTATGTTTCAAAATTGGCTCTAGGTTCCTAGACTAGTATGTCTCAAAATTGGCTCTAGGCTCCTAGACTAGTATGTCTCAAAATTGGCTCTAGGCTCCTAGACTATTATGTCTCAAAATTGGCTCTAGGCTTCTAGACTATTATGTCTCAAAATTGGCTCTAGGCTTCTAGACTATTATGTCTCAAAATTGGCTCTAGGCTTCTAGACTATTATGTCTCAAAATTGGCTCTAGGCTTCTAGACTATTATGTCTCAAAATTGGCTCTAGGCTCCTAGACTATTATGTCTCAAAATTGGCTCTAGGCTTCTAGACTATTATGTCTCAAAATTGGCTCTAGGCTTCTAGACTATTATGTCTCAAAATTGGCTCTAGGCTTCTAGACTATTATGTCTCAAAATTGGCTCTAGGCTTCTAGACTATTATGTCTCAAAATTGGCTCTAGGCTTCTAGACTATTATGTCTCAAAATTGGCTCTAGGCTTCTAGACTATTATGTCTCAAAATTGGCTCTAGGCTTCTAGACTATTATGTCTCAAAATTGGCTCTAGGCTCCTAGACTATTATGTCTCAAAATTGGCTCTAGGTTCCTAGACTAGTATGTCTCAAAATTGGCTCTAGGCTCCTAGACTAGTATGTCTCAAAATTGGCTCTAGGCTCCTAGACTAGTATGTCTCAAAATTGGCTCTAGGCTCCTAGACTATTATGTCTCAAAATTGGCTCTAGGTTCCTAGACTAGTATGTCTCAAAATTGGCTCTAGGCTCCTAGACTAGTATGTCTCAAAATTGGCTCTAGGCTCCTAGACTATATGTCTCAAAATTGGCTCTAGGCTCCTAGACTAGTATTTCTCAAAATTGCGGTCAGAATAAAAATAACTATTTCGCAACGGATACAAAGTGCATGTGCAGCAGAAATTTTGAAATGCTTTAAGTTTTAATTCAAAACAAGTCATTACGTTACTGTAATAGCTGATATGTTGTCAGGATTTACATTTAAATGGTTTAAAAATATAAAAATGTAACACGATTTAGTTCACCGTTTGTTTTTCATAAGTTGAGGTAGATGATGGTTAAAAAATAATCATATCGATACTGTTCTATAACTACGAGTATATGTTTAATTTTTCCCAACCGACAAACTGTTCCATAACTTTAAACTAGGCCTATAATTAATTATAAAAATGGAGATACAGATAAACAAATGTAATCAGTTATTTGACAAGATGACGATATAACAATATAAATAGATACATAAAATAGATTATGCTTATTGTATTCATAGAACAAAAACTGTACAAAAATCATGTACGTATCCACAATAAATAAATCTATTAAACAGGTAGCAATAACAAATGTAATCAGTTATTTGACAAGATGACGATATAACAATATAAATAGATACATAAAATAGATTATGCTTATTGTATTCATAGAACAAAAACTGTACAAAAATCATGTACGTATCCACAATAAATAAATCTATTAAACAGGTAGCAATAACAAATGTAATCAGTTATTTGACAAGATGACGATATAACAATATAAATAGATACATAAAATAGATTATGCTTATTGTATTCATAGAACAAAAACTGTACAAAAATCATGTACGTATCCACAATAAATAAATCTATTAAACAGGTAGCAATAACAAATGTAATCAGTTATTTGACAAGATGACGATATAACAATATAAATAGATACATAAAATAGATTATGCTTATTGTATTCATAGAACAAAAACTGTACAAAAATCATGTACGTATCCACAATAAATAAATCTATTAAACAGGTAGCAATAACAAATGAAGAATACAAGAAAATTACATAAGTAAATACAATAAAAGCAAACAGCCTTGAAATATTTCAAGAAAGATTAATAAACTACAATTAAATTAACTCAAAAAGAGCAATCTATATTATAAACAGTGATAACTATCCATGGCCAATACAGCATAAAAATAAACTAAAATAAAGACCAGCATACTATATTCTGCACAACTTTACACGCTTTGTTGCTGTAACACAACAGTGCCCGAGTGTTGCCTTTCAATGTTGCACCAATGTCCACGAAGCAATCTCCTGTTTGGCGGCACAAACGAGATTGGATGGTTTTGCAACAAGATGAAAACTCCGTTTATTTCACGAGAAATCCCCGAAAAAATGGAAAGTTCTATGACGAGAGCAATAACATACATTTAACAATTACGATTATAGTATTAGTAAGTAATATGTTATTGCGGCTGAAGGGCTAGGTAGTAGCCTCGCACACACGCACCCCCCACACTCAAGGGTGCAGAGGGATGGGGGTTGGGACCAACCTGGTACCTCGTACCTCACGTTTCCGTCCCAACAGTCATCCAGTGTTATTTACCGGGTTATTCAGCAACATCTTACTCACGACTAAACAATACTCTGCGATTTCACTGTACTATACGCTGTTTGGTATAATTTTGCACGCTGTTATGTTTAAAAGTTATATATAATCATTTCAGAATAAAATTACAAATGACAAAAATCTCAATTTGATTGAGGAAACACACTAGTAGATTGACAGGGTGGGTAAACGGCTGGCCTTAATCACCTGCACTTGTATGTGTGGGGTCTGCGTGTGTGTGAGTATGAACCTACCTGGGTCTAGCCGTAATCCCCAATTGCTAAAACTATAGTAGCTATTGCAATAATAGTGTTGTCCTCTGGTAATTTTTCTACAAATGTGTACTCGCATCAATAAAATAAGATTTTTGTGCCAGCCTGATATAAATTCGGAGGGAAGGGCTTCTCGATTATGGCCATTTTCCTCTTTATACAACTCGCGCTGGTGGTGGTGTCGGTTGTAGGGGGGGGGGAGGGTTACTGCTGGCACACTTCCCGCTAACATAGACACTAATGCAAGACAGTAATATAGGTAACTTTACTAAATTAATTTACTGTCCGTTTAAAGTGGACTCCTTTCTTGCGGATTGTTAAATATTGCATTGTTTTTAATTTAATTACAACACGTTGTAATCGTTGTATATATTCACCACTCATTCAAAATTTGTTTGGCCCATTGTCTACTTTAAAATATTTGAAGAAACCTTTTATTACAAACACATATATACATAATAGCGAAACACACACACGAAGAAAAGCATGGAAAACTGTTTTATCTGTAGCGTTACTTTTGATTATTAAAATTCAATGGACACTTTTAAGTTTTAAGTTATAAGACAACAATTAAATAATTTTGTAACAAATTCATCTGTTTAAGCAGTGCTTATTATTATTATATTATTGCTCAATGTATTACTAATTATTTAAACTGTGGTTGAAAATAATTCTTTTTACTTAAACGCCAACATTGTATTTTCATTAACCCTGAGTTCAATGCTAATAAAAAAACAGACAGAAATACATAAACAATCAAATTCCCAATCCTTACAGTAATAGTGATTTTCCTTAATGTTAAATAAAGTTCAAGCAACATTGAAAAAATGTTGCTGAACCCATCAGTACACTTTCTAATCAACATATGAAAGAGGCTTTGCTTACGCTCAGCCATCCAATTCAACGGAATTAGGAATCAATGAATTCTTATCGTTAAAGCAATCAACAAGGGAATCTGCGAAAAAAATTTCTTTAGCGAAAAATATTTCTGGACGCAATATTTCTCATATCTAATCAGTTTCCACGCTGTAATGTAATGACATCTTCCGCCCGCAACCCCCATCGTGACGGGACGCCCACCTAATTCACTTTCGTTTCTCCAGTCTGCAAAGAAACCTACAAAATTCCTTGGGCAGGTACATTTTTCTAAACTTTTCTAAAAATGTTCTTTAGAATAGTCGAAGGAACTAGCAATGTATAAGGATAACTGGAAATTATTTGAAGTTTTTAAAACTTGTTATTAAATAATCATGCCTGTACATAACGATATTAGTGAAAGGAATCTGTAGGCCTAAATAAAATTACTAAAAATACTTTTCAAAGAGACAGGCATTTTACACAATTTTTAACAAGTAGTATATATTTATAATAAGGATGCTTATCTTGTCTTATACATGTACAATTATCTTGTAAGTATAAAACATGCAAAATGATTTAATATATACTTTTATTATTTTATAAACAAAAAATAAATGTAAATAAGATTTAGACCAACCTATAAGACCAACCTTTTGACTGATAGACGTAACTGTTGGTATCCTTTCCTCGTAGTATGATTCTGGTTTAACTATTTTATGAATTTGATGTTTGGTTTTAAAACTAAGAAAAATACGGTTTGAGAAAACAATCATGGTTTGATACTCACTGCCCTTTTGATGCTCTCTGATTTCGATCCACACCACAACTAACGCGGCTGACAATAAATTTGGCTAGATTGTGTCTTATTCCTCCTTTTTATATAACATTCGTATATTAGCCACTGGATTGAGTATTCTAATTAAAAAAAGTTTTACACATTTAAACGATAATTACACGTTTAATTAAAGATTTTACACAATTTGGGCACTACATGTTTTATTAAATCATCCATCTGTGTTACATTTGACCGCGTTGACAGCCTCAATACTTAATTGCTCACCATTAGGACGATTTATACTCTCAAATTATCCATTTTGAATTTATCAATAAAAAAATGTTAAACAAATTATTAATCCTTATATGTTGAATAAGATCCAATTAATACAAACTAGAAGTACGCCATAAGACATGTGGCACAACGGGCTTCGTTTTGACCGCGAGCACAATTTTACAATTTCAGCTTATTTCGATCTCAAGATATCCTGAGGACAGATAGAAAGGCAAATATCATGCTACAAAGAAAGTTTTACATCCTCCCCGGCATAAAAATAGAAATTGTGTAGGTCTACTAAGCCATATGCTTTTCGTGCAAATTTAAAGTCTATAGATTACATATTTTTCAAGGTACCTTGCCTTACTCATAACATTGATACTCATAACATTTTTTTCATTGAGCTAATTCAATATTAAGTTTCATAGCAGTCTTTAAATAATATAAGTTTCGGTGAGGAGGGGCGGTAGTGCACCGAAAGAGTGAGCTGAAATCAAAATTTGCTTTACCGTCACTTAACATTGAATTTCCACACAGTTTTTTTACTATAGGAATAAGCTTCATGTATTACTTTGTCACATGTTAAAATCTTATGTGATTGTACTCAGCTTGTTTACAAATTTATTTATCCTTCTCTTACTTTCTCGCTGCCATCATGGTTACCCATATGGTATATTTAGTATATTTTACATCGTAGACCAATGTAAAAATATTCATTAACCCTCAGTCAAATTCCATGGAGTGATATGCTCCATCATCGAACTCAGTGTTTTCTATATATAAATAAAGCATCATACAAAATTTCAAGTCTATAGGGCAGTTCGCTTTCGAGATATGTGCGGACAGAGAGATAGATAGAAAAAAAGAAATAAACATTTTCTAGCCCCTCGAATGATAAGGCTTCGCTAACGCTAAGCCACTTACATCGATGTATAACTAATGAAAGTCAAATTATATTAGAATAACGATCACGACAAAGTTAAGGTTAGACATAATCTTTCCTGATTTGTTAAAAATGAACATCATGTATTTATGCAATGCATCAGAAACGGTCTGTTATTGCTATTTCTCTTCAATAGTTGAAACTATTCAAGAGATAATAGGATTTCAGAGTGTTGTAATAACCGACCCTCTTTTCATAACGCGCGTGATGTAAAATAAAAATAACCCTGTATGGTAATTATTAACGGAACAATGGACATCACGCTAACGTTGAGGTTGAAAGACTTGAACTGCATTGCATCTCTACTGTCCACCACATCCCTTTCGTTAGTAGTTCTGTCCTAGCCTTTCTAAGGACAATTCAGACACAACTTATTTTAAAAACAAATCATTTTCGTCACTACTTGTCAGACTAAATTAAATGTTAAATAACCTGAATTTCGTTTCTCTACTTTATTCACGCTCTAAAATATTCTAAAAATAATAATTTATTTGCGTTGTTGAGGTATTAAGAATACTCAAATTATTGAAGTATTTAGAATAAATACCACATCTATCTGGCACTGATGAAAACGAAGATTACCAGCTTCTACCAAAATTAAGCAATTTCTTATCGAACACTTAACAGCAATATTTACAAGACTAGGTATTCGTTCTTTGCCTAGATTTCGCCTATGCAAACAGTAAACTGGCTTATCCAAAAGTAATTTTCTTTTTGAAGATACCTCTTCAATTCTGTCACAGGTTCAATTATAAATTCACAGTTCACAATAAAACCGCTAACATATCAAGTTATTTTTTTTTTTTTTTTGAAAGATCTTTTAGTATTTATTGACATACCTCTGAAATGATAACATCTTCACTGCACCAAGACACGACTACCAACAGGCGCGATAAAACCTAGATGTGTTCACTGTTGTTTGCAGTAAAAATTCAACTAACGGAATTTGAGATACTATAAAATGATGTTGTAATTCTTACAAACACGGTCGGTGTGCCACATCATGCGGTCACGTAACAGGCTTCTCCTGAGGCCGCATGCAATCATTTCAAGTCCATATAGATTAATGTTAATTGTTACAACACGGTAGTAGCGCCACATCATTGTTATCGTAACAGACTACTCTGAGGCCGCATGCAACATTTCAAGTCCATATAAGATAATGTAATGTTACAATACAGGGTAGGTGCGCCACATTTCATGCGTCACGTAACAGGACTTCTCTGAGGCCGCAAATGCAACATTTCAAGTCCATTATAGATAATTGTAATGTTACAAACACGGTAGGTGCGCCACATCATGCGTCACGTAACAGGCTTCTCTGAGGCCGCATGCAACATTTCAAGTCCATATAGATAATGTAATGTTACAAACACGGTAGGTGCGCCACATCATGCGTCACGTAACAGGCTTCTCTGAGGCCGCATGCAACATTTCAAGTCCATATAGATAATGTAATTGTCTGGATGTCCTGCTAACAGATAGACCGATCAAACACAAAGGAAATTTTTACATTCTCCTGGAAATTAAATGCGCTGAAGTCAAATATTTAAAATGCAAATTTCAAGTCTATTTAGATCAGTTCAGTTTTCAATATATTGTCCGGGCAGTCAGACAAATGCAAATTAACTTTCCGGCCCTTGGAATTATAGGCAAGGTTAGCGCTTACCCAATATATGTTCAGTATAGAACTTTAAATATATTTGGCAATATTACAAGGATTAGATTTATCAAGTTCTAACAAACTATAGTTTGAGTTCCTTTAGCATTAAAACAATGTTTGGCAGGTTTTACTCGTACTACTTTTATGGCTCACCTGAGGATCCTCTCGGAGAGAAACA